>NC_080794.1:82645114-82957336 GCF_028018385.1 Neofelis nebulosa
AATAAATGAATAAATAAAATTAATCTTAAAAATACAGATTCTGATACAGTAGGTTTGGGGAGGGGGCCTCTGATTGGCCATTTCTAATTCCCAGGCGATGCCCGTGCTGCTGTTCAGGGATCGTACTTAGACCCACCAGATGAATGGAGAGGCAGAACAATTTAAACATGTTTACTCACCTCTGAAGGCCAGGGTGAGATACTTTTTGTCAATGAGATATAATTCACCTACTGTAAGATTCACACTTTTAAAGTATACGATCCAATGGTTTTTATTATATTCACAAGAGTTGCACAACCATCACCAGAATGAACTCTAGAACACTTTCATCACCTCGGGGGTGGTGGTGGGGGGGGGGGGGAACCAACCCATACCCATATCCGTTCGGAGTTATTCCCCATTCCCCCAGTGCTCTCGCAGCAAACACTAGCCTATTCTCTGTTTCCACAGACTTGTCTATTCTGGATGTTTCGTGTAAGTTGAATCATCATCATGTTGTCTTTTGTGTTGGCTTCTTTCATTTAGCATCATGTTTTCAAGGTGTATCCACGTTGGAGCATCATCTGAATAATATTCCCTTGTATGGATATGCTACAGTTTATCCACTGGTGGACATTTGGATGGCTTTCACCTTTTTGCTGGCATTTTATGATACCTTGGCATTCTTCAGTCATTCGAATATTCTTATTTTTTTTAAGTTTATTTACTTAGAGAGAGAGACAGAGAGAGCATGAGCAGGGGAGGGGCAGAAGGAGAGGGAGAGAGAATCCCAAGCAGGCTCCACACTGTCAGCACAGAGCCCAACACAGGGTACATTCTCACGAACCGTGAGATCATGACCTGAGCTGAAGTTGGACCCTCCAACTGAGCCCCCCAGGTACCCCAGTCATGTGAATATTCTGGTGCCACACTCCCTGGTTCACCCAAGAGGAGTTACTGTTGTCCAGCCTAGAGTGCTTTCAGCAGAGTTGAGGGCTGTAGCGGGGCAGGGTGGTGGGGGTCTCAGAAGAGGCCCAGCGAAGCCATTAGCCTTTAGGGGGTTTAGTACAATTTGGTCAGGTGGTCTGAGAGCACAGATATCACCATTTAAAAAAATAATTTATTTTGAAATTTCAAATTTATACAAGTTGCAACAAGAAAGACCTTGGGGCGCCTGGGTGGCTTAGTCGATTAAATGTCCGACTTCAGCTCAGGTCACGATCTTACGGTTCGTGAGTTCGAGCCCCGCGCCGGGCTCCCTGCTGACAGCTCAGAGCCTGGAGCCTGCTCCAGTTTCTGGGTCTCCCTCACTCTCTGCCCCTCCCCTACTTGCGCTCCGTCTCTCTCTCAAAAATAAACATTTAAAAATATTTTTAAAAAAGAATACAAAGATCTCCCGTATCCCCAGTCGTTAGTTGTATTTATGCCCCACCCCCCCCCGCCCCATGTGGATACTCACTGTTACTATTCTTTATTTGGGGTCAAGTTGTAGACTTGATGCCCCTCTTTCCTCAGCGTGACCCCGCCACCCTGGACTCTTCCCTGCGTAACCACAACACAACCACCCCTATCAGGAAATCAACATTTTACAACACTGGCATCCCGTCATTACACCCCATTCCGACTTCTCCTTTTGTCCCAACGGGGTCCTGACATTTCTGGTCCAAGATGTCATCCAGGATCACACGATGTCTCTCTTTTTCATCTGCAGGAGCAGCTCCTTGGTCTCTTGTTACTTTCACTCTTGACAGCTGTAAAGAATCTCCCTTCTGTAGATTCTCCTCAACTTGGGTCTTCTCAATGTTTCCTCATGTCCAGACCCAGGCCGCGTATCCTTGGCAGGCATAGCACCAGAACGAAGCGATGTTCTCGGTGCTTCACCCCAGGGGCACGTGAGGTCTACCTGCCCCACTGGTGATGTGAATCTTGATCACCTGGTCATGCCAGTGTCTGGCAGGTTTCTTCACCATAAAGGAATCCTTTCTCCCTTTGTAGCTGATAAATATTTTGTGGGGGGATAACCCAGGACTATGGCACTATCTCCTACTTTTGTATGCTGGGATATCATGGCTTGTAGAGCCCCTCAAGAAATAGAGATAGGGGCACCTGGGTGGCTCAGTCAGTTAAGCGTCCGATTTCAGTTCAGGTCATGATCTCGCAGTTCACGAGTTCAAGCCCCACTGTCAGCTCAGAGCCTGGAGCCCGCTTCAGATTCTGTGTCTCCCTCTCTCTCTGCCCCTCCTCTGCTTGCATTCTGTCTCTCTCTGCCTCTCAAAAATAAATATTGAAAAAAACAAAAACACCTTCTCCATGAAATCTGTTCTGGTCATTGAACTTGAAGGTGACCTCTGGAAAAAAAACAACAACAAAGAAATAGAGCTGGAAAATATATGTTCATATTTACCTACTCACACATGATAAACACAATCTATTTATCTTTTATCTTTATCTCTAGATAGATACATAGATAAATTTAAAACGTGTTCAAATAAGAAAGGGGGCAAAAAAACCTACACATTTACACCAACCTCTAATTCCAGTACAGCCCCTCTAGGTTTTTTTTTTCCTAGCCTTCTCTTTCCATATTACAAATCCCTTCTCAACTGTGGGAAACCTTGGTCACCATTATCATCAGTAAGCGTATTTACTTATTTGCCTCATCCTTCTGTTTGTAACCAACCTTCACATGCGCTGGCTGCATGCTTGGGCCTCCAGCCTTCACATTAGCTGTCGTTGCTGATGAATCCCTCTCACCGATATGCTGTCTTGTCCCAAAGCGGTCATCTTGGCAACGGCCTTATGGCCACTACTCCTTTCATGTCACTAACACCTGACACATTGCAGCAGCGAATACATTTCTTTCATTGAGGTACCATCTGAGCTCACCGCCAGCAACAATTTTAACAATCGTACTGCCACATTGTACCAGGGACAATTGGTGTGCCACTGGGCGTCAGTGACGGTGTCCTCCTTGCCAGTCAGGTAGCAGGTGAAACCACGCCCAAATCCCATCCTACTGTCCATTTTTTTGGACCACCCTGCTTCTGGCACCAGCTCTCACTCTCTGTGACACCCATTGGCCTGCAGGAATTTTGTTAGGGGTGCAGTCATGGAAGGGAAGGAAGCAGGATTGGGCAGAAGGGGAGGCCGAATTGCCCTTCACGCATCTCTCTTCGGCTGAGACCGTCCCCAAAAAGACCACAGCACTTCCAGCAGCTGGGGTAATAAGGAAGTTCTTTTTTTTTCCCCCCTAGAGGGGCATCTGGACAGCACAGCACAAGGTCAGCCACAAAATCATCCAGGTTGTTCTGTAACGACCGGTAGGCACTTTGTGCTTTGTCTATAGGTCGATTCTCAAATCTGAAAATCAACGAGCATGTTTTTATTATTGGATTTCTGTGAATAGCATTTCTCGCAGAGCTAGAGGTCAAGAGGATTACTGATTATGTTTTCTTTCTTAAACTTTTGCTTCCCTCTGTCGTTTTTAGTTGCTTTGAGTGCATCTTTGAAGAAATATACTGTCCGCTGTTTCTAACCTCTTCACCCAGTCCACTATCTATTTTTTCTGGAGATCTCTGTCCCAGGACCCCGTCTACACCCTTGATTTGGATGAGCTGTAAGCCCCGTCTTGCTGGACATTTTTTCCCGTGGGGCTTCCCTCTCCTGCTTTCTTCTGCTACATTCTGTGTTTAAAACCTTTCTTAGTTTTGGGGCGCCTGGGTGGCTCGGGGCGGTTGAGCATCTGACTTCAGCTCAGGTCATGAGCTCATGGTTCGTGAGTTCCAACCCCACATCAGGCTCGCTTCTGTCAGCATGGAGCCCACTTCAGAGCCTCTGTCCCCCTCTCTCTGCCCCTCCCCTGCTTGTGCGCGTTCTGTCTCTCTCTCAAAAGTACATAAACATTAGGGAAAAAAAAAAACACCTTTCTTAGTTTATGCCCTGGTTTTACTGAGGCAAGTCTTTTGAATCTGAAAAATGTCTCATTCCACCCTTCCATTTGCTTCATAGTTTGGCTGGATATAGAATTTTGGATGGAAAATATATATATATTTTTTTTCATCAGGAATTTAGAGACATTGTTTCTTTGTCTGCTTGAAACGGATTCTGAACCACTCAACACCCATTCCAGGCACTGGTCTTCGTGCTAGAGATACCATGCAGAATGAGACAAATTCCCTGCTCTTAGAGAGGAGATAGATAATAAACAAAAGCAAGACCAAAAATAACATTTTGGTAATGATTAGTGCTATGAAGGATGTAGCCAAGGCTAAGGGTGTAAATGCTGATCGTGACTTATTTTAGATATGCTGGGCAAGGACATCTTCTCTGAGGTGACATTTGAGATGAGACTTGAATCGTGAGAAGGACTGAGTCACGTGAAGATACAGGGAAATTGTATTCTGGTCAGAGGCAACGGCAAAGAGAAGTCTGTGAGGACTCAAGGAGTCTGGCATATTGGAAACTTCAGGAAACTTCAGCACGGGTAGCTGGAGTGTGGTGTCCAAGGGAGACAGTTCTGGAAAAATGAGTTTGGTTCTGATTCTCATTATTGATAAGTGACCTGTGATCTGTTTCTAGAAATACTTAAGACTGGTGGTGGATCGGAGATGGCCATGAATTCTTTGAAGCTCCTCCCACTGAGAGAGGGGATTTATGTCTTTCTCCCCTTTAATGTGGGCCCCACGACCATCTGACCAATAGGATACAGGAGTGACACAGTGCCAGTTTCTGGATCCAAGCCTTACGAGATTGGCAGCTTCCACATTGTGTTTAGCGGAACATTTACTCTTGGAACCTATCCTCTGTACTATGAGGAAGCCCAAGACACATGGAGAGGCCATGTGTAGGTCACGGGCGAGCTACCAGCCAAAGCTTGTGTCACCTGCCAGCCGTGTGAGTGAGTCTTTTGGGCGTCCAACCCCCCGAGCCTTCAGACGGCTCCAGTTCCAGCTCTCGTCTGACGACAGTTTCGTGAGAGCCCTCCCTCAACATAAGAACCACTTAGCAGAGCCCAAGAAACACGCAGACCCATGAGGGATTTGTAAGATACTGTGCCAGGCACCTACTGGGCCCTTTCTATCTGGAGATTCACCTGCTTCAACTGTGGGAAAGAGTCTTACATTCATTCCTTGATAATTTCTTCTTTCCACTTTTTTGTTTCATGTCTGCATCTCCGTTAATGAGATGCGGGACCTCATGGATTGATTCTCTAAGCCTGTCATATTTTTTTCCTATTTTAAATCTTTCTTTCATTCTATTTCGGGACACGTTTGTTTGTTTGTCTGTTTGTTTGTTTGTTTGTCTGCCTTCGACCTGCTATTGAATTTTTTATTTCGGACTGTGTGGGAGGTTTGGGTTTTGTTTGATTTTGCTTTCGTCTGGTCGACGGGCATCAGGGGGATCGGACACGGTGAAAACCCAGGCTCTGCTTATACCAACTTTTAATTTTCAAATTTTGAACCCCAGTTCCTTTCCCTCCATTGTTCCTGGTGTTTCAGAGCCTCTCCTGGGTCTACAGTGCAGACTGGGTCTTGTTCGGGTCGAAGCCCCACCACTCTCTCTAACCCCAACTCTAGGCGGTGGCCTGATACGTCCATTACCAGACCTCAGTCCTCTTCCCGATGTCCACAAACGTGGAGCAGTCTCTTGACTGATGTTCTGTCCCAGTTTGCTTCATTAGGGTCCCAACAACAACAAAATTCCTTTGCTATCATTTCAATGAATTCTTGAAGGAGAGGAACTCTGTCTGCTTCATTAATGAGAATTTCTTTTTCACTGCGTAGGGAGATAATGGGCCGTACACATTATCTTCTTATTTTCATAAATCCACCTGTTTACTGCCATAACATAACTTTGAATTATTCTCCCCTCGGAATTTCAAAAGAACCAGCAGCTCTAAGCATTGCCTGCAAAATGTTTTGTTCTTCTCGTGTTCTCTGACATCTGCCAGTCATTTTCAGTAGGGCTGCATTTATCTGAATTTGAATTGGGCAAGATGGGAATGTAGCAGTAAAAATATTAATGAGGGGCGCTTGGGTGGCTCAGTAGGTTAAGCCTCCAACTTCGGCTTGGGTCATGATCTCGAGGTGCATGGGTTCGAGCCCTGCATCTGGCTCTACGCTGACAGCTCAGAGCCCGGAGCCTGCTTGGGATTCGGTGTCTCCTTCTCCCTCTCTGCTCCTCCCCGGCTCGCACTTGGTCTGTCTGTCTGTCTGTCTCTCTTTCTCAAAAATGAATGAAAATTTAAAAAAATATATTGATGAGACCTCGCTTTATGAGCAAATTTGAAAAGCTTTCAAATCTCGCCAAATTCAAACCATTATTTGCTTTTTGTTAATGAATTAGTGTCTTGGTGGAGAAGCCTTTCAAAGCTGACGGGTCAAACGGACGATAGAAGCTGCACTGGCAATGTCGCCACACGGTGGCGCCACGTCAGCCGGCGAGCAGTTGTCTGCGGTTTGTCCTGGGATTGTGGGAACCACCCTCCACCCTGTTCCTAGGCACCGGGACTTTGACTAGTGATTTCAGTGTAATAAAAAAAAAATTAAAAAAACAAAACAGAACTTTTTTACATCTCAAAGCATTTTCAACCAGGCGTTCTGCGTTGGTACTCAGGCAAGGACTAAAAAATGCTCCTGGTTTAATAAAGTGGGAACAGAAGGTAGGCGTAGAAGAAAGCCCTGAACACAGCCCGCCCCCCTCCCCCCCCCAACCCGGGACATGCCAGGAGGTCACCTACAGAAGGCGCCCTGCACAGGGTAAGAAAATAAAAGCCGGCCCTAAGGAGTGAAGGTAGATACAGGCCCTCTGGAAGTATCCCCTTTTCCTTGATGCTTATTCTCAGGGGGAATTTGCCTTCCACGATCTGAGCGTTGAATTACACAAGAACTTCAGAAAAATCTTACAAGATGTGATCACCGTGAACGACTCTGTTCCTGAATAAAGGCTTTCTGTTTTCAGAGGCTTTTATGTACATCGTCTTGCTTAGGACACGCTGGGCCCACGGAGAGGGGGTGCTGTGGGGCTGTTTTACACACCATGAGGCACCTGGGCACCTGCTCTAAGTCATGGCTACAGAGGAGATGCATCGGGGCCAGACGTCCAGCCCTCAGACTCCTCGATCGGAACTCACAGATGGGTCCCGCGTAGGCCAGGGTTTTTGTTATTTCAAAACTCTGTCTTCTTAAGGAATTTCAACCTAATCAAAGACGTTAAATATGTAAAAAAAAAAAAAAAAAAAGTGTGTGTGTGTGTGTGTGCACGCGCGCGCCCGCGTTATGGTTAATTGAATTCAGTGCCCTGAATCGCAATTTTGAAAATTAAGTATTTCTAATGGAAATGAGATTACTTTAAAATTTTTCTTTGACAAACGACTATACACATGAGGTCACATTCCTAGATTAGGAAAAGAAATAGGTGAGGAGACAATCTTCCCCCTTTCCCTGTCCCCTGGTTTCTGCCCCTTCCTGGCGGCAACTGCTCCCCCCTTCACTAGTCGCTTGTGTGAATTTTTAGAGTCACTAATTTATTTATTATAAGCGTGTGGTATGATTCTTTCAGAGCATAGAATTCACACACCACACATAATATAGGATGTATGCATACACGTATACCTTGTTTTATACAAATGATAGCATATTACACATACTGTCCCGTACCTTACTTTTTTCTCCCACTTACCTACGTAACTTGGGGAGTTCTCAGGGTCGGTACATAAAGACCTCCACACTCTTTCTGATGGTTGCTTTGTTTTCGTTGTATGGTTGTGCATGTGACCCACGAAATACTGACGGAATTTTAGGTAGCTTTGCCATTTAGAACTGGCCTAAGAGCGATTGTTCATTCTCCCTGTCTCAAGGGAGCGCAGTGACATTTCCAAAAAGGACAACTTGATTTTATGAGGTCTGTGGGAGCTGAACCGGAAGCACTTCTCATTTTATAGGGTTTTTTTTTTTTTGGTGTGTTTTGTTTTTATTATTATTAAGGCTGCTGTGTCTTGAAAAGTGGCTGGTCCTAGCCAAAATATAGAACGGCCCCCAAGTAAATGAAATTGCAACCCAAGGCAGTGGAGACTGGATTCGGATCCCAAATAAACTCAGAGTGAGGAGAACAGAGTTGCAGGCTCTCGATACCTGCAACCGCCCTGGCCCCTGTTATCCTCCCTCAGGGCTGCAGAGCCTTCTGGAAAGCTGCCGCCTGGCCTGGGTCAGATTGCTTACACGCCACTGCTTCCCAGGCCAGCGTTCCCAACCTTAAGCCAATGCACATTTATAGAACACTTCCATGTGATCCTGGGGGAAGACAGACCACGGGCGGAGGGCAGTGCTGAGAAGTCCTGACATCAGGAAGAGAGGGCCTTTTCCCGGCTCTCTGCTCCTCATGCTGAGAGGATACTGGGTAAGTGAGTCTCAGCCTGACGGCTTTATTCCTTTGAACGACGTGTGGCTTTAAACTGGTTTGGCTACTGAGATTAGAGGGATAAATGCATTTCTTTCTTTTCTTTCCTTATAAAGGGAAACTAAAGGCACATTTGTGCTTCTTATTTCCACGCCCTTCACCCCCTTGTCCCCGAAGCTGCATGAACTGTATTTTTTCTTTCCCGTAAATTACTGTTTCCTTTTGGTAGGGTAAGTCCCCATTGATCTGGACCTTGGTCTCCTCGTTCATAAAATAAGGGTTTGGCTGGATGAAATTTCATTCTTCTGGCCTCTGTTATGATTCTGCCCCTTGCAAATTGGATTTTCAAGTATTTACGGTTCTGTGGAATGACGATTTAAGAGGCCCCTGAGGCTCCGACACACCACGATTTTATGGGGGGAAAAGTTATTTTAAAACTCTTGACGGTGTTGACTCAGTCACGTCTGCCAGTGTTTCTCTGGACCCACACAAGTACCTTTTCAGGCCGGTTTCGATGCTGTGGCTGCCAACTCAGAGTTGCATGTGATTTCAACAAAAATCGTGTGTTTCCGAGCCTGACTTGGTGTCAGTTATAACTGGATCATCAGGCCACACTCAAGTTATGCAGAATGCTGAGCCTTATTCGAAAATCCTACAGTTTAGTAAAACACAGTGGAGCGTGAGTGTGTACGTGCGCATGTGGGTCCTATTTCATAGCACGTTCCATGAAACAGGAACGCACAGACTTCCACCCCTTATCCCACGCACACCGCGTACGCACTGGTGTGGACTGTCCTCATGTGCGTGTGTAGAGGGGGCAAAGCCCCTCCGGTTTTAGCTGCTGCTTCCAAATCGGCACACTGTCCTTCCCAGTGAATGCCCGTTGGCGACTTCGGGATTGTCCTGCTCTGGGGTCCCGCTGTCAGTGCCCCGTTGCTTCCCTCCACGTCCTCCTGCACGGACACCAACACCAGGTGGGTCTCGTGTCCGTTGGGGGTTGATGTTCAGGAAAAGCCTTATGCTCCAGTTTTGTTTTCGAAGCCCCTAGGTTTGGGGTTTCCTAGCTTGGTGCTCTGTTTGCACGGGGAGATTTGGGAAGAGCTGAAATCCCTGCTGCCTCCATCTTCCTAGGATGCCATGGGTCAGTTTTGTCATCACGACCTGGAGACCCTCTTGTTTCTGCAGTAGCTCTAATGGGTAGTGATGAGGGTCCGACGCAGAAGCAAAGGGAATGGGGAGGAAGGGGACCGTGAATGACACACTGGGAAGGAAGAACCCAGAGTTCTTGGTGAATGTGCATTGGAGAGACAGGAGGAAAGAAATTGAGGGAAAATTAAAACACAGTCTATCACGCATTCGTCCCCTGGGCTCTTTCCGCAAACACTCAAGTGACCCCCGTGTACCAGGTGCTGGGAATGAGGATATAGTTGTAAGCTACACTCGCACAACCACAGCACCTGGGCTGGAGTGGGGGGCAGATCCCAAGGAGCAATCATGGTGCAGAATTGTTTCAAGAGGTTAAGTGACAGTGAGTCATCTAAGAAGAAACTGCCACCAGAGTTAAAAACGCAGTGGGTGCGGGAGGAAGTGAGCTCCGGTGGCCTGGATTTGGAGCCTTCCGCCTGGACTCGGCAGGGGAGGCTATGGAAACCAGTGGAATCTTCTGTGGACACCAGGCTTTAAGACCAAATCGTGGATCTTATTTTTTCCTTAATGTTTATTTAATTATTTTCAAAGAGTGAGAGAGAGCGGAGGAGGGGCAGAGAGAGAGAGAGGGAATCCCAAGCAGGCTCTGTACTGTCGACACAGAGCCCGATGTGGGGCTCAGTCTCACAAACTGTGAGATCATGACCTAAGCCGAGGCCAAGAGTCGGATGCTTAACCAACTGAGCCGCCCGGCTGCCCCAAATCCTGGGTCTTGTTAAATGGCTTCCCTGAGAGCAGGGAAGAGAAACTGGAGAAGGCCAAGGAGACCCGGGTTTTGGAGCACCTGTGTAAATGGACAGACCCACTGGGGGAAAGCGGGGGTGACAATGTCAGATGCTGCGGAGATGCTGAAGCAGGATGGGGACTGGGCGGGGAGGGGGGTCACGGGCAACTTCTGAGTGTGGTGTCAGTCGGGGAACACTGGTTGCCAGAAACAGAAACTCCCTGGAAACGAGCTGGGGGATCAGTTGAGAAGACGTAGCTGTGGGCTGTAGCAACTCCTTGTGTCCCGGCTTCTCAGCCAGCACCTACGTCCTTCTGGTCTGAGGGTGGGCTGGTGTCTGCTGGGCTCCTAACCTTGCTCGTGCCTCACATCATCAAGCGCAGTCTCGGGGTCTCTCTGGCACGGATTCCAGCCTCCATTCCTCATTGCCTTGTGACTCACGCAGCCCCCGCCTCTTGATTGACTTCCAGGGCCCCTATTACATATCAAGAGAGAAAATCTGATTGGCCCACCTTAAGCCAGAATCAACCCCTCGTGCCATCAGCAGTGTCTAGGAGGTGGGTTGGTGGGGGGTAGGGAACGGGGGAGAATGAGAAACGAGCCATTTTCAGAGCAAAGGACAATGGCGGGCCTTTGAAATTTCCTCACTCGAGTGTATGATTCTATGGGAGTGGATTTTTAAAAAATTTTTTTCATGTTTATTTTTTATTTTATTTTTGAGAGAGAGAGAGAGAGAGAGAGAGAGAGAGACAGAATCTGAAGCAGGCTCCAGGTTCCGAGCTGTCAGCCCAGAGCCCGACGCGGGGCTCGAACTCGCGAACTGCGAGATCATGACCAGAGCCGATATCGGAGGCTCAGCCGACTGAGCCACCTAGGCGCCCCAATGGGAATGGACGTTATTGCGGATTGCAATGATGAGACCCACCAGCTGCACACAAGAGTGTGTGCTGAATGGGCCAGGGTGTGCGGGGTGTAAGGCATAACACTGGGGGGCCCGGACAGGTGCAATTCACCAGACTGTGAGGTATCGGCCAGTAGAGAACAAAACTCACTATGATGCAACCTTGCTCCAAATCTCCAATTCCTGAGAGTGGAAGCCGAGGTGAGGTGGTCCAACCCCACACAGGAGGTGGGGCAGGGGGTCAGACGCTCCAGGGTGGCAAGACTACAAGGCAGCAGCCATCCCTGCCCAAGGAACGAACACAGGAAGACAACTCTTTGCAGGCTCGTCTGAACGCTTTGAGAGTCACTGGAGGGTCCACAGCCTCGGTCCTACGGCCCTTAATTCAGCCGTGTTTAGAAGAGATGGACGTCGATGTGTTTCCATACCCCTGGCCTGCTGTGGCTGGTTGGTGTGCGTGTTTCAGTCCCGTGAAATGATGTGGAGAGCAGGAACGGGTCAACCCAGTGGCCACCTTGCCAGCGTTTCATAAATGCCGTCAAGGAGGGTGTTGAAAATTGACCCGGGGCAGAGAGTTGCTGGGACGAGGGAGCGCTCTGAGTTTGTGACCTAAAAAGGGAAAATTCTGCTCCACACGCAAGTCTGGGAACAGCCTCGGCAGAGCCCGGTGCCAGAATTGGTGCCGAAGAATTAGAAAGAGATTAAACCCAGCGACACGGGCCCGTGTTGTTCTAGCAAAGGGAGCTAACTTTCTGTAGTCGAGCTGCTCACGTCGGTTCAGGAATGACTAAAGCTGGTTTGTGGGTCGGTTTTCCGGGGCCCCAGAGAAATTCCCAGCCCCTACCAAAGGATGGCTTCTCCTCAGAGTAGTTGCCTTTCAGGCTTATCAAATCCAGGGTTGCAAGGCTTAGACCATGGAAGATTCTTTCTCTCTGGTTGTGCTCATTATGTGTGAAGGGGCAGTAAAGGGTATGGATGTGGGTTCAGCTGGAGTGATCTTTGTTCCTTAAGTTTATTTATTTTGAGAGAGAGAGAGTAGGGGAGCGGCAGAGAGAGAGAGAGAGAGAGAGAGAGAGAGAGGGAGAGAGAATCCCAATCAGGCCGCGCGCTGTCCCCAGAGTCCGATATGGGCTTGAAGCCACGGACCCTGAGATCATGGTCTGAGCCGAAGTCAAGAGTCGGATGCTTAACCGACTGAGCCACCCAGGCACCCCTGGAGTGATCACTTTTAAGTGGGGCCAAGGTTGTTCATTTTGAGGGGACATAATTTTGTTGGTCACTCCGGGGGCTCACAAACCATGCGTTTGTATTTAGTCTTGGTGGTTCAGAAAACAGCTCCGGTGACCATGCTTCTGCTAGAAGCTGATAATGAGGCTCAAGTTAGGATCTGACGGAGTCATTTTGTGGCTCATATTTCATAGCAAACAGGTGAGACGACCAAGCCCCGAGTCCTGGTCAGTCACAAGACCATCCTCTCGTGTGTTCCAGTTCTTTGGAGAACATTTGGTGATGTTATTGTTTGCATCACCTGGTGGCAGTTTCACTCTCTGGCCTTTGGTGGGTGTGCTCCCCTCGCCCCCAGCGCCAGCCTGTCTTCCCGCCCCGGGACTGGTGATGCTTTTGCCAACACCTCTCCCTCGTTTAGCACAAACAAGAAGATTCAGGTTGGCTTGTCTTGGTTAACAGGTGGGGGGGCGGGGGGCGCGCGGGGAATGACCTAATCACAGACGCCAACCTTGGAGAAGCAACTAGACGGAGAAGGAACAGTGCCCATGGGCAGTCAGTCATTAGTACCAGACCTTCTTATCAGATGGGCAGATCCTCCTGGGAGGGAATTCAGGAAGTTATCTTTTGGGAGCTGTGTTCATACATGGCAAGATCTATCCTCAGGCCCACGTTCTGGAAGCCGGGTAGTGCTCAGACTATACGTAGTCCTAGAAACCAAACAAACAGGGGTGAGAGAGAGGGGCTGAGCTGGGAAGCAACGCTTGGACTGAGGTCCACTGGAGGCATGGCGCCCCACATCTGAAGTCCAACGAGGAAACTTAATCATTCCGAGAATAGTTGTAGATCAACGAAGGCTTCATTTGTTAGCTTCCTTCCAACTTCTCCATTTTTCTTTTTTTTTTTTTAACTTATTTATTGAGAGAGAGAGAGAGAGAGAGAGAGAGAGAGAGAGAGAGAGAGAGAGAGAATCCCAAGCAGGCTTCGCACTGTAAGCACAGAGCTCAGCTCGGGGTTCTGAACTCACAGTGAGATCGTGACCTGAGCTGAAATAATGAGTAGGGCGCTTAACCGACAGAGCCATCCAGGTGCCCCAGCCACTGTTTTTCTACATTAGTCAGTCTACCTGTGCTTTCCACAAAGATTCGTGGAGGGCAGAGGATGGGCGCATGAGAAATCACGCTCCTGGATCGTCTCACTTTCCTCTTGTTATTCAGTTTACTCTGAAGAGTGCTGTTTAACTGTCTCTGCTTTCTTCCTGTCTTCAAGTTATCCTGAGGGTCTGGTTGTTGCACACATTTACTTTCTCTATCTCATTGTTTTATATCTTTTGGGGAGGAAACATGGAGAGACAGGTCGCTACCTCAAAAGTTAATTAAAAAAAACACACAGGGGGGCACTTGGGTGGCTCAGTCGGTTAAGCGGCCGACTTCAGCTGAGGTTATGATCTCACTGTTCATGAGTTCAGGCCCCACATTAGGCTCTCTGTGCTGACAGCTCAGAGCCTGGAGACTGCTTCGGATTCCGTGTCTCCCTCTCTGTGCCCCTCCCCAGCTCACACTCTCTCTCTCTCAAAAAGTAAACATTTAAAAAGTTTAAAAAAAAAACACACACAGGAAAATTTGCTTAAGATGTCCTTTTTGTTCTTGCTGAAAAGAACTATAGTTGGAACAAATGGGACTTAACAAAGCCTCGTTTATAAGAATTTTTAAATTATATAGTGATTATTCTCTCCTTAAATTTTTAAAGATAAGTCTACAATAAACTTGTCTGAAGGACAAATGTCTTAAAAAGTGATTCTCTATTTTATATAATAAAATTCCCTGATGGTAGCTGAAACCCTCTCCAAGACCTAGTAATTGCATTTGCAAAGACTTATTACGTCCTGCAGAAGGCAAATATCTTCAGCTTCTTAGTTCAGCTCTAACATATAGCTCATCAGCATAACATCTTGGCCCTGCCGTAATTGGCACTGATATCTCATCCACACTCAAGATTTCTGTCGTGTCTCATCCCGTCTCCCCCCACCCCCCCAACCCCCCCCCCCGGGCCTGTAGTTCTCAATTATGTTCATACTGTATTTGCTTTCCAAAAATGACAGCACACTTTAGCTTTGGGATTCGACTGATGTCTGAACGTTTGTGGGTTTCAACAGCTTGCTTTTCTAAGCAATATGGTTTTGCCAACACCCAGCCTGCAAAGGACTATATAAAGATCGCGAAGAAGGGGAACCTTATATTTAAAGGTGTCGTCAAATATCTGTTTTAGCAGGAAGAAAAGAGAAAGAAAAGAGACCTCTTACTGCAAACCAATATATGGCCTCATGTTTCCATTTTAGGCTAAGGGGCCAGGCACTGTTTATAATGTAAACTCAGAGCTTCATCCTCAGAGTGCAGGGATAGTCTGGCATCAGCCACGATGACCCTAGGGGCCACTAGTCAAGGGGCCATGCTTGTAAACTGTCATCTTACCACGGGAGAGGAATATGATCCATCTATCGGTCGTCTGTCACGTGACATCCTTTGTGCTTCAGTGCACAGATCTCCAGGATGGATAGTCACAGTTGGGTGTAGGCTGGCATGAAGGAAAGTTAAATGGGCCCTCTGGGGGGAGATCTTATCAGTTAGCTGTTGCCATGAACAAATCACCCCAAAATTTAGGGGTTTAAAACACGAACTCTTTAGGATCTGATCCCGTGGATTGGCATCTGGGCTGGGCTGGGCGGCTCCTCTGGGTTTTTTTCTCTTGGTCTCTCTCGGCTGGGATCCTTCACGGGGCTGTGGCCATCTGTGGGCTGGCTAGTTCTCAGCAACTACTTCTCAGCCATGCAGCTGAAAGTGTGCAGATTCGGTGTGGTTCCAGAAGAAGCTAAATTTAGGGTGGCCCTTGAGGAAAGGCCTAGGGCCCTGTCTAAGAAGGCGGTCCATAAGATCAGCCAGGTTGCCCCTGTCGGTGCTCGTGGGTTGCCAGAGCTGGTGGGGAATCCTCACCACATCTTAACTAAAGTCAGAACTGATGAATGGGGGGAACTCACCTCGTTCATTCATGGAGTGGAACACACATTTATCGGGTTCCAAAGCAGGGAGTCCTGAACCAGGAGAAAGAAGGTCTGGGTTGGAATCCCAACTCTGCCAGCGTAGAAGCCAGTCAAGTCAGAAGACAGAAATGTCCCAGTTACTCTATCAGAGAGAATCTGACATAAAGAATGGCTATCTAAGTAAATGCCAAGGCAGAAAAGCAAACTCAGAGTTGCGACAGAAGGTGGTAGCTATAGGAGGCAGATATCACACTTAGGGCTTATGGGGCACAAAGAAGCTGGAATTATTAAAAAGTAGAAGCTTGGAGGGAACCCCAGACCCCTGTGGAGGGAGGCCCAGCCATGAGGCGAGCTCTGTGGGCATCAGGACAACCGGAGCCAGGATCCCAGACAGGCGACTGCCCCCCGGGGGTGAAGGCTGCAGGCTGGGTGCTGCTCCCAGGACCGGGAAACAGACAGGGACGGAACGATCTCTCCTCCTTCCTCCTTCCACCTCTGGCCTCTGCCTCCTCCTGCAGGGCCTCCCAGGAGCAGCTGGCAAAGCAGAAGTGGCTTTGCAGAGTCCCCAGCACCGGGAAACAGGAGGTTTGAGGCTGAGAAGCAACAGCTGAATGCTGGCCCAGCCTCTCCCCAGGAGCAGGGCTGGGGACGCGGCCTCTGGTCTCGGGGGCGTGAGAGGAGATGTCTGAGTAACCCTCAGTCCTCACGTGCGTCGAGGCTGCCTTTTCCCATCGAAATTTCTCGGTGGCCTCAGAGATGGGCGAGGGAGGAGACAGGAGGCTGGGGGAGAGCGGCCAGGAAGAGCCACACGTCCCTCAAACCCCACAGAGCAGCCAGGTCCCTGCCCGAGCAGAAAGCAGGCCGGCGAGGTCTCGCAACAAATCCCCTTCCCAGGCTCTGGCGCTTTGTTTGTATTCGAACAGGAACATGATCACAGAGCTATAAGTATCACCACGCTCAGCTGTGCAAAGGAGGGAGTTAGAACAACTGAACTCAGCCACCGGCGGGGGGGAGGGGGGGGGGGGGGAGAAGATGAGGTCTCCCGCCTGCTGGGGCCATCTGTGGGAACAAGCAGCTGGCTGGGGTCACCGGCTGTGGCAAGCGGCCCAAGTCGCTGCTGGTCAGGTGCAGCTGAGCTCACCTTCAATAAGCAAGCCTAACCCGGACTCCTCCGGTCGATGCCTCCCACATCCTCAGCCGGCACAGGACCTGACGGGCTGGATGCCACCGCGGCCGGAGGGCAATCAATGCCACGGCAGGGAAGGCGGGTCCTATCTGACCTTGCCCGTCTGGTCGGGAGGTGACTGCAGAGCCTGCAGAGGCCTGCTGGGGAGGGGGCGGGGTTCTGCCTGCTAGAAGGGTGCCTGTCTACATCTGGTCCCAGCCCCTGCTTGCTGGGAGACGAGGGCCGATCCTTTCCTACCCTCTCGGCCTCAGCTTCCCCGTCTGCGAAGGGGGTGTTGCAGATGATCCCCAGGTTTCTTCCAGCACTCACAACCCAGCATGCTCAGTGCAAAAGAAAAATCAAAACTTCTTAAGCCTTTGAAACAGATACATTTCTTTCTTTCTTTTTTTTTTTTAAGGTTTATTTATTTTTGAGACAGAGAGAGACAGAGCATGAACGGGGGAGGAGCAGAGAGAGAGAGGGAGACACAGAATCCGAAGCGGGCTCCAGGCTCTGAGCCGTCAGCCCAGAGCCCGACGCGGGGCTCGAACTCACGGACTGTGAGATCGTGACCTGAGCCGAAGTCGGACACTTAACCGACTGAGCCACCCAGGCGCCCCAAAACAGATACATTTCTATCACATACAAAAAAGAATTTTTTTTTTTTAAACAAGAGAATAGAAAACCCCGAATAGAAAACTTGGTACGATGGTGGGATGGATCAGCAGATTCCAAGAGGCTGTTCTCACAGGACAGTCAGTGGAGGTTAGTTGCAAAACCTCTCTGAGTCTCCGCGTCGTCACCGAGGCTGGCACGATCTTGTCTCTGATTTCCCAGCTCCCTGCACCTCCCCACCCTGCACGCAGCATATGAAATGGGGCACCGGCCTGACCTGGACATCGCAATCTCGCTCTGAGCTGCGGCCTCCGCCCACAGGCTGCTTCTGCACCCATCAGCTGCTGTGCTGGTTCTCACGTTTCCATCTCCCCTCCTCCACACTTGGCCCCAGGCTCCATTTCCCGGGTGGTGATCTTGGCTCCTCCCAGCAATGCTCCGCCTACCCAGCCCTGCTAGGCTGTCTCTGGCCACTGCAGTAAATCACCTTCCCAAACCTGGCCCTGTCTGCAGATCAGGGAGGGGGTGGCCCAATCAGCCGGGACCCTCCTAACCGGCTCCAGTTGCCAACAGCTAAAAACTCCATGCTCTACCAAAAGTAAATGAGCAGAAAAAGACACGAGAGAAAAAGACACGAGAGAAAAAGGCTGTCAACTACCTTTGAACGGCATTGAAGAATCTTCCAAGGTAGTGGCATCACTTCCTTCATGAACGCAGGGTCTGGGGCCATCCATCCTTCCTCTTGCTCTCTGCCGGTCTTTGACCCTGTGACTCGATCCCTCTGGGTTTCGTGTGTTCATCCATGAGAAAAGAAAATATCTAGCTCCACTGTAAGTATCAAAGAGAACTCAAACACCCAGTGCTTGGTACACAAAAAAGCTCCGTATTTATAGAATGTGTGAAGAAACGAACGAATGACTCAGAGACTGTCCCATCATGTTCGGGGCCTTTTGCGGCTGTGATGATGGGACACCAATCATGGTGGGCCGGGCCAGTGATTGGACTGGCCAGTTGAAAATGGACGGGCCAGTTGAAAAACGAAAATCCTCCCAAACAATTATCTTTTAAAAATGAATTTTAGGGGCGCCTGTGTGGCTCAGTCAGTTTAAGTGTCTGACTTCAGCTCAGGTCATGATCCTGTGGTCTGTGGGTTCAAGCCCCGCGTCGGGCTCTGGGCTGATGGCTCGGAGCCCGGAGCCTGCTTCCGATTCTGTGTCTCCCTCTCTCTCTGCCCCTCCTCCACTCACGCTCTGTCTCTCTCTCAAAAATAAATAAACATTATTTGCCACCATTTGTTTCTTCTAATGCACAAGTCAGTTCAGCTGAGCTTTTATTGCAGATGTCCCGATTTCTATTGAAAACATTTTTCTATTGAAAAAAAATCTATTGATTTTTACTGAAGGGATAAGAAGAAGGCAATATAAACCTTGTGCCACTGAGGGATTTGCCTACTGGGACTCCAAAGAAACCCACTGCCAATAATCATGTAATAGGCAGCAGTTTCGTGCTTAATCTAGTCTAAGAGCTTTGCTGAAATTAACTCATCACAGCCATGTGAGGTAGGTATCGTTATGATTCCCATTTTAGAGATGACAAAACTGAGGTTATAGAAGTTAACTAACTCACTAGCGTCTATACATCAAGTGAGTGGTGAAGCTAGTATTCACACTGCAACAGTCTGGCGGCAAGGTCTGGTTCATAATCCCAACCCCCTGCCTCCAAAGGGAGGTTATCCTGGAGATTGATGAGTGAACGTGCACACACCTGTGTTTAGCCATGCGTGGCAGGAAATGGAAATCTGGTTGGTTGCTTAGTGTCCGGGTTGGAAGAAGACAAGCACAAAGAGGGAAGCTGGTCAGCCACGGACCCATGTAGACAGTGGTAAGGCAAGGAGACTGATATTGAGGTCCCATTAGAGTACTGCCTTGGGGAGAGGTAGTCACAGCTAAGGAATGTGGACAGTCGGGATGCCATAGTGCCTGACATCTCAACACGTCCTCTGTGCCTGGGCAACTTATTATAAGAGACGCTTATAAGACATTATAAGAGCACCAGCTTCTGGGGCGGAAGCTGAAGTGTTGGTGTATTGATTTGTTCTCTTTCCCACTGACGGTGGCGGCCCCTGGAGCTGGGAGGCGGCCAGGGCAAGTGGTGGTGGGACAGGCATCAGTGATTCTGCCCAGGATCCAGCAGTCATGATGGCGGTGGCCCAGGGACCAATGGTGGCAGCAATAGTGATATCAGCAGCCACCCATGAAGCCCCAGAGTTGACAGAGGTGATGGGTCATGGAAGCATGGTTCATGGTTCATGGACGGTTCAGCAATTTGCACTGCTGAATGTACACGAGTGAAAATTGAATACTGAACATTCCCCACCTTCAACTCGGGTTCGGTGACTCGGCTATTTTGGTCGGCCATCCTCTCTCCCCTCTCCTCAGCAGTGTGCCCCCAATCCTCCCCTTCTCTTTCACTGCGTTTGCCCCCCTGTTGAAGAGACTTCTCTTCCTTTCTAATTGGTTCCTCCAAGGCATCTCACTTAAAAAGATTTTCCTCCCTAGAAAAATTCTCCTGTGATTTGAGTGGGGATGAGGAAGAAGAAGGCAAACATTCTTGTTTCTCATCCCACCGATCCTTAATTGGACAGAAACCTGGTGTTTGTCAACATAAAAGTGACAGTTTTCAAGTGCCGCCTCCCTCCAGGTGGAACGCTTTTTTCAAACAATAGTTTATGCGGAACCCCAAGCTGTGAAAGACCTACGCTTTTAAAACGTGAGCTGAAATTTATACAAGGTAAAATGAACCATTTTCAAGTGAACTGTTGTATTTAACACATTCACAATGCTGTGCAACCACCACCACTATCTGGTTCCAAAATATTTTCATCACAACGAACTCAAACCCTGAACCTATCAAGGAGTTACTCACCCTTCCCCCAGCCCTTGCGAACCATCAGTCTGGTTTCTGTCCCTCTGGACTTGGCTGTTCTAGACTTTTCGTATCAGTGGGATCACACAACGTGGGACCTTTTGTGTCTTTTTTCACTTAGTAAATTTCTGAGGTTCATCCGAGTTGTTACCTGAGTCAGAACTTCGTTCCTTTTTATGGCTGATTAATATTCCGATGAATGGGTGTACCACAATTTGAGTATCCATTCATTTGTTGAAACAGACACACTTCTGCTCTGTTCGAACCAGAAGTGGGGGCACAGAGATCCCCTCCACATCCGACTTTCCCCTCTGGGAAGCTCCCGACACCCTTCCGAGCTTAATAAGACACCTGGTCCCAGGGAAGCCTTTGAGGAAATGCCAACTTGTCTCCCGGGAGGGGTCGCACCTGTGGCAGGGATAAGGGGCTTCTGCAGAAGGAAAGGCTTCCGGGCAAGAAAAAACCAAACCAAAACCGGCTGCATTCATACAAAAGAGTGGCTGCCTGGTCATAACTGGCCAATCCTGGGAGCTGGGAGACTGCTGGGCAAAAGTGTCCCTGGGCCGCTGCCCCTTGGTCCCACCCAAGGGCCCAGGGGCCTCCTCTGCCCCGATGGGCAGGTCTGCCTATCAGGGATCCGGCCAAGCCGGCGGCCTTTTATGACTTCACTTGTTGAAACTCAAACCACGCCTCGGTAAGTACATTCTCCACACCACACACTATAAACAGGTGCCAGACTGCTGGCGTCATCGTTTTCCACAAGTTTTCTCTGTGTTTCCACATTATTTAGGGTGGAAAATTTCCAGGTGTAAACAGGAAGCCCTTTGAGCATTTTACTCCTTTCTCCAACGAAAGGCTTGTCCCTGCTCCATTGCGTAAAGGGCGAGCGAGTGATCCGTGGCTCCCTGCTTGCCAGGCAAGGCAGTTCTGATCGCTTAGGTGCAGCCAATCCGGCCACGGGCCCAGTTTTAATCTGGATAAGCCTTCTCTGAAAGGAGCCCAGCTAATGTAATCACGGGGAAAATCCTCTACGTGAAAGGCCGTGGCCGCGATGGGCGCAGAAACGCTGATTCCACGTTTGTGTGATCACAGAGGCTCCGCACAGCCGCCGCTCAGGTATGAGGCGCAGCTGGTTTGTGTCAGTGTCAGGGGTGGAGACGGGTTGTTTGTCCAACTGGGTGAAGGTGGGCGGATGCCTCGGCTTCGGCCTCACCTGCTTCTGAATGGAGGAGGAGAAAGTCCGATTGCTGAACAGCAGACTTTCCGTGGGCCCGCAGCCTCCCAAGTCGCACAGACCCTCCCCGAATGTAAGTAGCCGGCAAAGCTGTACCCGCCTTCCTTTCTGGTCCTGGGGGAGCCCGAGGGGCTGGCAGTTCTGCAGCTCACGGAGGAGAGAGTTCCAGAAACGGCCAAGCCTTCGTTCTGTGGCTTTGAAATTTGCACTGGGCAAGAAGTAGTTGTGCCATTGTCTTTAGTCTGTTTACCTGTGTAAAAAGCTAGTTCAAGCCCTCTGATCTGTCACACAATTATTCAACTGAATCCTCCGAATGAGTTTCACAAACTAATATGACATTGGACCGTATGACATTCCGACTGTGTCTGGGTTAAACTGGTCGGCACAAGGATGTGACGGTGATAGATAAGGGCGTAATGATTGTAGCATACAATGGTATTTGCTACCGAAGCGTCATCATTTTCCAAATGAACATCCAAAACACCCTGAAGCGATCAATTTGAAGCACATGATGATTTTTACATTCTGTGAGTGAGCATTTTATTTTTGGCCCATCTTATAAACAGTGAAGGTCAAGAAAGGGTTAAGGACGTGTATCCTTTTGGCTCAAGGGTTAGGAGTGAGAGCATTGATCACTACAGTGACATCACTCACAATTTTCTCAGTTTGGGGGGCATTTTATTTGTGCTGCTCAAAATACTTCAATTTGGTTTTCCGGCGACAGTTCAGTACACATAGCATATGGTAGCTACCCGGTCAGTGTTGGTTGAATGGATGAGCAGATCAATGGACACATTTTATTTGTAAGTCAATCCCTGAGGTTTTCTGAGCAAATACTAATGATACCACACTGCTGTGGAAGGAATCTTGAATTCGACGGCAGGAGACTGAGTTCTATTACCAGCTTTGACTCGTCCAAGCTGGGTCTTTGGCGAGTCCCCTTGCCTTCTCCCATTTCAGTACCCGCCCCCCATGGAATAGACTGGTAATCTCTAAGGTTCCAGTTCTGAAGGTTTGGTACGTTTTGCCAGCTTTCTGTGACTTAGTTTCTCCATCTAGAAAAAGGAAGGTAAGAGCCCCCGCCCTGCTGATGTTAGGGGGTCTCCCGGAACTCAGCCGCTGTCGGCGCTGACCTGGGCTTCGCTGTGCATGGGAAGCATCCTCAGGAAGACAGGGATGAACAGTGTTGCTAAGTGAGCCCGACGGAATGGGTCTAGAGTCCTCCCGGTGGCCGGCCGCTTTACATGATTATTTATTCCTTGTCTGGGCCCTGCTACCCGTTCTCCTCCCCAAGGAAACCATTCTGCCATCGTAAAAATATGTGCAGAAGCAAAGCCGATTTGATGAAACAAGTGCTTTGAGCCAAAAATATAGAAACCACGGGTTATTGGGGCGCCTGGGTGGCTCAGTCTAGTAAGTGTCCAACTTCCTCTTGGGTCCGGATCTCGCAGTTCGTGAGATCGCGCCCCACACTGGCTGGCTGCTGTCAGAGCAGAGCCTGCTTTGGATCCCAAGTCTACCTCTCTCTCTGCCTTCCCCCCCCAAAAAAATACACACTGGAAAATAAATAAATAAATAAATAAATAAATAAATAAATAAATAAATAAATACCATATGTTATCGAACAAAGTGGATTTCACGGCCTCCTAATGTTCGACACCGGGCTCTGCGGTCAGATTTCCAGAGTGAGCACGATTAGAAACAGAAAACACCCCGACAGTGACACTTCTCAAGCTCTCCTTGGCAACTGGGCCCCTTCTGTCACTTCATTTGTAGATACACCTCTGCGTGTACATTGACATTAAGTCGGAGAGTCAGGAACAAACTAATTTTTCTGAGCTGTCTGCCAGCCCCTGGGGTGGGGAGTGAGAACAGCAGCCCGGACAGGGGAAAGAAGTCTGGGTGGCATATAACAAAAGAAAACCCTTCAAAGGCAAGTTTCCGTGATGTGGCTGCAGAGATCAACATTTCCCATCACCTGGCTTTTGAGTCTGAGTTGATGGGCAGACCAAAAAAGCCTGAGGTCTTCTTCAATTTTATGGACGTGTATACCCTTTTATTTCTTCCAGTTGCTTCTGGTAAAATCCAGAGGGTCGCTGGCACCCTGAATCACCATGGGCAATGAGAACAGCACCTCGGAAAACCAGGTGGGTGTCAGGGAGCTTCCCCCTCAACCTACCCGGATCCCTTGATTGACCTTGACTAGGTTTTTTTTTTCCCCCCGAGCATCTCCTCTCCATCCAGGAAGGACCAAGCTAAAACACAGATTGGGGCACCTGAGTGGCTCGGTCGGTTAAGCATCCGACTCTTGATTTGGGCTCAGGTCATGATCTCAGGGTTCGTGGGATCGAGCCCTGCGTCGGGCTCTCCGCTGACAGTCTGCTTGGGGTTCTCTCTCTCCCTCTCTCTCTGCCCCTTCCCCGCTCTCTCTCTCTCTCATTCTCAAAATAAATAAATAAACATTTAAAAAACACAGATTATACCTGGATACATATGGCACATGTATCTGTATAAGTATTTCTTATTCCCATTTTCAGAATTGTTGCATTCAAGCTAGCCCCGATTTTATAAACTGTAAAAAACTAGTTTAACAGTTAATTTCTTGCTTTTAACATTGACATAATAAGAGTTTGGCATATTTTTTTTCTGGATTGTGCCCACCCATCTGTTCCCTTGTGTGGATGCCTCACAGGAGGATGAAATAAAATCTTATCCACACTCCTCCCCAAAATAGTTGTGGTCCTCAAAAAGCGATCTTAAACTCTATCACTGTTGAGCAGATTAAACGCGAACTGTCATTTCCACGTTAGGTCAGGTTTTCACTTTTGAGGAATGAGTCTTAAGTGCTCAATCGTGCATAAGGCTGGCATGGTTAAAGTATGTTCAAATTTTACAGCTATCCATTTTAAGTTTGAGAGATTCAATTCAGTGTCCTGGTGAACAAAACCAGGGGGACACTTTCCTATCCATCTCGCACACAGTGGGAATTTTGGATCGATGGTGGTGAGCCTTCCGAACGAGGTAACGGGATCTGAAAGCCAGCGCAAAGCAATCTGTTTCCTCTCTGCTTTTTTCTTCCCTGCAATCTTCTTTTCCCAAGGAGGAACACGGGAATCATCGAGGGCAAAGGCAGCAAACTCCAGTCTTTAGGAGCAGGCCAGAAACAGTAATGGTAGTAAATGGCAGGTTAGGAGACGGTAGAGAGAAGGAGGTGCTGTGGCAGACAGGAGGGATCCTGTCCTGTTGTCTGGAGGGGGCACCACCATCACCTCCAGCTGATGGCTGCCATGGCAGGCCCAGTGTTCCAAGACCTTGCAACTTCTTCAACAGAAGTAAAAAACGTGTGTTTTTCTATGAAATCGCAAAATATTTTTAATCAAAGTTTTTCTTTTGAGATAACGGTAGACGCGGTAAACAATAGCATGCTGTTGCAAGACGTCGTACAGAGAGACCCCTGCACCCTTCACCTAGTCCCCCCCAGGGTAACATCTTGCAAAACGTCAGCGCGCTTGCAGACTGACGTTGATGCAATCAAGATACAGAGCATTCCTCCCACCTGAAGGATTCCTTTCATTTTTCCTTAGATCCACACCCACTGCCCTCCTGTTCCCTTCTCCTAATCCCTGGCGACTCCTAATTTGTTCTCTCTGTCTGTGTCTGTGTCTGGCTTTCTGAGAATTGTTATATAAATGGAACCACACGATATGTGACCATTTGGAATTGGCTTTTTTCACTCAACATGGCTTCCTTGAGATTCATCCAGGCTGCTGTGTTAGTTGTTCACTCCTTTTGCTGGCTGAGTGGTGCTCCACGGTATAGAAGCATTTGCTGTTGTTTCCAGTTTGGGGTGATTACAAATAGAGCTCTCAGGAACATTTGCATATAGGTTTTGTGTGTGTGTGTGTGTGTGTGTGTGTGTGTGTGTGTGTGAACATAAATTTTCATTTCTCTGACACAATTGCCCAAGAGCACAATGGCTGGGTCATGTGTGGTTGTATGTTTAGTTTTTTGTTTTTGTTTTAAGTTTATTTATTTATTTCTGAGAGAGACAGAGACAACGCAAGTGGGGGAGAGGCGGAGAGAGAGGGAGAGAGAGAATCCCAAGCAGGCTCTGCACTGCCAGCACAGAGCCTAATGTGGGGCTCGAACCAGCAAAGCCTTGAGATCATGACCTCAGTGGAAACCAAGAGTCATATGCTTCAACAACTCAGCCACCCAGGTGCCCCATTTTTTTAAATTAATATTTATTTATTTATTTACATTTTTGAGAGAGAGAGCACGAATGGAGGGAGGGGCAGAGAGCGAGGGAGACACAGAATCTAAAGCAGGCTCCAGGCTCCAAGCTGTCAGCGCAGAGCCCCGAGCGGGACTTGAACTCACAAACTGTGAGATCATGACCTGAGCCAAAGTTGGACCCTTAACGGACTGAGCCACCCCGCATGTTTAGTTTTATAAAGAACAGCCAGTTAGATAGAATCTCTGCACCATTTTACATTCCCACCAGCAACGAGTAATGTATGAGTGATCTAGTTTTTCTGCAGCCTGGCCATCATTTGGTGTTGTCACTGTTAGGTGACACATTCTGATACGTGTTGTGATATGTCACTAATGTCACTATGGTTTGAACTTGCCTTTCCCTGATGATTGGCCATGCTGACCATCTTTCATGAGCTTGTTGCTGTCCATGGGTTCTCTTTGGTGAGATAGGTGTTCATGTCTGCTAGCCATTTTCTAGTTGGATTTTTAAGAAACTATTGAGTGTTGAGTCTTGGTGTAGCCTAGATACTAATCTTTGTCAGATTGTGATTTGGCAATATTTTCTCCCATTCATGGCTCGTCTTTTCATCACCTCAACAGGCTCTCTTACAGAACAAAAGTTTTTATGAGGTACAATTGATCAGTTTTTCCTTTTCCTTTTCTGCCAATTCTAGTGCGTTTGGTGCCAAGTCTAAGAATTCTTTTTCTACCCCTACATCCTGAAAATTTTCTCCTATTATATTATCTTTTCCAAAAGTGTTATAGTTTTACATTTTATATTCAAATCCGTGATCCATTTTGCATCCACTTTTGTGTAAGGATTCAGACTCAGGTTGAAGTTCATTTTCTGTTTTTGTCCTGTTTTGTTTCGCCATTGAATGTCCATCTCTCCGGTACCATGTTGAAAATAGTGTTGAAAACACTATTCTTTGTCCATTAAACTGCTTTTGCACCTTTGTCGAAAACCAGTTGGTCATATTTGTGTGGGTCTATTTCTGGGTTCTCTTTTCTATTCCACTGATCTACGTGTCTACTCTTCTGCTGATACCACAGTCTTGATTACTGCCGCTGTATAATAAGTCCCATCCCCCTTTACTATTTTTCAAAATTGTGTTAGCTATTCTAGGGCGTAAAGCTTTCCATATATATTTTAGAATAAGCTTGTCTAGGTCTAAGAATACCTTACTAGGATTTTGATATGGATAATATTAAACCTATAGATATACTGGAGAAATTGACATCTTTAATATGATGAATCTTCCAGTCTGTGAACACACCCAGTGCTTCTCTATTTATATAGGTCCTATTGATTTCTTTATCATCATTTCATAAATTTCAGCATATAGATCCTGTATATGTTTTCAGTTTATGCCTAAGTATTTAATTTTATTTGCAGTGATTATAAATAGTATTTTAATTTTGGTTTCTACACGTTCATTGTCAGTGTATTGATTTTTTGTGTGTTGATTTTGTATCCTGTGACCTTGCTGAATTCACTTATTATTTCCAAAAGTTTTTTTGTAGATTCCTTGGGATTTTCTATGTAGACAATTTGCAAAAAAGGGGGATTGCATTTCTTTTTTTCAATTCTGTATGTTTTTTATTTATTTTTCTTGCCTTATTACTGTGGCTAGGAATTCCAATACTATGTTAATTGGAAATGGTCTGAGTAGACATTCTCACCTGCTTTCCAATTGTGAGGGGAAAGCATTCAGTCTTTCCCTGTTAAGTAAGATATTAGCTGCAGGTTTTTATAAATTTTCTCTTTTAAAAACACTCTATCTATCTATCTACCCATCTATCTTGTGAGTAAGCTCTAGGCCCAATGTGGGGCTTGAACTCATGACGTTGAGGGCAAGAATTGCATGCTCTACTGACTAAGCTATAAATTCTCTTTATCAAGTTAAGGAAGATGTCCCTCTATTCCTCGTTTGCTGAGGATTTTTTATCATGAATAGGTATTGGATGTTTTCAGATGCTTTTTTTTCTGTATCAGTTGATGTAGCCATATGATCTTTCTTCTTTGGGTTGTTGATATATTAGATTACGCTGTTAATTTTCAAATGGTGAACTAGTCTTGCATACCAGAAGTAATCCTACTTGGTCATAGTGTATAATTATTTGTAAAGACTGTTAGACTTGATTTGCTAACATTTTGTTGAAGATTTTTGTATCTAAATTCATGCTAAATATTGCTTGGTAGTTTTCCTTTTTTAACTGGTTTTGGTATCACGCTAAAGGTAATGTCATAAAATGACTTGGGGAGTGCTTTCTCCTCTTCTACTTTCTAGAAGAGATTGTTTAAAGAAACTTCACAATTTTTCAAGTGTTGGCAACTAATTTAAATTATTTTTGAACATTCTGTGAGTCAAAAGGATGCTCCTGGTGGCTGGAGTTGGCTCATGTCCTACCTCTTTGTAGTCTCTAACTTAAAGAAATATTCTATCTTACATTTTATTTATTTATTTATTTATTTATTTATTTATAAATGTTTATTTATTTATAAATGTTTGTTTGTTTGTTTGTTTATTTATTTTTGAGAGAGAGAGAGAGAGAGAGAGAGAAAATGGGCATGAAATTGGGGGAGGGGCAGAGAGAGGGAGAGAAAGAATCCCAAGCAGGCTCTGCACTGCCAGTGCAGAGAATGATGTGGGACTTGATCCCACGAACTGTGAGATCATGACCTGAGCTGAAATGACGAGTCAGATGCTCAACTGAGGCATCCACCCAGGCACCCCAACGCCCAGCACATTTGTCAATGTCTGAAGGCAGGGTTGGTATCACGTCTCCAGAGTGGAGGGGCGAGTAGAGGTCAGGGACGCCACTAAATGTTCTCAATGCACGGGGACAACCCCCACAACGAAGAACTATTCTTCTCAAAATGTCAAAGGTGCCAAGGTTGAGAAAACCTAGAATAGAGGAATATTTGTCTTACCGCTTTGAGAACTCCTTGGGGCAGTGGCTGAACTCCTCTAATCCGAGATGAATTTCTACACAAATAGAGGCACATTAAAGTGGCTTATAGTTTTCTTTCATTGCCTTTACTAAACTACACTGTTTAGAATTGAAGGCTGGTTTACTGGGCATGACTCATAGAAATGGAATTTCTAGGTCAAATAAAGGGTGATTTCAAAACTCTTGCTCTAGATCTAGATCTATCTATAGCTATATTCAAAATACTTTCCAGAAAGGTGATGCCAATTTATATGTTTCTCATCAGGCTATGGGGTGGGGGTGGGGGGTCCATCTCATTATATCCTTGCAAGTGATGAATATATATATTTCAGTGTTTCAGATCTTCTCACCTCCTGCCAACCCCAAACCCTGTTCTCCCTCCTCAGTTCCCTTCTGGTTCACATCTCCAACCTCAGCCCCACATGACCCAGTGAGACATGATGGAGTTGCCTTCAGGATTCCAGGGTCACAACAAGGTTTGCCTTTCACAGAGAAACAGGTGGAAAGAAAGCACAAGTGTATTTGGCTATAGGAATCAGGGCTCCCCCGTGGGGCTGGTGTTCCAGACTTATCTTTCCACTGTCTCCTGGGTGTCCATGGTCACTTCCTGTTCCTCAAACCTGAATTAAGCTCCCCCACCCCAATCGTCTTCTCCTTCTGAATCCCCCCTCCTGGGTACCACGATCTACCCTATCATCCAAGACAGAAATCTGGGGATCACCTCTGACTCCACTCACCCCCCTTGTCCACATGTCATAAATCACTCTATGATTAATAATTAATAAATTAATGGCCTGGCCATTTAGTCTTTTAGATCTCTGTTTAATGGAGACTTTTTTTTTGGTTGCGAGAGACAGAAACCTGTCTCCAACGACTATAGGCCGAGAAGGATTGTTTGGCTCGTAGGATTAGGAAGTCCAGAGAGAGGGTCTAGCGGCAGCAGTCAGTGAGTCCAGAGGTTCAAAAGAAGATGCTGGAGATCTCCTGTCTCTGGATCTTGCTCTGCTTTCCTCCGTGATGCCCGAGTGCTTAGGGATGTCCCCTCGGCCTGCAGAAACAACAAAACAAAACAAAACAAAACAAAACATGCCACCGGCTACTCTAGGCATCCAGGCTTCTTCTTGTTGGCGATCCAGCCTCTGATTAGCACCGTCTAAGGACTGGCCCTGATGGGGTCATGTGCTCTGTCTGGGATCAATCCATGTGCCACTGGATGTGGACACTCTGATTAGCCCGCCTGAGTCAGGCACCCACCCCTGCAGGGGAAAGGTGAGCCCCGGTTGATGACGTCTCCATCAATGCCACTTAGAGCACTTCCTCAAGAGACAAAAAGGTGCCACGTGTCCAAGATGTACCCCCACCATCACACCCTCTTACCTCCCACCTGGATCAGTCCAGACCCCTGGCCTCTCCCAGAGGCTCTTTCTCTGTGAAGAGACACTTGGGGGTCCCAGCATTCTGCTTACAAGTGACCTTTTAGAAGGCAAGACCCAGGTCTGAAGGAAGGTCCGGTTCACAGATTAAAGACCTGGCATTGGGGATCAGCCACGTCACCGGGGCGAAGGAGGAGAACAGGCCTGCCCAGTCCCAACCCTTGCCCACTCGCTATACCCTCTGGTTGCAGGTGCCTTTCCCTCTGGGACAAACGTCCCCTGGTAGCCACGGACAGGGCGGGAGTACACCCAGCAGGTCAGACCCGGGAGTAGAGACCAGCCAAGACTGTCCCTGTGGTACTGTGGGGGGTCTTGTTCCCTGCGGCCCATCCTAATGGCGGGACTCCTTCGCTTTCAGCAAGAGAACTCCGGCTTGCATAACGTCATCCTGTGGCCTCCAAACCCTGAGCCTGCGCAGGTACCCGAAGTGTGCTGTGCGTGGTCCGCATCTCAGCCCCCTTCCTAACATCTAGATGTTTGCAGCCTTTGCGTGTGGCACGTTCCTTTACACTTTCAGGTTTGCTGCTCCTCCTCCCATCGCTTCCTTTCATCTACCTCAAATGAGTTGTAAAACAGTAGAATCTGCAATACATACTTAAGTTTTTTCTAACGTTTATTGATTTTAGAAAGAGAGAGACAGAGAGAGAGAGAGAGAGAGAATGAGCGCGGGGAGAGGCAGAGAGAGAGGAAGACACAGAATCGGAAGCAGGCTCCGGCCGTCAACACAGAGCCTGATGCGGGGCTTGAACCCACAAACCTCGAGATCATGACCTGAGCTGAAATTGGATGCTTAACCGATTGAGCCACCCGGGTGCCCCGGCAATATGGGTTTAGATTTTTTAAGATGACATTTTGGTGCGCTATGCTGTGAGATGCTGAAGGAGGCTTATGCTTTCCACGTAACGCAGATGCTGGGAGCCAACACTAACCTTCCACACTCATCGGTTTTGCGTTCCCTTGTCCTGGAGTGCGGCTTTTATGGAGTGGGGGTCCCGTCTACACCACCAGTGGGCAAAACTGATGTGTCGTAAAAAAAAAAACCAAAGAAAACAAAAAACAAAAAACAGATTGCATTCTGAGTCCATTGTCAGCGTCTTTGTGCAGCTGGCTGAGTCTCAGAATTTAAGCTCGGCTGAAGTGTTTGACACCTGCTGGGGAAGAGGGCAAGTTCGGGGCCCTGAATCCATTTCAAGGAGATTTTTCCTGGAGAGAATGTCAGGCAAGGTTGGTGTGTGCTTGTGGGCGTGGTCAGCGTGAGGCAATAAAATGCCACCTGCTCTGAAAGCCCATCACACCTAGGGAGGAGGGTTAGGCTCCTAGGGGACAGGTTCCTGGCTTTAAGGAAACAGCAGCTACACCCTCGAGGGTGGCTGGATGTCCCACCAAACAGGGATGTCGTTGTCGCAAACCGACCTCTGTGCTCCAGAGCCAAAATATAACATGAAGACAGAGTTTGGGGATAAAAAGGAACGAGAGTTTTAAACTGATAAGAACAGATACTACACTTGATCTTAGCCAAAAGGCCGAGAAGCGATGGGAAACGAGTTTTTATTTCTGTGCCAGGTAAAAGAGGCTGTGGCAGGCTAATGCCTTCGAGACTGCAGACCCGCCTGGAATAAAGGACTGAGGGGGGTTGTAGGAAAATAGAGGATCTGGGCAGTTTCGATAGGAACGTGGTATGTGCTGCCCGTCCCGTTGGCCCTGTCCCTGAGGTGACACCGGCCACCAGAGTCTCGTTACTGAGCATACACTGAGGTCGCCAGATGCCAATATGGATACTGAGTTCCTGGAGCAAAGGATTCTACACAAAAACAAGTGAAGGAGATGGGGGGGGGGGGCTTCAAGAATGAGAAAGGGGAAGATTTGTTGAGTTTAAAGTCAAGCCTTGCTGGAGCCCCAGTGTGTCCATCTTAATTTCCATTCATCTTTATGTTTCTATAGCAGTTTCAGTGTCTGAGGTTGTGACATAATGCGATCCTGTGCGTAGAGCACAGTGGAGCCTTGCCCACATGTGATTTCACCTGGTTCTCATCAAAATCCCGTGAGGTGGACAGACCAGGCTGCTCACTCTTGCTTTATGGACAAAGGAGCAGGCTCCAAGGTTAATCATTGTGGGTCATCGGGGTGAGTGCAGAGCAGGGATTAGAACCCCGGTCTCCCGGGCATCACAGAGAATGGCAGATCAGAGTTTTTTGCACTGGGTTCTTCCGTCCAGCTCGGGACTTTGCACAGCACCTTGCTACCGAGCTCAGGATCCCACGGACAGGCTCCCTGATGTGGACGTGATTTTTCATTCACTCACGGGACAATTTTGAAGCCTCTGCTGGGTGGCTGGTACTGGTGTAGGTGCTGTGCATTGGACAAACCATGTCCCTGCCTCCTGGGACTGACATCCAGCTGGGAGTTCGAAAATAAGCAAGTGGGGGGGGCGCCTGGGTAGCTCAGTCAGTTAAGCGTCTGACTTGGGCTCAGGTTCATGAGTTCGAGCCCCATCTCACAGTTCATGAGTTTGAGCCCCATGTCGGGCTCCGTGCTGACAGCTCAGAGCCTAGAGCCTGCTTCGGATTCTGTGTCTCCCTCTCTCTCTGCCCCTCCCCTGCTCACGCTCTGTCTCTCCCTCTCAAAGATAAATAAATATTAAAAAAATTAAAAAAAAAAAAAGAAGCAAGTGAGCAAACAGACAAACCAACAAGTAAACAAAATACAATGTTTTTTAAAAAGACTTTATCAAGTGCCTATTGTTTCCCAGGCACTATTCTAGCACTCGAGATCACCAGTGAATAGTTCAGCCATAATCGACTCTGGCACGGCTTCCCCTTCCACAGGGAAAAACAGACAATGAGCCAGCAGGCAAATAAACTCTTAATAAATGTTCCAGGGGTAAGTGGAATCAGGCGCTAATTTTTTTAAATTTTTTTTAACGTTTATTCATTTTTGAGAGACAGAGTGCAAGCAGGGGAGGGGCAGAGAGAGGGAGACACAGAATCCGAAGCAGGCTCCAGGCTCTGAGCTGTCAGCACAGAGCTCGATGCGGGGCTCGGACCCACGAACCGTGAGATCTTGACCTGAGCTGAAGTCGGCCGCTCAACCGACTGAACCACCCAAGTGCCCCATCCATCCCAACCATGTTTAAGTGGACAGTGGACAGTTCAGTGGTATTAAGCACATCACATTGCTGGGCAAGCATCCCCGCCACCCGTGTCCAGAAAGTTTTCATCTTCCCAAACCGAAATTCTGTGTCCATTAAACAAAAATCCACATTGCCCTCCCCACTCCCAGCCCTTGGCAACCACCATTTTACTCTCTGTCTCTATCAACTTGACTACACTCGGTACCTCATATAAGTGGAATCATACAGTATCTGTCCTTTAATGACGGATTTATTTCACTGTAACATAATGCCTTCTAAGTTCATCATGTTGCAGCTTTTCTCTTTAGGGCCGAATAGGATTCCGTTATACATATTCTACATTTTATTTATCCATATGTCTGTTGATGGACGCTTGGATGCTGCTGCTATAAACGTGGGCGTACAAATGTGTTGGATTCCATGCTCTCAATTATTTGGAATATATATCCAAAAGTTGAATGGCTGGATCATATGTGAATGCTATGTTTAATTCTTTGAAAACCACCAAGATTTTCCACGATGGCTGCACCATTTTACATTCCCATCAACAGTGCACATGGGTTTGAATTTCCCCACAGCCTTGCCACCTCTTGTTATTCTTTTTGGTTTTTGCTTTCGTAGTGGCCATCCTGGGGGGGGGGGGGGCGGGGAGGGGTGTCTCATTGTGGTTAGAGGCTCTTTTTGATAAGTGGCCAGAGGAGCCCTCTCTGCAGAGACCTGATGTGCCGGGAAGGAGGCAGCCACATAAAGTTCTGGAAAAGGAACGTTCTGGAAAAGGGAAGAGCAGCTGTGACATGTCTGGGAGGGATGAGCCTGTGGTATTTCGAGATCAGCAAAGAAGGCCAGTGTGGCTGGAGGAGAGTGGGTGAGATGATGGCGGGATGTGAGACCAGGGAGGTGGGTGAGGGTAAATCTTGCAGATTTACCACCAGATTTCAACAGAGGAGTCACAGCACATGGTTTGAGATTTTTTTTTAATATTTATTTATTCATTTACTTATTTATTTTGAGAGAGAGAGAGAGAGCAAGCACATGAGTGGGGGGAGGGGCAGAGAGAGGGGGAGAGAGAATCCCGAGCAGGCTCCATGCTGACAGCACAGAACCATGAGATCATGACTTGAGCTGAAATCAAGAGTCAGACGTTTCACTGACTGACCCACCCAGGCGCCCCTGATTTGAAGTTTAAAAAAGAGCTTTGTGGTTGTTATGTGGAGAGTGGTCTTTAAGGGGCGGAGGGTGGAAATGGAGGAGAAACAGTAGTTAGGAGGCCACTGGGAAAAGGGACTCAGGACTAATCCCTGAGATGTCCTTTAATATTTAGATGTGAGCCCAAGGGGAAACGGAGGAGTCTGTGAAGAAGTTGTTGCCAAAGACATAGGATAATGAGGGACCTGGGAGGCCATCAGATACTCCTGAGAAATCAAGGCAGACACCTGCCCAATGACGTGGCGATGTGGGGTCCATCGATGTGAGGGAAACCTCATGTTGCCCTCAAGATCCTTGGTAAGCACTCCCAGTGGAATGACAGGGATGCGGTTTGCGGGGGAGAGGGCTGAAGCGGAAACTGAAGATAAGGAAGAGGGAGTAGAGAGAGGGGTATCCACAATGCAATAAATTTTTCTAGGAAAGGGATCAGAGTATTGGGACAGTAGCTAGTGGAGAGCGTTGCATGAAGGTTTAAAGAGTGAAGATCCCAGATGCCTGCATGCTGGTGGGAAGGAGGGAGAGAGGCAGAGGTGGATAGAGGACAGGTGACAGATGGGTGGACCAAAGGAAGGCTGGCCTTGACCGTTGAGAGGCAATGGGATTGGAGCGGTTGCGGGCTTACATCAGGGTTCCCTCCGCCGTTGTGGATGGTGGGGAGAAGATGGAAACAGATACCCCTGGGAATCGTGAGGATGCGGGAGGGGGAGCAGCTCTCCTCCGATGGCTGATTGGGGCGCACACGCGGTGGAGAGTGGGGTCAGATGCGGCAGGGGATGTACTGAACTGCACGGGAGCTGGGGGATGGCAGGTGCTTGGGGGGACCGGACCTTCACACGGTCACGGAGAGAAGCAGGGATGTGAAGCATGAAAGGACCTCTCGTCATAGTCTCTTGGCAGTGAGCCAGCAAATTAGCTTAATGATTTTTGCTTTTGAAATTTTTTGGCAACAACTGATCGTTGAATTGGTTGGTGACCTTTTAATCTTAACTCAAGAAGTCAAGTTTAGTAGCATCGCCGTGGTCCTATATCTGGATCCCGCTGACCGGTCAGTTATTTCCTCTTTGATTCACACAAACCCTGCTTAAACCCTGAAATTTAGGAATATGGCCTGGATTTTTTTTTTCCCCCTGTGGTCCCAGGAGAGGAGAAGCCATTGGTGGGCAAAGTTCACACAAACAGTCTGGACCGATTCTACCCCTTTATTGAATGAGCTAAGGCCTCTCAGCTCCAGGCCGGCCCCTGGTGGCTGCCAGCTGCTGCCTCCTGGGTCCTAGTTGTCACTCCTGCTCCCTCCCTCCCGTGACTGACTCACTGAAGCCTTGGAGCAGGCAGGGTGATCTCAGGGAGCACAGAGCAGCCCGGTCCCTAACATGCACGGCTGTGACCCACCCCCAGACCCCGGGCCTCTCTCTCCTGCAGACGTGTTGGTTGGGAACGAAGAGAAACCACACACAGAACCACAGCTATGGAGGGTGACTCCCATGGGGCGGCAGGCACGGTCCGGCCAGAGGTCGGCAGAATGTCTAACACCGAGCCAAGCGGAGCCTGCGCTGTCCCTGGGAGTGCCCGGGTCCTAGTCTGTGTGTCCCTCTTTGGGACAGAGGTGGAGATGGCATTGTGACAAGAGTAGCCTTGCTGGGGTTTCCTGCATCAGGACGTGCATGGGGGGATTGATGGTGAAATAAGTCGCTGTGAAAGGTGACCAGCATAGTCATTCAGCGTTCTGTACTCAAGTGTTCACTTTAGGAAAGCCCCACAGAAGACCTCTGAGCTCCGGGCATGTGGATTCCAGAGCAGAAGGGCAGCACTCAACCCACCTGCATTACCACTTTCTGGATTCTTCTTGGGCTCATCATGATAGCCATTAATGGCTCTGACACTGTGAGGGGGGAGAGAAGAACACACAATTCTATTATTGTAATGGCCTCGCTTGAAAATATATGATCATTTAAAAAACTCTTTCTTTTGCGAGAGAGAGACAGAAATGGGGGGGGGGGGGGGAGCGTGGGCAGAGAGAGAAGGACAGAGAGAATCCCAAGCAGGCTCTGCACCATAAGCCCAGAGCCCAGTGCGGGGCTCAAACTCACGAACCACGAGACCACGACCTGAGCCGAAACCAAGAGTCAGACACTTAACTGACTGAGCCTCCCAGGCGCCCTTAAAAAATCCTTTTAAAGCAATGTCACCCTCTGGATGTTTCTGTAGTTTGAGTCTCAGAGAAAAACGATTTTCAACTATAGAAGCTGAGATCAATGCTATGAAGCAAGAAGACAGGTGCAGAGCCGCCTGACCTGACCCTGGGTTCAGGGAAGGCCTCCCGGGGGAGCTGCTGTTTGAGCTCAGAGCTGAGGGAGGAGCAGGAAACAAACAGGATTCAGAGGGCACAGAGCAGGTCGCGGCCCCCAGCCCAGGCCTCGCTGGGGCAGGTCCCTCTGGTTCGTGGCTCGGCGTCCAAGAGGCAGCCTGGGCCTGAAGTTTGTTCCTGAAGGTGACCTCAGCCGCGTGGCCTCGCATTCTGGAATTCCCCCACATCCAAGAACCAGAGGACCAGGAGGACAGGGGACCCCGTGCTACGTGAGCTGACCCCGGGGTCTGGGACCACCCACCAACGTGACTGAGCATGTCTCTGCAGGCTGAGGTTAGCTGTGGCTCAGGCACCACGTGATGATTATTCTGCTTAATAGATAAACGACCCATACGTATGCGCACGTATTGTTTGAAGCGACAAATGCTTGGGGCCCCGGTTTTACTTGGGGAGGGAGTTTCTCTCTTTCCTGCGGGACCCAAGGAACCCAACACCCCGACAGCATTAAACTAGCCCTAGAGGGAACCGCGTCTTCTCATAGTCTACTGGCAGCAGGTGGGTATTTGGGACGATTTCGCTGCACTTAGTGAGAAAGAAATTGAAGGAAGGGACAGTGAACCAGGATGAACTCAAGCTCATAACAGTGGATTGCTCCTTCAGTGTGACTCGTCTCCTGCCACTGTCTCTTCTCCCAGGGATCCGTTAGGCTTGGTGCTAATTCTCACTGGAGCGGTGGCTCTGGGTTTGGGCCAGATGCATCTTCTGAAGAATCGGATTAACTGCTTTAGCTCCACGCTGTGATAGCCCCTGGGGCTCTTAGTTAATGAGGTTTGAGTCAGTTTCTTCTTTGTAACGGTAATAACTAGCATATAGGAGTATCTTCCATGGTCTAGCCTTATGTTAAGTGCTTCTCATGTATTATGCTATTTAAGCTTGAAAACCCTGTAATTATGACCCCCATTTTCTAGATATGGTCCCAGAGGCATAGAGCCCAAAGGCTTACAGCCAAATAAACAGTAAAGCTTGGCTTTTAACCACCGGTAACCACCTTACCCTGGAGCCCGGCTTCATGCTGCTCTCCCTTGAAAATGAGCAAATGGAGGAATCCTAGAGGGGCAAAACAGGGTTTCTGCCTACATCTGAAGTTCAGTTGAGTAATTGTTACAGGACTCGATAGGCTATTCTGACTTACCCCACTCTTTGAATGCAGAGCCTCTCCTCCATTTGTGCAGCCCTCTGTCGTAGCCACAAGGTTCTCCCATCAACCACTGGGGCAGGAAGCCCGGGTTCGTGGCCCCCATTTTACAGATAGAGCAACAGCCTCCAAGAAGTGCAACGATTTGGGTTTTCTAAACCGGTCTAGGTTTCTTTAAATTACATCGCTCGTGAAGTATTAAACCCACACAAGACATCAATATTGGGCAATGTTTTTGACATCTCAAAGGTTTTCTTTCTCTACAGACTAAAGATGTCCCGTAACATGTCAACTCGGGCATCTTGGAGGCACCTAGGTTCTTTCTGTGTTTTTGTTTGGTTTGTTTTGTTTTGTTTCGTTGGTGACTCTCAGCATTTTGACCCAGTTGCTTTTGGGGAAAGGAAGACAAACATTGTTCACGGAGTGTGCATCTCCCATTCATTCGCTGTGAGGATAGGGACAGCGTCATTTTTTGTTTGTTTTTTTCCTAATTAAACCTTTTATGTGGGAATTTTTCAGGTCTGCAGAAAAGTTGCAAAGATAGTACAGAATTCCCACCAACTCCTCCCCCAGCTTCCGCTAAAATTAACATCTCGCACCATATCATGGTTTTTGATCTTCGTGTCCACCTAGAACCTCGATTTGACCCTTCCCGACACGAAGGAGAAGCGTCAAAATGCAAACACGACCCTCGTTTCGCCCATCTTTTGAGGGAAGAGTGGGGCTTCAAAGCCAGCCCTCTCAGACCCCCAAGCTTGTTCGTGTTTGCTGCCCTCTCATGTTGGAAGACATTCCACCTGGGGAGGCCTAAAAGGCCACTCCTGGGGCCTCCCCGCTCTCGGCCTGACCAAGTGCCTGCCGGGCGAGGCCGGAGGCCCGGGCGACCTCGGCTGCCAGGGTGGGGGAGCCACTTCTATCTTGTGTTTTTGCCCTGAGGTGAAGAAAACGTTTGGGGTGACCCAGCAGAAGTGGCCTGAGCATCCGCCTTCCCTCGAGGGGGCAGATGGGCGGCGGCCGGGCCCACATAGAATCGTGTTCCTCCATATTTGGCAGCCTGGCCATTGTTTCTGAAATCCGATTCCTAGTGCCATGGGGATGACCTTTGGTCTACTTGCCAGCATTCACCTGCAGTCACGCTGCTCCCAAGAAGCTTGCTCAAAGAGGGGGCGAGTTGGCAAGACACTCTGGTCATGATCTAACTGGCTTAATGAAGCCTCCTTGTTGGCATGACCAGTAAAGCCAGAAGGGAGAACATTTAAGAGGTAAGGTCAGGGGATTTTTTGTTGTTTTTTTTTTTAAATCATAAGACACTTGAGCTCTCGATAAAGCGTCGTTTTTAGAACTGGAAAGTTGCCGTGCCCGCTTGGAGATTGCTTTAAAATAGACCCGGGGCTCTGGAGCATTCTGGGGCCAAAGAAAGGCTGTTTGTTTACTCGAGCGGTGGCAGCAAAGGAGAGATTTGAAGACGCAGCTTGACAAGGCAGTTTGTCATGCGGAGGACTGCCAGTTTTTCCGTCCAGCCTGCCGTTTGGAAGTGGGAGGGAAACTTTAGACATGCGTGCTGTTCTGCAGTGACGCCCGTTGACCCCGCACAGCCCGTGTAGTCCCGTAAGCAGCAGGACTTGGCGTGGGTGGCGGGTGGGGGTGGGGGGCACTGGAAGCGGGGCTCAAAGACGCTGAAGGAAATGTGGCAGACGAGTGAGCTCCAAGGGCCGAGTGTGCCTCTCCCGGCCTTGCAGAAGGGCCTGCCAGACGAGACGGGAATCGTCTATTTTTCGTACACTCAACAAATATTTATGAGGTGCCTCTCTGGGCCAGGTGCTATTCTGGGCAATGAATCGAGGCTCCTGTACCACCTTATTCATAAGGGTCTGGTTGTTTTAGTTACTTGGCGCGTGGCAGGAAGTTGGCAGGGATCAGAGGCAACCGTTTCCGTGTCTGGTGAGGCAACATAAGGTAGGGTTCGAGAGCAGAGGCTGGGGCTGAGTCCTGGCTCCATCACTTTCAAGCTGTGTGACCCAGTGCAAGTGGCTGAACCTCTCTGTGCTAGGTGTTCTTATCTGGAAAATAGGGTTGTGAGGATTGAATGAGTTTGAATAGGTAAAGCACGTAGAAGAGCGGAACTTGGCACACAGACAGTGTTTGTAGTAATAAGTTTGCTGTTACTGTTACAGCAGAAAAAAAGGGCTGTGCTGGTGTTGGGTGTTACTGTTATTGTGGAAAGGGCATCGGACTTCAAGGAAGAAGACCTGGCCAAGCCATTGAACAATCTGTTTGCCGTCTGAGAAATGGGAAACGGTTTCCCTTCCTGGTTAGCTCGCAGGGATTCTGTAAGAATCTGATGGATGTCGACGCACTTTGGAAACTGCAATGTGACATTCCCATCAACAGCCCTGGCACTTTTGTTTTTTTCAACGTTTTTTTTTTTTTTTTTTTTAATTTATTTTTGGGACAGAGACAGACAGAGCATGAACGGGGGAGGGGCAGAGAGAGAGGGAGACACAGAATCGGAAACAGGCTCCAGGCTCCGAGCCGTCAGCCCAGAGCCTGACGCGGGGCTCGAACTCACGGACCACGAGATCGTGACCTGGCTGAAGTCGGACGCTTAACCGACTGCGCCACCCAGGCGCCCCAGCCCTGGCACTTTTGTTTCGAGTCCCTCCAGATATGTTTTGTTTGGAGGGAGATGGTATTCTTCTCGCAGATTAGTTGTCTGTTAGGAGGAGGGATGGGGCTGAAGAGGCAGAAAGGCAGAGCGTCTTTCTCGGCCTTAAAAGACGACCCTGAGCCCTTGTTATATTACCTTTGCCCGAGGAAAGTTAACGCGTGGTCCCTTATCCCCCTTAGTTAGAGCAGAGATCTGTCTCCTTACACCATCTGTTGTTTGCATCTGTCTGGGCCGTTAGACGTGTCAGCGTCTTTCCAGAATTACTTTAAAGTAACCTTGATCATGGGCTAAAGGGCTGGAGATTTATCTGTCAAATTATTTGCAGAATAAGTCACTGCAGATAATGTGGTGACTGAAGGGGAAGCCTGGCCGTAGAAGGTGTTTGGAGCCGAGGCCCATGTCGCAGTCCGCCAAGCAGGAATTGGGTTACGATCTGAAAACTTCAGGACTAAGATGAAAATGTCACTCCCTCTGTATTGGCATTCTTGAGTTATCATAGTAAACATTTTTAACTCATGCACCCAAAGGTAGTAGTCTTATATAGGTAAAGAACATTCTAGAAGAGTCGGAAATACTTTGGAGTCTGAATTCACAGCAATGTAAAGTTTGGACTGTGTTGATACTGTCCAATAGGGACGATTGTCATCTTGGTTCGCAGATCAGGAGACTGAGGCCTGTAGGACAGGAAGGAGCTCTCATTTCAGGAAACGGTTCAGCCGGCATGTACGTCAAGCCGGCAGGGGGGTCAGCAGCCCTTTTTTAGTCAAGGGATCAGCCCCAGCTCTCTCTGCCTCCTTCGACACGTCCCCACTAAAGGGATAGAACAAAAATGCCTTTTTCCTGGCACTGGGGTCAGAGAGAAATAGGTCCACTTAGACTCCACTGTTGTGAGATCATGGCCAAACACTTGCCCTCTGCAAACCTCAGCTCTAAAACAAGGACACGAATAGTGCTTGGCTCTTAAGGTTGTTGTCAAGATTCAATGACACGGTTCATAGAGACTACTGGCCCGGTGCCTGGTACTTAGTAAGTGCTCAATAAACAGGAGTTATTGTTATTTCCCCCCACATTCGGTCTCAGCAAAAGTGAATGGAATGGAGAGTTTCTAATTGTAGTATCGTGTGAGGACTAGAATGTGCGGCCCCTGAGAGTTGAGGCATCTTTTATATTTTACCTTTGGACCCAATTGCGTGAACATAGCAGCCAACACCTAAGACACATGCCTTAGCTGGGGGAAACAGAGCCAAAGTTAACTTGTTCCTCAGGCTGTGTATGAAGGTCAAAGACACCACCCATCCAACACAAGATTCAAGGTCTCAAGAAAATCCCAGGTTCAGACTGCACGGATGATTTGCACCCAGATGTCCAACAGAAGCTCCAAAAATTGATTTACAACAATCCTGGCCTGGAGGTTGATAGAGGTTTTGGTGGGGGGCGGGGGCGGGGATCCTCCTTTCCTGGAAGGACTGGGTCTCCCCCTTGGGTGGCCCTGTGTCCATACCTCTGTGGTCACAGCACAGGGGTCTGTCTCCCTAGTCTGTGAACAGCTCCAGGGCGGAGACCGCATCTCAGTGATTTTTGTAGCCCCCACTTCTAACACTGGTTCTGGCGCGTGCTAGGGTTTCGATGAATGGATCTTAGATGATTGAATGAATCAACAAATCGGTAAATGCTTTCTGGAAGGTCTGGGTGAAAGGAGAAATTTAACAAATGATGTGGCTGCATCAGTGCCTGTGGTCACAGTTGGTGAATTGGCGGGCTTAGGAGAGGACTTTTGTCTTTCCAGTTGCTCTCTTTGTTGAGCAGGGCTGGGCTGGGTCTCTCTCTGGGTCTCACCTGTGAGGGGTGAGAGAAGATTCGTAGCGACAAGGAGCAGGCAGCCACAGGGAGCCCCGGCAAGTCCGGAGAAGCCCTTCTTGCCTACCTCCTGGTGCCTCACCTCCACTGCCTCCCTTAGGACAGGACCTGGGGCCCACGCTGCCCGGTTTCTCCCAAACACCCGACAAGCCAAATGCCTAGATCTGAGCTGCAACCGCTGGAGGAAAGGGAAGCTGTTTCGAATTCACCTGAAGGCGCTGTCTGCTCACAGCCACGCACCTGCCCGGGACAGTGCCACCTTCCAGTTTTCACGAAGGCGCCCCCACCTCCCCCAGGCGAGGGGCTGCCCCGCCCCGTGGACTTGGATCACGTGCTGGATTTAGGCACCGTGAAAAGAAGTGAGGTCTTGTGCTAAGACCTAAGAGCGCTAGCTCTATGAGATGGTAACAGGTGGCACGTGAACAGAGGATGCTGTGGTCAAGAAACTTTGGGAAACTGAGCTAGAGTACAATGTGTTATTTTACCACAGAACTTCTCAGACCTTTCCCTAGGCTCTATTTTTTTTTTTTTTTTTTTTTTTTGAGAGAGAGAGAGTGAGCATGTGAGCGAGGGAGAGGGGGAGGGGGGGCAGAGAGAGAGAGGGAGAGAGAGAATCTCAAGCAAACTCCATGCCAGGCGTGGGGCCCAACTTGGGGCTGGATCTCATGACCATGAGATCATGACTTGAGCTGAGATCAAGAGTCAGATGCTTAACCCAATGAGCCACCCAGGCGCCCTCGCACTGTCAATGTCTTTAAAAAAAATTTTGTTAATGTTTATTTTCTAGAGAGAGGCAGAGCGTGAGCAGGGGAGGGGCAGAGAGAGAGGGAGATACAGAATCTGAAGCAGGCTCCAGGCTCTGAGGTATCAGCACAGAGCCCTACATGGGGCTGGAATTCACGAACCTCGAGATCATGACCTGAGCCCAAGTCGGACACTTAACTGACTGAGCCACCCAGGCGCCCCTGCACTGTGAATTTCCAAAAAAGGGCTAGATAATGAGCCCTTCTTAAACTTATCTGACACAGAACACTTTGTTTCCTTCAAAGCTGGTCTGACCTCTTATGGAATGTACTTTTTTGGTTGCAAGTGACAGAGAGAGAGAGAGAGTGACACTTCACTGTGTCAGTGAAGGCAAATGAGGACTCAAGATCTTGTGTAATCGTTGGTTGAAGAGGGCAGAACGGGCTGGACCCCAGGACCAGCTAGAACCAAGGCCTCCACAGCCCTGGGACCTCTGCCCTCTGTCCCTCGTCTCGGCCTCTCTCTGCCTGCTGGCAGTGGTCTCTCGCTGCAGGCCGCCTTCTTCCACAGTGGCTAGAAACAGGCTGCTGGTGACCCTTGCACGCATGTCCTACAGAACCCCCACCAGGTTCCCGTCCCTCTGGTTCTGCGGGGGGTCCTGCTGAGGACCTGGTCGACCCAAGTCTTGCATGCACCTCAACGGGCAGGGCTGTGGGGCCTTCCTGGGAAGATGAACTCAAAGACAACCACTGCTTTGGGAAACACTGCTTGGGGTTTATAAAAAAAACAAAAGCCCTTTTTCCATTTCTGACATTTATATTATACTTTAATGAGCATTCTTTGAATTGAATTCTAAAAAACATTTTTTTTTAATTTTTTTTTTTTTTAACGTTTATTTATTTTTGAGACAGAGAGAGACAGAGCATGAACGGGGGAGGGTCAGAGAGAGGGAGACACAGAATCTGAAACAGGCTCCAGGCTCCGAGCTGTCAGCACAGAGCCCGACGCGGGGCTCAAACCCACAAACTGTGAGATCATGACCTGAGCCGAAGTTGGCCGTTTAACCGACTGAGCCACCCAGCGCCCCTAAAAAACATTTTTTTAATGTTTATTTATTTTTGAAAGACAGAGAGAGAGAGAGAGAGAGAGAGAGAGAGAGAGAGTAGGAGAGGTGCAGAGAGAGAGAGAGAGAGAGAGAGAGAGGGAGACACAGAATCCGAAGTAGGATCCAGGCTCTGAGCCTGATGTGGGATTCGAACTCACGAGCCGTGAGATCATGACCTGAGCCAAAGTCAGACGCTTAACTGAGCCACCCAGGTGCCCCTACATTGGGTTTTTAAAAACCTCTCGTCTCTTTCCATCCCATGATTTGAAATTTGGACTGTCCCTTATATGTTTTGTATCTTGGTCTTAAAAATTGATTCCCCAGCAGATGAACTTATTGTAGAAGTGAAGGAAAAGGCAACCACCTCTCAGACTGGTTAGGGCTTTGAACAGGTGGCCCCAGGTTTCCATGGGCTCATCATTTTTTCTGTTCGGTGTTTTCCCCCAGGTTTCTGGCTGGATTCTGGTTCACAAAGTCATGGGGAGGGGGTGGGGAAATATCTCCCATCTAGGTGTTGCCACAAGCCAGTTGGGCACTTGGAAGATTTTAGATCAGATATCCTCGCTTTCTCCAGGGGAGCAGATGACCCCCAAAGTCTGGTACGTGTCCCCAGTCATCCTGGGGCGCCTGGGTGGTTCAGTTGGTTAAGCATCTGACTCTTGATTTCGGCTCAGGTCAGGATCTCGCGACTTCGTGAGTTTGAGCCCCGCGTCAGGCTTTGCGCTGGCAATGCAGAGCCTGCTTGGGATTCTCTCTCTCTCATCCTCTGTCTCTGCCCCTCCCCCACTTGTGCTGCCTCTCTCTCAAAATAAATAAATAAACTAAAAAAAAATAATGAAACAGTCGTCCTACTCAGCTGGAATCTTGTGTGTAATTGTTTCTCCTCCATCAGATGGGAGGAGGGGTCACCATATATCTCGGCGTATCGCTCGGTGCCAGGACACGGGCATTGCTCAGCCGGATGACAAAGCAAGTGAACAACCTGACACTTCAAATTATTTTTTTTAACATTTATTTATTTTTGGAAGACAGCGAGGGAGCGTGAGCAGGGCAGGGGTGGAGAGAGAGGGAGACACAGAATCCGAAGCAGACTCCAGCTCTGAGCCGTCAGCACAGAGCCCGACGCGGGGCTCGAACCCACGGGCCGTGAGATCATGACCTGAGCCAAAGTCAGATGCTTAACCGACTGAGCCACCCAGGCGCCCCAACCTGGCACTTCAATATGCGGCCAGGGGCCAAATTGAGAAATGCTCTTGTGTCTTCAGGGACTCCTATTTGACTTCTCCAATTTCTCTTTCTTCTGGCACAGAGAACTTCGTCGGCTCAGAGTTCGGGGTCTGTGCGACCACCCGGGAACGGTCAGAACATAAAAAGGAACCTGGAGGAGAAGTCCGGAAGCAGTGACCATGGGGACTCACACAGGTAGGAGCCAGGTTCAGAGGACTGACCCGGCCCCCTGCGTGGCCAGCTCACTGCCTGCCTAGCATTTGCTCTGCTCCATTTGCTTTGGAACATTTACCCTAAAACCCATGACGTGGTCCTCAGTGGTGAGATGGTCAGAGCCTTGGCTCATAGACTGCTTTGTGATTGCCTTGACCTGCATGGTTAGAGAATCGATATGTTTTTCTGCCCAATGAATCTAGCCATTATAGTTCCTTTCCAGCAAGACTCCGGGCTGTTTATCCTCATTATCAGAACTTTAAAAGATCAAGGCTACTGAAGGGTGTCTGATGTGCGGTGAGACGGGGACTATATTCCAGCATAGTAGCCAATGAGGAGGGCACCGGCCGATGAGACAGGATTCAAAAACTAGTACTAAAGTGGCCAGGACCCTCGGTCCCAGGGAGGCTGGTGGATGCATTCCAGGCATCGCGAAGGCCACATTGGTGCAGGGAAACAAGGCCAGTGCGGGGTCAGTCGTTGCTTATTATGACCCAGAGCGGGTCCCGATTTCCCTGCCATGGCCGATGGGAAGAAACCCAATGGACTCTTCCCATGCAGCCTTTGGCACCCACCGTTTTGGGGGCGTTCACAAGCAGAGAGCCAGCAGATGTGAACATTCAGTCCCCAGAACCGCCTGGGGACAGGAGCCCTGGAGGCAGTTACTAATCGTCTGTGGTGGGTTCAGTGCGTGATCTGGTTCAGCGCAGCCCAGCTTCCGGGAGGCTGGAGGCTAGAATTACTGGTCTTGAAGAAATAAATCAACAGGAGCTCCAAGGAACAAAAATGAACAATTGAAAGGTAGACACCCCTTCTTCCCCATCACAGGCAGTAGACAATGAAATCTGAGATCATGAATGCTTTGTGGTGTCTTTTTACCAAAGAGTTTAAGCCTTAAACTATGGAGGGTCGTGGGTGAGTAAGAGCGACCCCTGGTGGCAGGAATTTCCACGCCTGACTGGTATTACTTTCGGGGGGAGGGCTCTGGCTATGGGGTTTCCAGACGAACCACTTTGAACTTCTTGGCCTGAACATCAGATTTCTTTAGGGAAATGGTGGCGCAGAGTGTTCTTTTTTGCAGAGGGAATCACAGAATATGCCTTGAACGGCACCTCTGACCCCTGTTTTCTGCAAAAGGGAGGCCTCCTTTGCCTCCTCGACCCCCATGGCTATTTCGTTTTCATGAACTTTGTACCAGGATAACTGGACGGAGATTTTAATATTTGACTCTAATGAGACCAGATGACCTGTCTACATTGGCTCTGGGTGATCATGAAGCTAATGGAGAGACCCATCTTTTCTGGACTTCTATGCAGGGGAAATCTCTGTAGGCGGAGATCCAAGATCCGGCTCTCCCCTCCCCTTCTTTGTGAGGTCCCGGGATCTCTCAAGAGGTTTGGGAAATATCTGGGGCCTGGGTCTCAGCTACACTGAAGAGTAACAACAGCTCAAAAGGCTTTTGTTTCTTGTTCCTCAGCTTTAGTCCATTATGATTTCTCCCTTTGTTCTTATTGTCATGAGCATAAAGGAGGTGCCTTCTAAGAGCAAGCCCAAAGAAGCCACTTCCTGTTCACAATTAGAAACATAGATTCTCCTCCACAAACACGTGAATGTCTGGGGTGCAGGGCTCTGGACTAACCCACAAACCATCAAGAGGGGCGCGGGCTCCTGGAGTCAGGCCATTTGTAGGAAGAGAGGGCAAGAGCTGGCTCCGTGGGTACTGGTCTGGTGGCACACACAGCCCTCGGCATCCACGACGATGCTAATAACCGTGTTTTGTGTTCATTTTGCGGATGGGCACCCAACACCACGCCAGACGCTCTGTGCGCACAAAGTGAACTTTAATTTTCTTTAAATCAATTCATTTCCGATTCCGAGTCCTTACTCTGCCAGGCTGGTGGGCATGCCCACGTCAGCCGTCCTTGCAAGGCCCCCCTCCCCACCTGCTCTGTTGAGGCCGTCGTCTGTCCCCTCGCCACCGTGGTGCCCGTGATCCGGGCCACGCTGTCCCTCGGGCCCTAGGAGTGCGCTGCTTACATGATGCTCTTGGCACTGGGGAGTCTTTGGTGAGGCCGGGAGGACACAGTCAGGGAGCAGGGAGGGACTCTCAGACATTCCTCACTTTCTAAGACTTTCCTCTGCTCTCTTGTTTTGCTCCAATGCATTTATCTCTCCCTTTGCCACATTGGACAATCAGCATTTTCTCTTCACAGGCGAGATGATAGGTTTTTACAAAAGACCGAAGAAACCATTGGCCTCATACTGTGTTTTCTCATTGGAAAAACTCCAGAGAGAAAACACAGAAAGGCTCGCAGTGGTTCCCACTGGACCTGGAGACAAGGGAAGAATGTAGGGGGAAAGGCATATGTTAATATTGCCTAACGTCCCTCCACACAGCGTTCTCTTCACTCTGCAGATGGGGAAACTGAGGCTTGGAGCCCTATGTCATCTACGATTTAGTAGTAGAAAGTCCATTGTTTCTGCCTTTAAGGGTCTTCCTCCCTCTGAATGACACAAGGATGGGGCTCCTACATCCCCGAAGGGGTAAAGGTTTTCATCCGACTGAGGCACGTCAATTCATCCGCCTTGCGTTCCCATCGCCACGTGGTGTCGCTGTTGCAACTTCGCCCCGCTTTGCTCAGAGCCCTGCAGAGGCTGGGAGGCACCTCCCTTGTGCCCATCGCTGCCCAAGTCCCTGCCTCCTGAGGGAGGATGAGCCCGCGCTCCTAGGACAAAGCCGGGGTGCCCCTCTTACTGCTCAGCAACGTCCACCCTCGAGCATGGCTGCCCTGGGTGCCTGCGCCCAGTTCGGGGTCCACCGCCCACCGTCTCACGAGCCTTCCTTTCGCTCCTTGGGTACCACCAGCCAGGGATGGCACCCCTTTCTTTTTAAACACTCAAAACACAATGGATCTTACCATACAACTTCTCCCCAGAGAGTAGAGCTATGAGGTTGCACCAGAGGAAATGACTGTCTTGTAGGAAAAACTGCTGAGTAGTAGCTGTTTCCTGTCCTCTCGCAACCTACCTGCTCACGCTTCCAAGGAGGGTCACAGGCAGTAGTTCAGAGCTGACTGACGTTTCTCAGGCAGAGGCCCTAAGCGAGTCCTAAGTGAGTTTCTGGCACCTTTGTCACTGAAGAAGAGGGGCTAGAAACTCAACAGCCTAGAGTCTTTAAAAAACAAATTTTTTTTTAATGTTTATTTATTTTTGAGAGACAGAGTGTGAGTGGGGGGTGGGGGGCAGAGAGAGAAAGGGAGACACAGAATCCCAAGCAGGCTCCAGGCTCCGAGCTGTCAGCACAGAGCCTGACAGCCCGACGCGGGTCTCGAACTCACAGACCCCGAGATCATGACCTGAGCTGGACTTGGACACTTAACTGACTGAGCCACCCAGGCGCCCCTCGATAGCCAGGAGTCTTAACCATTATCTGCTGGTTCTCAAACGTGAGCAGGCCTCAGGATCACCCTGCCAGGCTGGTTAAAACATAGATCGCTGGGTTTCTTTTCCAGAGATTCTGATTCAGTAGGTGTGGCCCAGGGCCTAAGGATGAGCGTTTCTAACCGGTTCCCAAGTGATGCTGATGCTGCTGGTTGGTCCAAGGTCCACACTTGAGAACCACTGCATTATTCCCTGGAGCTGTGTGATGCCATAGGCTCAGTGCTGTTGGGGTTCAGGAGAAGAAGGCTTCTCTGAGGGCTGGGGTGGACAAGGAGAGTCTCCTGGCAGGGGTGGGGGGTGAACTAAAGGGGACAGCTCTAGAGGCCATCCCAGGTGGGGCGGAATTCCTGAATTGGGTCTCTTTGTGGCTGAGTAGGACGTGAGCCCTGACAGAGGGGGTGAGTGTTCACTAAAAACAAGGCAGAAGGAGTGAGGTCAGATGGAGGAGAATATGGAGGTCAGGTGAGGGGTTGAGATCTTATCCTGCAAGTAACAGGAAGCTGGAGGAGGGCTTTGTGGTTTGTTTGTTTATATTTAAATAAAGATTTATGCATGTGAGGACAGAGTTCAGAGGACGAATTTAGGGGCTTGGACTGGTGTGCTGGAGGGGGAGGCTGGAAGGACATAAGGGAGGTCCCTGTAGCGGCGGAATGGTCCCCAGGAAACCATCCCAAGGCAGAACCCACAGAACCTGGTGACTGCCTGGGTGTGGGCAGAGGAAGTGGAGACAAAGAAGGTTTCTGGAACCTGCTAAGGTTCTGGAACAAGAACCCAAAAGAAGGACCCACCATCAGAGCCAAGGATGTCTAAAGGGATACCTACTATAGGGAAATTATGAACAATTCTGGACACATTGAAAGAAAGACCATAGGAGTCTCCTGGGAACCCTGGCTTTTATTTAAGCTGGCCCCTGGTGTGGGGAGGGGTGATAGTTTAATGGAGCATTGTGGTCCCCAATTCTATACTATCCTCATGGTGGTTCACACGTTAGTCTCAGGTGGGGTAGTTCATTCCACTGCTCTTATTTTCATGACCTTAAAACTGTACCTAAGAGCATAGGACAAGGTCAGGATGGGGGTGAAGGATAGTAAATGAAACCATCGGGGGTGGTATTTCCCAGTCTCCCCAGATCATAAGGTTTACCTGGGTGTTTGTAAAATATATAAATTCCTAGAGCCACCCTAGTCCTTCTGAATCAAATCGCTACATGTGGAACTTAGGACTCTGTGGGTTTTTTGGTGTGTGTGTGTGTGTGTGTGTGTGTGTGTGTGTGTTTAAGCTTATTTATTTCTTTTGAGAGAGATAAGAGCACAAGTAGGGGAGGGGCAGAGAGAGACAGAGAATCCCAAGCAGGTTCTGCACAGTCAGCACAGAGCCCAATGCGGGGCTCAAACTCACGAACCACGAGATCATGACCTGAGCTGAAGCCAGACACTTAACCGACTGAACCACCCACATGCCCCAGGAATCTGTGTTTAATAAGCATCCTAGGTGATTCTCATGAGTGGGGGAATTTCTGAAATACTCATCTATTGCCAGGTCCAAGTTATAAGTATTAAAAATACCCCATTTCCTGACCTCTCCCATGAAGAGTCTGATACAGTAGATTTGGGGTGAAGCCCAACAATCTGTTTTTAATAAGACACCCATGTGATCTTTATGACAAACTCTTAGCACACGGCCCAAGGTGCTACCCTCAGGCCAACAGCAATACCAACTTGCTTGTGCTTCTGTAAACTTTCAAGTTATGGCACAGAATTTGGGGATAATTCGTGTACATTAAGCCTCTGTCCTCTCCCCTCTTCTATTTTTTTCCTCCTACAAATATCTATTGGGCGCCACCGTTCTGGGCCCGATTCTGTGCTAGGTGGTGGGGACACAGCTGTCAGCCAGAGCCCTGGAGTCTCTCTGCCCCACTGGGTAAGTAGGTTGTAGTGAGGAAGTCGGACATTAAACAAGGAAACAAAAGGAAGACAGACACTTTCAGGTAATATCAGGGCTCTAAAAGGCACCAAATGGGGCGCTGGGGTAGATGGCCACAGACAGGGAGTGGCTAGTTCAGATTCAGTCGTGGTTCTCAAAGTGAAGTCCAGATTGGCAGGCTCAACATCCCCTGCAAACCTGACAGAAATTCAGTCTTAGGTCAGACTCTCTGAATCCAACTCTAGAGGTGGGGCCCCGGGATCTGTGTTTAACCAGGCCTCCAGGTGATTCTGATGCACCCCAAGGTTTGATGCACCTGACGCTGAGAACCCTACAGTTTGATACTCTGGATTAGATGCTCAGAGAAGGAGGTGATGTATGAACTGAGTCTGGAATGGCAAAAAGGAGGCCAGGCATGGGGGGCACCTGGGGGACTCAGTCAGTTGAGTGTCCGACTCTTTGATTTTGACTAAGGTCACGATCTCACGGTTCGTAGGACTGAGCCTGATGTGTAAGGCTCCGTGCTGACAGTGAGGAACTTGCTTGGGATTCCCTCTTTCCTCTCTCTCTCTGCCTCTCCCCCAATCACTCACACATGCACATGCTCTCTCTCTCTCTCTCTCTCTCTCTCTCTCTCAAAAATAAATAAACTTAAAAAAAAAAAAAAAAGGCAGGCAGAGGAAGATCCAGGTCTAGGGACAGGCAGTGGAAAGGACGTAAGGGGCAAATGAATTTGGTTTGTTAGAGAAACAGAAGAAGGCTGATGAGTAGGAAGAGGTGGGGAGGAGGACAGGGTCCAGATTGGCCAGACTAGGGCCTGAAGGCCATGGTAAGAGATCTAGATTTAGGTGACATGAATGGATTTATTTTTTTTTAATGTTTATTTATTTACTTAGAGGGAGAAAGCACAAGCAGGGAAGGGGAAGAGAGAGAGAGAGAGAGAGAGAGAGAGAGAGAGAGAGAGAGAGAATCCCAAGTAGGCTCTGTGTTGTCAATGCAGAGCCTGACTCTGGGCTGGACCCCACAAACTGTGAGATCATGACCTGGGCTGAGATCAAGACTCAGACGCTTAACCAACTGAGCCACTCAGGCGCCCCTGATTTATGTTTTAATAGAACCTCTCTGACTGCTGTGTGGAGAATGCAAGGGGGCCAGACTGGAGGCCGGGAGGTCAGAGAAGGAAGCATGAGCAGGGGAGTTCTGAAATACTCAGGACCCTGGCAGGATCCAGCGTGCCTCTAAGGAGGCAGGGATCACAATCATGGTTTCATTATCTCCCTCTGTCCTGCTACAGGAACCTTCCTAGACAGTTTGTTCCTAATTGCCTTCTCCTCCCCAAGAACTCTCCATTAGGTACATTGTATATGTATTGTGGTCTTTGGATTCCATATTGGACCAGCTATGACCTTGTAATTGCACTGTAATATCTAAGATGTTTTCCCCTCCCGAGAGCCAATGTTCACCCCTCTGGGGAGGATCCTGAGCACAGCGGGACTGAGGTGATTACAGTGAAAATGGAGAAACAGACACAGCTCTGATATTTTGGGTATTCGGGAGCTGAGAGACAGGACCCGATGGATTGATGGATTGGATTTGGAAGGAGAGAGGGAACAGTCAAGGAAGATTCCTTTAACTTTGGCTTCAGCAATTGGGCGATGAGCACCCTTTGCTGAGAAGTGAAAAAGTGGCCAATCGGGTATATTCCGCCGAGTTCCACAGTCGCAGACCCAGTGTCCAGTATTGGGTGACGCTGGCCAAAAAGTGAGCTGTCACAGTCCCCGTCTCACAGGGCCACCCAGGATAGACCTCCATCTTTGGGAGAAAAGCAGGGCTCTCTTTGGTACTTCAGGGATAGCCCACTTCCTGCTGTACACCCAGTCCCTTAAACACCTGAACAGACCTCATCCTTTTTGGGGGATGGGGAGAAGATTCCATATTCCATTTAGCGAACATGGGTCTGCAGCTCACCACAGGCCAAGCTCTGAGCTGGAGGCCAGAGGGGGAAGAGACCAACGGGACGTATTGGTCCAGTTGTAGAGAGAGGCATGTAAACAAAGCGTTCTAGAAGAGCTAAATGCTACAGGCAGGCTCTGTGGGAGCACCGGGGTGGGAGAGAGGGCCCGGCTCTGCTGAGGGAAGGGAGAGAGTCCTCCAGAGGGAGCACCCTTGCTGCTGGGTCTTTGAAACCAAATAGAAATAGGGATTTGTGGGGAAAGAAGATGGTTCCAGGCAGAGGGAACACTGTAATTATTATGGATCTATAGGAAACAGACTTTAGGAAAGACTGGACTTACTGGGCTCTGTAAAAAAAAAAATATCCTTTTTAATGTTTATTTTTGAGAGAGAGAGAGTGCAAACTGGACAGGGGCAGAGAGACAGGGAGACACAGAATCCAAAGCAGGATCCAGGCTCTGAGCTGTCAGCACAGAGCCCGACACAGGGCTCGAACTCATGAACTGTGAGATCGTGACCTGAGCCGAAGTCAGATGCTTAACTGACTGAGCCACACAGGCGCCCCCAGACTTACTAGGCTCTTCAATAGAGAACTCCAGACCTTCTTTAAGTCTGGGAAACAGAAGATGTGGCAGATTCATTAAGCTCAACCCCTTGACTTTTTCAAATATAGACTTACTTAGAACAAAAATTCTTGGTGTTTGGGTAGCAGCAGCTTAGGGAAGGGTAGAAAAATGGTTTGAAACATGAAAGGGTGGACTTGAAATGACAGGCCAGAATGTCCCCTTGTGCCTTGCCACTGAGTCACCTGCATGCAGGGCAGGGGACCCAGGGCCCAAACACACACCTCACCCGCCACTCAGAATGGACACACGCAGATGACCGGAAGGCCACGAGGAAATCGAGGCTCGGAGAGGTTAAGAAACTTGTCCCCACACAGACAAAATGTGGCGTGGTGGGGACCACAGTCCAGCTCGGTCTGGTGCCTCTGGAAGCCGGGGCTCAGACCCGTTATTGCTGAGCTCTCCCGGGGGGTCTGAAAACATTTGTGTTGTGGTCTCCATAATTAGAAGGAAACCCGGGTCTGTCCTTCAATTTAATTTCCCTATAAACAAGGTCCATTCGCAGACCCAGAAAAAAGAAAAATGAAAAAGACCTGTTTGATGAGCAGGGGCTGGGCCAGCTCTTCATGACCATGCCCCGTGTTTCCTAGGCAATAGTAATCTCCTCCTTGCAAACAAACTTCTGCAAAGTCCCAGATCTACTCCCAAGCTCCTGCCAAGGCTGGGTGTGTCAGGCGGAGCCGGGGGGGCAGCCTCCGCCCAGCCAGTCCCCAGTCCTGCTTCTGACTCATTATTTAACTCTGGCAGGAAGTAAACACAGAGAGGGGGCGGGGGGGGGGGGGGGGGGGGGTAGTGAGCTCCTGACTTGAGATACAGGCTGAGAAAGAAGGTCACGCGCTGAATTAGGTGTGTGTCTGCTTTCTGCTCATCTGGTTTCAACAGGGCATTTAAAAAGAGGAGAGGAGGAGTATTTTTCCATCCTGAGATCATCTCCCATGCATTGCAACAATTTGGAAAATACAGAAAAGTGACAAGTGAGGGGGAAAAAAATTACCAATGCACTCACCATCTATAGACAAATGCTCTTAAAATATTAGTGCTTCCCTCAAGCTTTTCACATTTTCCTCATTCTTTATTGATTGTGGTGGCTGTGTGTGTATGTGCGTATATATTTTCATGTATTTAAATATTTAAATATCTTCAAACAATATATTTATTGATATAAATATTTATGTAATCTATTTAAACAATAATTATGTAATATATTTAAACAATAATATTTATGTAATATATTTAAATAATATATTGACACACATATAATTTTAAAATATGTTAACATACATATTAACACAACATACACATACATATATTATGCATAATATACTTAAATATTTAAACAATATACTAATACAGGTATTTATATACTACATACTTAAATAATTTATAGACTATGTTTTAGAGCAGTTTCAGGTTTATAGAAAAATTGAGCCCTACAGAGAATTCTTATATACCCCCCTTCCTCCTATACAGTTTGCCTTATTATTAACATTTTGCATTAGTGTGGTATATTTGTTACAGCTAATGAACCAATATTGATACATTATTAACTAAGATCTACAGTTTATATCAAGCTCTGCTCCGTATAGTCAATGGATTTGGCAAATCCATAACACAATATCATACAGGTATTCATTGCAGTATCTTACAGAATAGTTTTACTGCCTTAAAAATTTTCCTGTGCTGCACCTTTTCATTCCTCCCTCCCACCCCTACCAACCCCTGGTAACCATTGATCATTTTACTGTCTCCATAGTTTTGTGTGTGTGTGTGTGTGTGTGTGTGTGTGTGTGTGTGTGTTTATTGGTATAAAATACATTCTGTAAAAGTATGAAGCTGAGAGCTTGATGAATGTTTACACTCACGTGTAATCAAGCCTCCCCTAGATCTAAATCATTCCCGTCACCCCAGGACATTCTCTCATGTCCCCTCCCAGTCAATACACTGCCCAAGAATAACAACCATTCTGACTTCTGCCAGGTCTTGAACATCATATAAAGGGGGATTAAACATCATTTATACTTTGGTGTCTGGCTTCTTAAAAAAAAAAAAAAAAAAAAATATATATATATATATATATATATATATATATTTATATATATATATATATTTATATATATTTAAATATATATATTTATATATCCAATATATATCCATATATATATAACCCTAACCCTAACTCTAACCCTAACTCTAATCATATATATATGGGGTTTTTTTCCTTTTTTTTTCAACGTTTTTTTTTTTTTAATTTATTTTTGGGACCGAGAGAGACAGAGCATGAACGGGGGAGGGGCAGAGAGAGAGAGGGAGACACAGAATCGGAAACAGGCTCCAGGCTCCGAGCCATCAGCCCAGAGCCTGACGCGGGGCTCGAACTCACGGACCGCGAGATCGTGACCTGGCTAAAGTCGGATGCTTAACCAACTGCGCCACCCAGGCGCCCCATGTTTTTTTTTTAAGTTTATTTATTTTGAGAGAGAGAGAGCGCATAAGGAGGGGCAGAAAGAGAGGGGCAGAGAGAATCCCAAGCAGGCTCTATGCTGAGAGTGCAGAGCCTGACGTGGGACTCAATCTCACGACCGTGAGATCATGACCTGAGCTGAAACCAAGAGTCAGAAGCTTAACCAGCTGAGCCACCCAGGTGCCCCATGTGTGTTCTAATTTTCATTTGGTTCAAGTATTGGTTCAAATACTTTCTAATTTTCCTTTTAATTTCTTCCTTGACTCATGGGCTATTAGAAGTGTATTATTTTATATCCAAATAGTTGGGGACTTTCCAGATATCCTTCTGTTATTAATTTATAATTTAATTCCACTCTAGCCAGATGATATGCTTTGGATAATTTGAATCTTTTTAAATTTATTGAGACTTTTTAAAATGGGTAGAATATAGTCTATCTTCTAAATGTACCATTTGTACTTGAAAAGAATATAATTCTGCCACTAATGGGTAGTGTTTAGCAATTGGGTCAAGTTGGTTGATAGTGTTGCTCTAGTCTTTTATATCTGTGCTGATTTTCTATCTACTTGTTTAATCAATTATTTTTTTAAATTTTGTTTATGTTTTATTTTATATTTGAGAGAAAGAGAATGAGAGAGCACAAGCAGGAAAGGAGCAGAGAGACAGAGACAGAATCTGAGGCAGGCTCCAGGCTCCGAGCTGTCAGCACAGAGCCCGACGCGGGGCTCGAACCCACGAGCAGTGAGATCATGACCTGAGCTAAAGACGCTTAACTGACTGAGCCACCCAGGCGCCCCTTGTTCAATCAATTATTGAGAAAGGGGTATGGAACTATCACTTTATAACCGGGGATTTGGCCATTTCTTTCTTTTTTTTTTTTTTTTTTGATCAGGTTTTGCTTTGTGTATTTTGAAGCTCTATTATTAAATAAACTTAAAAAATGTTTATTTATTTATTTTGAGAGAAAGAGAATGTGGTGGGAGAGTGGAAAGAGAGGGAGAGAGAGAATCCCAAGCAGGCTTTCAGCACAGAGCCCATCATGGGGCTTGATCTCACAAACCATGAGATCATGACCTGAACCAAAATCAAGAGTCAGACGCTTAATGGAGTGAGCTACCTAGGCTCCCCTGTTATTAAATAGACTTTTAGAATGTTTATGTCCTATTGATGAATTGAACCTTTTATCGTTAGGATGATCTTCCTTATGCCTGGTAATATTCCTTGCTCCAAAATCTGTTTTGTCTGATATAATACAGACACAGCAGCTTTCTTTTCATTAACATTTTCACAGTATAGTTTCCCCCTGCCTTTCATTCTCTTACTTTTACTCTATTTGTATTTTTAAGCAAAGTTTGAAATGCTTTTTCTGTAGACAGCATATAGTTGGGTCTTTTTTTTGCCATCCACTCTGAATATTACTGCCTTTTAACAGAAGTGTTTATTACATTTACATTTAATGTGATTATCGATATGGTTGGTTTAAATCTACAGTCTTATTTGTTTTCTCCATCTCTTTTCTGTGCCTTTTACCCTACTTTTTGGCTTCTTTTGAAAAAAAAGTCATTATTTTAATGATTCTATTTTATTTCCCTTTTAACTTATTAGCCATAACTATTTGTGTTATGTAGGTGGTTGCTTTAGGATCTATACTATACATCTTTGAAGTGATGCATTTCAAGTGTTATTACACCATTTCATGTACATTTAGTAGAGTCTTACAACAATATATTTTTATTTCTCCCCTTTGGGCCTTTGTGTTTTGTTGTCATATATTTTATTTCTATGTATGTTTCAAATCCCACGACACATGTTATTTTTGCTTGACATAGCCAACTATCTCTTAAAGGAGATTTAAATAATGAGGAAAAAAGAACTTATATTTGCCTGCAGAGTCACCATTCCTGCTGTTACTTATTCTTTTGTGTAGGTACCAATGGCCATCTGGTATTATTTTCTTTGGGTTTGTGGGACTTCCTTCAACAGTTTTTGAAAGATAGGTCTGCTGGTACTTAATTCTCTTGGCTTTTAAATGTCTGAAAAAAAAAAACCTTCATTTCACCCATGTTTCAGGAAGCTGTTTTTGCTAGGCAAAGAGTTCTTGATCGACAGTTCTTTTCTCTTTTACTACTTGAAATTGATTGCCCCCCTGCACTCTAGCGTGCGTGGTTTCCAACAAAAACTCCTGCCATCCTTTCTTTTGTTCTTCTGTCTTTCCTTCTCTGGCTGCTCTTAATATTTTTTTATGTTTTTACTGGTTTTAAGCAATTTGGTTATGATATACTTTGGTGTAAGTTCCTTCTTGTTTCTTGTGCTGAGAGTTAGATTCTTATATCTATGGGTTTATAGTTTACATCATTTTTGGTAAGTTTTGCAGCCATTATTTCTTCAAATAGTTTTTAAAAATCTCCCTCCCTCCTTTGAGGACTCTAATTAAATACATATTTGGCTGCTTGAATTGTCTCACAACTCACTGATGCTCTGTTTTTAAAAATTCTTGTCCTTTTCTCTGCGTGTTTCATTTTGGAGTCTTTCTACTGCTCTGTCTTCGAGTTCACTTGTCTTTTTCTCTGTAAGGACTAATCTGTTACTAATCCCACCCACTATGTTTTTCATTTTAGATATTAGAGTTTTCTTCTTGACACACTTGATTGGGATTTTTTTTTTTTTAAGATTTTAGTTTTAAGTAATCCCTGCATCCAACATGGGGCTCAAACTCACAACCCCGAGATCAAGAGTCACATGCTCCACTGACTGAGCCTGTCGGGTGCCCCTAATTGGGATCTTTTTTATGTCTTCCACATCTGTACTTAACATGCTCAATCTTCCCTCTAGCCTCCTGAACATATGGAACACAGTTATAATACTTTTTAAAAAGTCCTTGCGTAAGTAAACTTATAAAAACATTTTTTTAAATGGGGGGGCACCTGGGTGTCTCGGTTCATCATCCGACTTCAGCTCAGGTCATGATCTCATGGTTCCAGGGTTCGAGCCCCGCTTCAGGCTCCGTGATGACAGTGTGGAGCCTGCTTGGGATTCTCTCTCTCTCCCCCCCTCTATCTGCCCCTTCCTGACTCATATTTTCTCTCTCTCTCTCAAAATAAATAAATAAACTTAAAAAAAAATTTTTTTAAAGTCCTTGTGTACTAATTCTATCATCTGCATAATTTCTGGGTTGGTTTTGATTAACTGAGTTTTATTTTCATTGTGGGTCATATTTTCCTGCTTCTTTGCATTCCAGATACTGTGGGGCCTTATGCTTTTGGATCCCGGATATTTTTGTATTCTTATAAATATTCCTGAACTTTGCTCTGGGATGCAGTTAAGTTATCTGGAACAGCCTAATCCTTTTAGGGCTTCATTAGATGGGATCAGAGCAGTGTTTAGCCCAGGATTCATTTTTTCCACTACTGAGGCAAGACCTTCTTAGTGCTTTAACAGACGTCCCATGAATTATGGGGTTTTCCACCATGGCTGGTGGGAACAGGAGCTTTTCCCAGCCCTGTGTTAGCTTTAAGGATTCTTCCCCATAAACCTCCCTGATGGTCTGAACCTAGTGTCAGGTTCATATACATATACATGCTAATCAGCACTTGGATATCCCCAGAGTTCTCTCTTTGTCCAAGTTTCTTTTCTCTGGCACTCAGATGCCCAGCTCCGTCTCATCAAGCCCAAGAGACCGATGGACTCCCTGGGCCACATCCTTCAGGACTTAGGTGGGGTAAGAGGAGCACTTACTCTGTTGCTTTCCATCTCTGGGGATCACAGGCCTCTGTCGCCCATGTCTCCTCTAGCGGCCAAACCCCCATTAGTCCAACCCCCTGTTGTTGTTAATAATTCTTTGTATGACACTTTCCAACCCAAGCTCTCTGAAAAGACCAAAAAGTCACTGTATCAAGTTTCTTTCTCTAGTTTTAAATGGAAGAGCAGCAAAACACCTGGCATTTATTTTGGGAGTGGTAGGGAGATGTTTCCAGAAGAAAAAGAATAATAAGAGAGAGGATACCATGGGCAAGAGTTGTTTTTCTTTCCTTTTCAAGAGCAGCTTATTTTGCATACACTTGTAATCTCTTTTCTGTTTGTGGCCTCAAATGCCAACCTTGACAGGAGTTAATCTTCCCAAATCATCACCGCAGCTGTGTTAATGTTGGGAAGGAGCCTGGGATGGTTTTTATGTCTTCAACATGGAACTGGCTTGGTCTCTGGTGATGTTGACTCATCGACTCCCCCCACCCCACACACATTTAGGCCGGTGGAATTATAGAGAGGCAAATCTCAACAAAATAGGCTGGTGACTGGGACATGTTCTAGAAAAAAAAAACCCTTCTTCACAGTTTTTAGCTCAGTACACATGGGTTCAGCCTCACATGGTGACATTGATAACATCTTTTTGTTCAGGGAATGCCCCAAATTCTCTGAAAGATTTTTCAATCATCAAGGGAAGATTCCAATGTTTTGTACTTTTCTTGTGTTGACAAAGGCAGGAAAATGATTTTAATACACTTTAGAAGTCTTATCAAGAAGGAATGTTAGCAAAAATATGTTTACCGCTATGTGTTGTTTCTTGATGTCAAAACAAAATAAACACCCTGGCCGCCTTCCTGCCCCCCACAAAAAAAAAAAAAAAAAAAAAAGCAACAAAATAAAAATACCCCCATGATCCAAGCACACAAACAAAACAGTTGCTTGCATTTTCCCGTGGATAATTAGTAGGATTTAAATTAAAATTAAGAAAATATTCCTACCAAATTCCACCAAATTCCTTGAATTGGGCTGATTAAAGTCTCAAAGACCTTTCTCTATTATGAACAAAAAAGATATCCTCTCTAATGGGATAGTAGTTTTATTTTTGGGATTTGAACATTAGGAAATGTCTGAACAATCAGAACGAATTATTATGTCGGAAACGCATTTCAGTGAATTGGGGTCTGATCATGACTTATCTAGATGCATTGGAAGGACAACGATAGATGCGAATGACACACAGAGACATGGGTTTGTGCCAGCGATGGTGAGCTCGTGTGTGCAACAATCCATCAGCCCTTCCAGCAATCAGTCTGGGAAGCACAAAATTGGGTCATTCCGCTGTCTTTTGGACGCTACGGGAAAGATGCTGAAAAACTTGGTTAGAAGCTCATTTTTGAATTTTCCTTGGAATTCGGTTGCCGGGTTTCCTCCCTATGCTTTGCCGAATGATGGATTCCCACAAGCAGACTGACACTGACCGTGACCTTGAAGTCATGTAAAAGTTCATGTGGCAGAGTACAGATGAAATAGTAAGGAAAACACGCCCTCACGCACACCCCTTCTCCCCCGTAACTCTTTAGAACCTAACAATATTTTCCTTCCACCTGTTTCATGGGCTGCTCAAGCATTGTGGTCTTTGTTTTTTTCTATCACAGAATGAGCATAAGAAAGAGTTAAAACTGGATTAAAAATACAAAGCTGAGTCTGACAAGGCTGCTAAGGTCAGTGGGCTCCTAGGCCTCTGTGCAGGAAGCACTCTTTGGACAAGTTAAGATCGTGTGTGTAGATTCGACTTAATCTGCTGGAATAGCAAAGAATTTTCTGAGGGGGTGGCTTTCTCCACGAAATACCATGTTTAATTGTTTTTTTGTTTGTTTTGTTTGTTGAAGTTTACTTATTTTGAGAAAGAGAGAGAGTGCTTGCATGAGCAGTGAAGGGGCAGAGAGAGAAGGAGAGAGAAAGAGAGAGAGAGAGAGAGAGAGAGAGAGAGAAGCCCAAGCAGGCTCCATGCTGCCGGTGCAGAGCCTGATGCAAGGCTCAAACTCATGAACATGTGAGATCATGACCTGCTCCCAAATCAAGAGCCAGATGCTTAACTGACTCAGCCATGTTCCAGCCATGTTTGGTTGTTGGGACGTGACAATTTCCCTCTCTTTATTAACCTGAGAATTCTTTCCTCTGCACAAATCACTTAGAACAGAAATCCTTTCCCAAACTCCCTGGAATAGGGATCCATCTCACAGTATGGGAGTTAACCCAAGTAAGCAGGTTTTTATGTCAGTGAAAAAAATTATTCCTCATTTATATACTCATTCCATCATTCCACGATTCATTCGGCAGAGTATGTACGGGTGCTAGACCGAGATATAAAAACAAATGAGATGACTTCCCTTTAGCCTCCAGGAGGTCATACCCAGCAGGAAAATAAGTGAGCAAACAAATAGGACAGCGTGTAGGTACTGAGAGAGAGTCTGCACACAGGCTTTAGGAGAATAGAAAAGGGAGCATATGCATCCCAGGGAGGGGTCCCTCCATGGAGGGAGGCGGATGGGGGGTTCCTACCCCAGAGCCCGGTGAGAGTGTCTGCACTGTTCCGGAGAGTAAGGGGGTCTTACCATGGAGGAGGGAAATCAGGGAAGCAAGTCAGAATGGCTGCTCCCAATACTGCCCCCTGAACTAACCCTCCACACCCAGTGCCAGGCTATGTACAAGTGCAGGGAGCCACAAAGGCTGGGGAGGGCCAGCCCCAGAGAGGTTGTCACATGGCAGGCAGCTGGGGGAGGAGAAGGGTACCTATGGGGGCTGCTTTCTCCAAGTCACCAAGCAGAGGAGTCTCACCTCCTCCCGAGAGATTACGCTAAGGGAGAATAGGGCAGAAGTGTCATACTTCTCTGAGGGCTCAGCTGTGTCAGAAAAACACCAAATTGGTGGGCCGAGGCAGGAACACACACAGCCGAGGACCGTCCCCAGCCCCGGGCCCCCTCATCACCACCCCAGCTGCCACGACTGGGGATAGTGTATTAGGATTGGTGGTTCCCAGGGGCTGCAGTCGAACTCACAGGATCTCTCTTTACTCCTTGCTTTTCTTTTCTAGAAAGAACATTGGAATGCAGTGAGTAACAGTGATGATGTGATGTGGGGAAATTACACTAATTTATGAAAATAACAAATCATTCACAGACTTCTGTACTTTATAATTAGTAACAAATTTCTCGCAGCACACCCCCTAGTTCATCAGACCCACCAGTGTGCGTAGGGCCTTAACCTCACTTCTTTGGAAGAAGCATTTAAACAAAAGTGTGTTGCCTTTTCTGAGCCTCATTTCCCTCATCTGTAAAATGAAGTGTTTGGACTAAACAGGTTACTAGAATGCTAGGGTTGCCTGGAAGAAAAGAGCATTCCTAACGTTCAAGTCAAACAACTGTGATTTGGGAGCATTTCTGTATATTTAGAATCCTTGTTTTGGGTTTATTTGTATCTGCCCATCCACCCATCCACCTACCCAACTGTCCATCCACTCAACCATCCATTCACTCACCCATCCATTTACCCAACCATCCACCTACCCAATCATCCATCCACCAACCATCCATCCACCAATCATTCATTTATCCAGCCGTCCATCCAACCGTCCATCTACCAATCACGCATCCATCTACCCAACCATCTATCCACCCAATGTTCCATCCACCCAAGCATTCATCCAATCACCCATCCATCTACTCATACATTCATATATTCAATGTTTGCTATACACTACATACTGAGGATACAATATTGAAAAGAGAAAAGACTCAGTCTTTATTATCTTCCAGTGGAGGGAATGGTCATCAATCCATGTTGATGGCAACTGTGACTACAGCCATCACTAGGTGGGCCTGTGAAAGAAGATCTGATCCCAGAGGTCAGGAAGGCTTTGTTGACAAGTGATGAGTGGAACTGAGACCTGCTGGGGAAGAGTAGGAGGGCTCTGGGCTCTGGGCTCCAGGCAGATGCACGGACAGGGAGCTCCGAGTGGGATGAGACAGGAAAGGCAGGCTGGGGCCACAGCTGATTGCAAAATGAAGCCATCGGAGAGTCTTCCCACGAGGCTGATGGGATCAGGCTTTTATTTCTAAGCCATCGCTCTGGCTGCAGACTGGAAGACAGAATAATGCAGCCAGAGTGAATGGGAGAAGCAGTGCCCGTGCAGAAGAGGTGAGGCCAGCAAGCACAGGGAAGCAGGAGGTGTCAGGGCCCTGGAGCCAGGCGGTGCGGGGCTTGATCTTGCTTCGCATCAGGAGCTCCGAGACCCTGAGTCCAGTCTTAAACCTCTCTGGGAATATTTCTACATGTGGGCAGTAAGGGCTATCCATTCTGCGGGGCTACTGAGTGCATTAAACACAGTCATAACTGAAAAGGGCTTAGCGTGGGCCTGGCCTTGATAAATGCTCAGTATATGGCCAACTCTCCATCGTGACAGTGATGCTTTATGGTTTTGCTGGTTCCCTTCAACCCTGGTAGTTCAGGGGCCACGCTTGTTTTTTCTCAAACGGCCTCCTTCTCTGAACATTCCCGGGTGGCTCAAGCGTATGTCTTCAGAACTGTGTATTTAGGAGCCCATCTGGATGTGATTGTCTCCAGCCAGGGTAGTGGGGATGGCCTTTTCTGCACCTCCGTTGTCTGCTCTGAATTTTGCTGCAGGAAATCACCTCTTAGCCCACGCTTCTCCGTTTGTCGTGCTGGGGGCCTCTGGTCTGCACCAAGGGGACCGCATCAGGCCTCATCCTGCAACTTGCACTCAACGGCAGCGCCCCCTTCGGGCTGCAAAGCCCCCATTGAGAGGTCTACGCTGCCCAGCCCTCAAGAGCCGGCCTTTGGATTCTGAGCTGGATGGCCGTCCCACACATGCTGATACAATCTTGAAGCATAAAAGGACATTATGTAACCTTCAGTTACTGAAGCGCCCTCACAGATCGGTTCTCAGAATTTTTCCTGCCCTTGGGCAAATCTGCTTCTGACAAGTGGCTTTAATCTGGTTTTAAAAATTGCTTCAGATGGATAATCAAAGAAATTGCTGGTGCTTAGCTTATGCTAAATAACCGAAGCAGGGCTTTTATTAGGGGAGGGAAGGGGGGAGTCGTGTGTCCCATGCGCGGTGGGAATTTGCTCCCGGTGGTTGTCTAAGACTCACAGGTTTTCAAGGTGCCCAAGTTGAGTGCATCTATCATCTTGTCCCTCAGTCCACCTGAAGGGAAGCCACACACTCCCTCTAAGCTGGCAGCTCCTGTCAGAGGCGGGAACAAGGAAGTGGTTTTATTTGCGTCATTACCAGTGGGGGGGTGGGGGGGGGGGCTGTGTTCTGTGCTTCTGGATCAATCGGACGTATGGAGGAGTGCTTCATTTCCAAATTACACATCACTGATCTCATTAACTTCTAAATGGTGAGACCCCTCGTTTGTGGGTGGGACACAAAATGCAAAGTGCTCGTTAAAAGGAAGCTGGCCAGATGGGGAGTGCAGAGTTGTTGGTTCCAGAACAATCCATGAGCCAACAGCCCTGTGGCTTGTGAGCCCTCCGAGCCTGGTGCTTCCTGAGGTAGACAGAGTCAACGCTGGGCCAGGGCTTTCTGGGCGCAGCTGTCCGTGTGACCAGCTGAGGATTACAGGGGTCTGGATAACTCACCCCCTGAGTTTTCTCTTTTTGCCCTTGTCAGTCCTGAAGGGGTCTGAAAACATGAATCTCGTTGAGACAGTAGCCAACTCTTTCTTGGGCCCATCTTAAACATTTTCAGCACATCATTCCTGTGTTATATGTGTGGGAACAGGCATTAAATAAGGATTAGTGGTGCTGTGATGGTGTATACATACCCTCTTTGAAGATGTCAAACACATTTCATAGGTGAGGGGCCTGGGGAGAGGCTGGAATAGATTCAGGGAAAGAGACTAGGGGCATAATCAACAGGTATTGGTTGATCACAGTTCTGGAGGCAGGATATCCAACATCAAGGTGCCAGCAGATTCTGTCTGCTGAGAGCCTGCTTCCTGGTTCACAGATGGACGTTTTTTCACTGCATCCTCGCAAGACAGAAGGGACAAGGGAGCTCTCCGGGGACTCGTTCATAAGGCCACTAATCCCATTCATGGGGGCTCCAGAATCAGGACCAAGTCACCTCCCAAAGGCCCCACCTCCCAATACCATCACCTTGGGGATCAGGTTTCCACACATGAACTGGGGGGACACAAACATTCAGGTTCCCTTTTGGAGAAGTTTTTATTCCTGGGGACAGCGTACATTATGTCCCCAACTTCTCAGCTGGGAAAATTGGAAGCCTCAAAATGTGGCAAGGATAGTACGATAAATACCCGTATGCCTGTTGTATTGGTCGGCTTACACTGCCACAGATTGAGGGGCTTTGGCAGAAGAAATTTATTTTCTCACTGTTCTAGGAGCTGGAATTGCAAGGGTAGGGGTGGTGGTTTCAGATGAGACCTTCCTTCTCGGCCCGCAGACGGTGGCTCCTGGCTGTGTCCTCTCGTGGCCTCTTATCTGTGTGACGTACTCCTGGTGTCTCTTCCTTTTCTGATAAGAACACCACCCATGTTGGATTAGGACTGGACTCCTGTGACTTTATTTAACCTTAGTGACCCTATCCCCAAAATACAGTCACCTTGGGGGTTAGGGCCCCAATATATGGAGTTTGCAATTTCTAAATTTTAGGACACATTGCATTTTCTAAATTTTAACAGAAATGTTTTCCACCTTGCCACTGTGTGCGTCCCTGATAAATGAATGTATATGCATTGCCTTGCATTGCAAAGCTGGAATTTTGGAAGTGAGCATGTAGATTAAAATCTTTCCTCTGGTCACATTCAAAACACTGTGGGTGTGTGAGGGGCGCCTGGGTGGCTCAGAGCCTCTGACTTCGGCTCAGGTCATGATCTCGCAGTTCGTGAGTTCGAGCCCCATGTCAGGCTCTCTGCTGTCAGCACAGAGCCCACTTCAGATCCTCTGTCCCCCTCTCTCTCTTCCCCTCCCCGGCTCACATGCATTTACTCTCTCTCTCTCTCTCTCTCTCTCTCTCTCAATAAAATAAAATAAACATTAAAAAAAAAAAGCAAAGCACTGTGGGTGTATGAATACATGAATGTGTATATATATATAACACAAGGCCATTCCCTAGATCTTTCTCCCTATAATAATTTTTAAAAACATGGTAAAAGCCCTGGAAAAACCATACTTCTATTAATTTTGTCTTGAGCAATTTCTCTTGGCAGTGAAAGGTATGTGATCATAACAAGTACATAGAATCACATCTATGTCAGAATAACAAAACTGCATCCTTTAAAAACTTGTGTAGGAAGAAAAGGAAATTCGCCAGAACACTCCAAGTGGCAAGCATGTGGGAGACATTTTTCCTACATTTTCAAAATTTTGTATTGGCCATGTATTATTTAAAAAAAATTTTTAAATGTGCTTAATAAAAACCACGTAGAATTGAAAAGCCCAGTCCAGATATGGCAGGTGATGAACTAATTTACAGTAACCCGATAGTGGATACCTACAGCAAATCCATCATTCTGAGCCACGTTCCCCCAAGTTGCCTGCAGGGTTCACATGCTGTCCAGCAAAGTAAGTTCAAGTTAGGACAGATATGGGTATGAAGGTAATTCAGCTTTTAGTTTTATATATAGGTCACAGGCAGAAACTGCAGACCTAAGCAGAATTGATGTTTGGATTATGCCCCTCACAGTACCGCATGTTGAATTTAAGAATCGAGTCAACTTTTTGGGGGCGCCTGGGTGGCTCAGTCGGTTGAGCATCCGACTTCGGCTCAGGTCATGATCTCACAGCTCATGAGTTCGAGCCCCACGTCGGGCTCTGTACTGACAGCTCGGAGCCTGGAGCCTGCTTCGGATTCTGTGTCTCGCTCTCTCTCTGCCCCTAACCCACTGGCGTTCTGTCTCTGTCTCTCTCAAAAATAAATAAACATTAAAAAAAATTTTTTTTAAGAAGAATCAAGTCAACCTTTATCAAGAATAACCCTTTATCTCTCTTTTTTTAAGTTTATGTATTTATGTATGTATGTATTTATTTAGAGTGCAAGTGGGGGAGAGGGGCAGAGAGAGAGGGAGAGATTGAGAATCCCAAAAGCGGGCTCTGTGCTGTCAGCATGGAGCCCGACTCAGGGCTTTAACTCACAGACCATGAGATCATGACCTGAGCCAAATTCAAGAGTCAGAGGCTTCACTGACTGAGCCACCCAGGTGACCCAAGAATACTTCTTTGTTTCAAAGCATGGCTTTGCCCACTTGTGTCTTTTTCCTGAACATCTAAGGGTTCACATATGTACTTAGGACCGACCTTGTAAGTTACATGGAACTGGTTCAAACCCTCGATTATGGTTTATACATATTAAAAACTTTCATTCTCCTGCGTTTTGGACTACTGGGATTTTGTTTTCATATTTCCCTATTCACAGCCGAACAACACGGAAAGCTCCAAGCTGCATGTGTGTGATGCCCCCGAATTGATTTTTGGAGAAAGCGAAGGCTTGTGTGATGGTTATGGGAGGGGGAGGACTGGGGAGCAAGGTCTCTTCTTCGTGGCGAGGAGTGAGCTGCACGGGGATGGTGTGCTTTGGGGTCTTTAGTGGGAGAAAAGGTGGGGGTGGGGGTGATTCTGCTTGTGATGTGGCTCTGGCCTCACATCCGTGAGAATGAATGAAACATCAGATGTTTTCATTGTTGGCAGTGCTGGGCTCCGAAGCTCCTGTCCCACTTCTGAAGGTGCTGCCAGCCTGGATCCGTGCTTCCTGTCCCCAGAAGTGACAGAGCCGAGCAAATGCCCGCAGGAAGCCAGAGGCCCAGAAGGTTCTCCACTGCTCTGGCCACCAATGCCCTGGGAGTTTGAGTGCCCCCCAGCCTCCACGCCCATTGCCGAGGGCCCCCCGGAAGGTTGCCTGCCAAGCCCCGGAGCAGCACCTGAAGACTGGCCCCTAATTCAACACCCCAGGAAGGAACCTTCCCCAAATGCCCATGGGGATGTCCCAACAGCATTTGTCCCTGAAGGGGACAGTTCTACTCAGTGCAATGTGGGTGCCATCGTCCCCAGTGCCCAGGGCAGAGGGAGAGATCTGAAGGAAGAGGGACGTAAATTATCTTCCTCCGGTAGCACTGACCAGTTGCCAGCAATTTCGGCAGCACCTCCTCAAGAGCTGATGAAGGGACAGCTTTGTGGAGAAGATGGCCAGCCTGGCAGCTCCGAGTCCCAAGGGAAAGAGGTCGCAGGTGGCCTTCCCCTCGCAGAGTCCAGGCAGGGGGCGGCTTCCGTACCAGCGGCCCCGAAGGCCCCAGCTGCAGCTCAACCAGACGGGGAGAGCTCAGCTGGCCTGGAAGAGCCCCCCACAAAGCCCGAGACCCCGACTCCACAAGATCCGGCGCCCAGAGCCTTAGACAGAGAAACCTGCCAAGTGGAGGCACTGCCTCAGGCTTTAGCTGATGACTCGGGACTCCTCGGGGCCTGCCGTCCCACTGGGAACAACTCAGGGGCTGCCCGAGAGGCCAGCACCAATTCCTGGGAAAGCTGCCAGCAGCAAATGGGAGCACATCTGGAGCACCCGGAGCTGCCCTGGGATTCACCGAGTCCTGTGCTGGTACCCGGGCCCGGGGGCTCTCGGAAGGAGACCGTGGATGCCAGCCGTGCTCGGGGACACTTGGAGACAGCGGGGCAGGGAGGCGATCCCAGTACAGCTGTCTGTGCTGCTGCAGGCAACCGACCCGCAGGGGCTTCGCTTGTGAGCGCCGAGCCTTCCCCACAGGCCCCGACGGAGGATGCACGTCCACCTTCAGTCTCCGCTTTGCAGCCCGCTGCCAGGGCCTCGGCTGCTGCAGAAGAGCCCGGCTGGTCGACCAGAGAGATGGTTTCCGGGGCTGCGATGCCAGTTCTTACAGATCTGGCCGAAGGGCTGGCAGACGCAGGGTTGACGGGACGGGAGAAGCACACATCAGATCTCAGAAATGAGGGAGAAGGTCTAGAAGGGAGCCCTGCAGAGGGTCCTGACCCTGTGCCCCCGGAGGACAGGGGAGAGCTCTCAACGAGGGACCGTGAAGTCCAACAAGGGGTACCGCCCCCCGCCCCACCCAGTGCATCAGATGAGAGTGCCAGAAAGTCACTGGGGCCAAAGGATGAAGCCATGACCCCTGAAAGCCCAGCAGTGGCTGAGGAGGAGAGCAGACCACCTGGGGCCAACTCTAGGGGACAGGAAGAAGTCACACAGCCACTGGACGGTAGAGATCTTGAGAACCCATGGGGAGAGCAACCCGGGGCCTTCCGCCGCAAGCCCGACCCAGAGGTAGAAAGAGACGAGGTTTCAAAGCTAAGCCGTGACGTGGAGAGCAGAGCGCATTCCGGCACGGACTCAGCACAGCCCCTCAAGAAGGAGGGTCCTGGGCACCCCGACAGGCCTGGCTCTCCATCAAAAGATGCAGCTAGGAGCTCGGCGGCCTGTGGGACGATGGGAGAAGCCCGCGCGGTCCATGCCTCTGGCTCCCTGCGCAAGCTCCCTGAGAAGGATCTCCTCCTGCCCCCTGGGCCGGACGGAACTGGTGAACACATTCTTCCCGAAGAAGCCGTCTGGGAGGGGCCAGGGTTGCAGACCCAGTGTCCCGACACCCTTCAGGACGTGGGGGGGTTGGAAAGAATGGACTATCTTCCTGCTTTAGAATCTGAGAAATCAGATTTCCTGTCAGCTCCTGCTGCAGAGGTCAACCCCAAAGCCCAGGAGGCGGAAAGCACTTCGGAGACAAAGATGAGGAGCCCCCCATCTGCGCCGAGGCCCGGCAGCTGTGACGGGGAGGCTTTGCTGACATCCCCGGGCCAGCCTTGTGGGCTGGGGCGTGAGGCAGCTGGTCAGGAAGTCCATGCTGATGGGCCACCCCCCGAGGGGGAGAATTTGGCAGTGGACTCTGGGCTCGCGATGCTCAGCCTGGAGCAAGGTCGGCAGGGAGAGCCACCCTGCCTGGGGGACCCCCGGATACGAGGAGCTGCTTCTGAGGGGCCCTCGGTATCTTCTGAGACCCCTCTCCAGCCCTTGCAATCAGACCCAGAAGCATCCATCTTTGACATGCTCAGGGAGAAGCCCCAGCACGGTGAACGTGAGAAGGAGACTTACCCAGGGGGTCTAGGTTTTAGGAACGTGGGCTCAGATGCTCCTCAAATACCTGCGGGGCCTCCGGAGGATGCGTGCTTGCCTCCGAATGGAACAGAGGAGCAGGCTTCCAGATCAGAGCTTCAACGTGCGCTCCCCAAAGACGGTCTGTGTGATGCTCCAAGTTCAGCCCCCAGGGACACGCTTCCAGAAAGTCCTGCGACCGAGCAGCCAGAGTCATCAGCACCAACGGGACTGATGCTAGGGCAGGGTGAGCAAGAGGAGGCACGCGGTGGCAGTCTGCCCGCCGGGGACTCGCCTCCTGCGGCAGACACCTTGAAGGACTCCCCTCCTGCGGGCCTCTTGAGCGGAAGGGAGAATTGCTGTGCCGAGCAGGGGCTGAGCAAGTCCCAGCAGGAGCCGGCAGGTGTGTTGAAAGCCGGCAGTCAGCATGAAGAAGCATGTCTCAGTGATGCAGGAGCTTCAGAAGCCGCGGACGCTCAGCCCCCGCTCCGGGGGTTGGGTGAGACGGAGCAGGCAAGTGGGAACACAGCGGGGACCCCACCTTGCTGGCCTGACTCAGTAGCTCTCCTGGATGCAGCTCGCGGGCCGCCGGCCGCCCTTGGAGTCACACCCACCCGGGATGCCCCGGACAGAGCGGCGAATGGTGAAACCCGGGCGGGCAGGCGGCGACCAGCGCCGGCCCCACCGAAGGGAATGGAACTCCCCATAACCTTGGATGCAGAGGCCCAACGGCTTCTTGGAAGGTTCCCCGCGGCTCAGGATCAAGGTGCTGACGGTGCGGCTGCTGAGGCCGGTGGGCAGGCTGAGGAGGGAGACCGGGGGGTCCAGCGGGCTCTGGAGGGGCCAGCGGAAGCTGCTGTGTGGGGCGGCTGCCTTCAGACTGAGCAGCGCGCCTCCCCTGGGAAGGAAGCTTCTACCTTTGCCCTCGGTGAGCCCTGCCGAGCAGAACAGCTTTCGGCCAGCTCCCGGGATGCCTTGCTCGCGGCCAGAGAGCTGGGTGCCATTCCCGGGAGCAAGGTGGATATTTCTGCGGCCCAGGCTGTCCGCAGCCCAAAGAAACCCCTGCCACCGGGGCCACCAGAAGAGGCTGTGCCCGGCACTCCCTACCTGGATATTGATGGTGCTGCTGGGAAGGGGGCGGAACCTTGTGCCGTAGAAGAGTCTCCACTTGCCTTGGAGGATGCTACCCCCAGGAAGATTTCTGCCGGCTTGCTGGCCTCGCTCTCACAACCGGGAGCGGGTGGCCAAAGCTCTGCGGTGCAAGCCAGCAGCGGAAGCCCCACAGCCGGAAACTTTGAGGGACCTGCGGGCTCCGTCCCCTACCTGGACAGGATGGCGCTTCTGACCGAGAGTAAGCAGGTGACAGGGGAGGAGGGGGCAAGAGCGCCCGGCGCAGGCACCAAGCCCGGGGAGATGCCAGCACGCCCTGCCAGCGAGGGAAGCGTGGCAGGTGACGCAAGGGAGACGGAGGACAGCGGGGAGAGGATGGTAAAAGCTTCCAAGGATCCAAGGAGGGGCGCGTCCGGTGGCGTGGACGCAAGCTCCAGGCAGACCGGCATGATCGCTGGGCTCCCTGACTTCAGGGAGCACATCACCAAGATCTTTGAGAAGTCTGTGCTCAGGGCCCTGACCGCCGATCGGCCCCAGAGTGCAGCGGGAGAAAAGGCAGGAGCCCAGGGGAGTGTGCGGGGTGAGGACCTCGCAGGGCCACGCCCAGAGAGGCCTCCAGACGGGACTCAAGGAGCGGTCATCGCCCCTCTCCCCGCCCTTCCTGCTGGACTCGGGGTGGGCACAAGGGAAAAGAAACAAGAGCTGCCTACGGAGGCTGAGGTCTCCCGCCTGGTCCCCCAGGACCCCGCTCCAGGAAAGCTGCGGGGTCTGGAGGCACCAGCCGCAGAGCAGAACCTGCCCGGTGCCAGCGTGGGGAAGGAAATGGCTGGTGTCCCACAGATGGTGGAGGACAGCGAGAAGCCAGAGGGGGCTGGGGAGGCCGAGCCGGGGCTTGGGGGCCAGGCCCACTCACAGCAGGGGGGCGCCCAGAGGGAATTAGCTTCGGGTCTCTCCTCTCCGGGAGCCGTACCGCACACGCCCGTGGGAAAGGCTGCTGACTTCCAGGTGGCTCCCCAGAGCCACGGAGGAGGGGCCTCAGCTCCAGACGACAGAATTCCTCCTGGAGTGTACCACCAGGAAGCGGCCACCGGCGACAGTCAGCCCGGAGAGGACGACGGTGCCTGGGGCTTTGCTCACACAGGGGGTCCAAGTGGCGTGCCCGTGTTCACCTGTGCCCTGGGAGCGTCTTCTCCCCGTGGGGAGATTGTGGCCGAGGCCATCGGCGCACCCTGGCCCCCCGACGCGCTTGGGGGTGGTGCCAGGATCTCAGAAACGCAAAATGCCCCAGAGCCACAGGCTGGAGAAGCATCAGCCACTCCCCTGGAGCCCAGCACGGTGGCAGGAGCTGCTGGGGAAGCGGAGGGTGACGTCACTCTGAGCACAGCACGTCACTCTGAGGCCAGGGCACGTGTGTCTGGTGACGCGCCCGAGACAGGTGCTCCAAGGATGCTCTCGGGTGCTGCTCCTGGGCCAGCGCTGCCAGGAACCGGCGGGGCCCCAGGCTGCTCTGTTGGGGCCCCGGGCACGGAGGACAGCCCGGACAGCCCGTCGGTGCACCAGCAGGCTGAGGAGTGGCCGGGCCCTGAGCCCCCCATCCCTGCTGGGGGCGGGAAGCTACAAGTCTCCTCACCTCCAGAGCCTGAGGGACCTCGGGACCCGCAGCTGCAAAACCAGGCCCCGGAAGCGCTCCACGCTGAAAGGTACAGACGAGGACGAACTCCCAGGGGAACATGGGGCCAGCTTCAGGAGCGATTCCCACCCCGGGTTGTTAAGAGTCAGGGAAACAGACGGGTGGTTTTTTTAAAAAGCTAAGTTGTCCGTACTTAACTGTTTAAGTTTACTCGCTTGCCACTTCTGGACGTGCAGCGATTTTTAAAAATGTGAGCAAAACGGTGGAAGCAGGGAGCTGTTTGTTCCCAGGGTCCCATTCCCGGTACGTGACCTTCCGTTCGCTTAACGAAAACTGTCTGAAGAGCGTGAAATGTTTACTGGCTAGCGGCACGCTCTTGGGTCAGAGGTTGGAGTCAATCATATGTTTTCCTGGAGCCCAGATACATTTGCTTTTGAACCTGGATTTATTTATACAGAGAGGCCCAAATGATCCCAAGGCATCGCCAAGCCGTTGACTTGCCGGAAGGTGATTTTTGTCTAGGATTTGGGGGTAGTACCATTTACAGCTTTAATTGGGAAATGGGCTTTTTCAGTAGGATGTGGAGACAGATACCCTTCTTACCATCGATTGCTTTCTCTACCTTATCCCAGAAAGAGCCCCAGGCCCGATCCATCCACCTTACTTTCAGTTCCCGAGAAGGAGGCTCCAAACGTCCTGGGCAACGTCGTTTCAGACGAGGCCAGAAGTGTGGGAGGAGCAGAAAGGTCAGTAAAAAGGTATCAGCCTTTGGAGAACCAAGAGGCCTTGCTTTGGCAGACACATTGGGTGTTTTGCAGAGGAGAGATCTGCTGACACACGAGTCCTTATATAAGAAAGAAGCAAACGGCCTTTCCCATTCTTTATACAGGTGAAACAGTGCCCAAGATGACTGAGGGCTGCATTGCCATGAACAGGATGGAGTGAATTTCACATCTGAGTTTAGTACCTTAAAAACAACAACAACAGCTTTATTGAGATGTAATGCACATTCGCTCATTTGAACTGTGCAATTCGGTGCCTTTTAGCTAATTCACAGAGTTGTGCAACCATCACAACAGTCAGTCTTAGAACATTGTCATCCCCCCCGCCAAAGAAACCCTGCACCCCTTAGACATCACACGCCACCCCCCAACCCCAGCCCTACACAACCACTCATCTGGCTTATTGCCTTTTGAGGCAGATGGGTTCAACGCTGATTTAATCTCGGAGGCAGGAATGTCTACTCACCAACCCCAGTCATACTCCATAGAGATCTCGAGATTAGGGGGCAAATGACAGGTGTCACTGTGAATCCTGGACCCTCACACTTGTGGGACATGCCCCTGCTGGCTCTTTCCTCCGTGAAATGCCACCTGTGGTTCTAGAAAACCTACTGCCCAGAAGTTTCACCCTTCCGGGGAAATGTGACCATCCTGGGACGTTTGGCTGTTCTGGTGCTCTGTGTGTGTGTGTGTGTGTGTGTGTGTGTGTGTGTGTGTGTGTGTGTAGCAGGGTGGACTTTAAATTAGTACCTGTGGCAGCCCAGCGTGTCCTGCCAAACAGCTGCAAGCATTTTATAAATGATTTGATTCATATTTCACACATGCGGAAAGAATGCACAATCACCTGTTTTTCGAGTCTGAGCACTTCTGCCGACACCCAGCTGCCTTCCCTGCCCCACAAGGGCACCTCTTAGAACGCTGGGCCGGCGAGAAGCAGGCACGTGCTGCCCTGGGCAGAAGTAAGTGTCATCTGCACTGGGCACTTGTCTCTGCTGCTGACGTAGCACGTAATCCCCCACCCCTGCCCCAGTCCTTGCCTGTGTGTATGTTTGACACTCCCAGTTAAAGTGCAGGAGAAGTATCTAACTAGGAAAATCCTCTCCCTCCCCACAAATGATATATTAGCACCCTTCTCCATGTCCCTGGAGGTTTTATCACCTTCTTGGAGAACTTAGGGCCAGACATATGGTAGCTCAAGAAATATTTATGGTTCGTTGTTATAATCATTGAAACATTTAAAATCATAATTTCTAAATTAATATTAGAAAAGCATAAAGAATAAGAGAAAGCTCCACAACCACATCCCTTAAAGATCACTGTTACTTATTAGTTTGTGTATTTTTTTAAATGTTTATTTATTTTTGAGAGAGAGAGAGAGACAGAGTGTGAGCCGGGGAGGGGAAGAGAGAAAGAGAGACAGAGGGAGACACAGAATCCAAAGTAGGCTCCAGGCTCAGGACTGTCAGCACAGAACCCGACGAGGGGCTCGAACTCACAAACCGTGAGATCATGACCTGAACCAAAGCCAGACACCTAATTGGCTGAGCCACCCAGGTGCCCCTTATTTTGTGTATTTTTATCCCCCGTTTTTTCTTTTTCAACATTTTGTAGTGTTTTGCCCCTGCCATCAAAACGCTGCGAACGTATCTTAGTGGCTGAAGTTGTATGACTCTATCACAGTTTATTGAGCAATGACATTTAGGTGAGAACAGTGTTTCTGTTCCCTTTGCTCTGATGGAGGGTCTGACGGGTGGTAGACTTTTAGAATCTCTTAGAGGTGTAGCATTTGATTTGACAGCCGTTTGTCACATGTGAATGGTGATGTGCTGTGAGTGTAAAATACAAACTGGTGGGGACACCTGAGTGGCTCAGTCGGTTAAGCATCCGACCTCAGTGCAGGTCATGATCTCGCAGTCCGTGAGTTCGAGCCCCGCATCAGGCTCTGTGCTGACAGCTCAGAGCCTAGAGCCTGCTTTGGATTCGTTGTCTCCCTCTCTCTGCCTGCTCCTTCCCCGCGTGTGCACTCTCTCTCCCTCTCTCTCTTTCTCAAAAATAAATAAACATTAAAAAAATTAAAATACATACCGGATGTTGAAGGTTTCATGTGAAAAAAAACCAAAATACATCATTAATGATTTTTATGTTGATATATATTAAGATAATAATATTTTTGATGTATTGGGTTATTATTATTAAATTTTCTTTCATGTATTTCTTTTTCCTATTTCTAATGTGGCTACCAAAACTTTTAAAATTACATATGTGGCCTTTGCATTCTTGGCTTACATGTGTGGCTCACAGTCTATTTCTGTTTAGATCATTTGGCTCCAGAACCTGCCTTGTCCTTGTCCTTGAAGGAAATGAGGAGGAGGGCTGGTTTTCCTGTACTTTGGGTTCTTGGGGAAAAGGCCTATCCCTCTTTCATTGGCTGAGGGTTTCCAGAAAGAATTCTGATGGGCCCTCACCTCCATCCTGCCAGGTGGGGTGACCTCGCGCCCCGCCCCCACGGGGAATCGGGAACAACAACATCTGAGCAAATAGTTTATGACAGATTCCAGCTTAAGCTTAGCAGGACCATCAGAGGTCTCCGGAAGATAGAGACCAGCTCTTTCCAACAGAAATAGGACACAGGCCACAGATGTAATCTTAAATTTGCTACTAGCCGCATCCAAAACTAAAAAGAACCAGGTACCATGGGTTTCAATAATATAGTTTGCTTAACCCAATATATCACAAACATTATCATTTTAACATGTGATTGATACAAAGATGATTAATTTGATGGTCTGCATTCTCGTTTTCATACTAAGTCTTTGAAAGCTGGTGTGTATTTTAGTGCCACAACACCCAATTTGGACCAGCCACATTCCAAGCGTTCAACGGCCACATGCTGTCCTACTGGACACAGCCCACAGCCCCTCCCAGAGCTCTGACACCTGTCGACAATGATCCAGAAGTCCAAAAATTCCCATGGGGACCCCAAACGCCCACATCTCTCTGCCCAGCAACCTCGTTCCTACGAGGTTTTTTAAAAGGTAATGTATTCATTTTGAGAAACAGAGAGAGAGTGTGTGTGTGTAGGGAAAGGGCAGAGAGAGGGAGAGAGAGTCCCAGGTAGGTTCTGCACCGGCAGGGCAGAGCCCCCCGTGGCGCTTGAACCCACAAACTGCGAGATCACGACCTGAGCCGAAATCAAGAGTCAGACACTCAATCGACTAAGCCACCTGCCCCGCCCCCATTCCTACAATTATAATACAAACGTTAGAAACACTTCTTTGCCTTGAGGAGGAGGCTCAGTGCCACTGGTGAATCCTTCTGCTACCAGGGAGCCGTGCTGTGGATCTGGGCAGGCCTCAGAGAAAGTTCCACCAAGGCCAGGGGGCGCACACCCTGGGCATAGCAGGTGTGGCACGCAAAGGTGACATTCAGTGGCAGTCTGGGGCAAGTGGGCTGGCCACACTACAGCAGACGCTACCAGGAGCTGGGGTGGTGATCAAGTTTGGAGCAGGGGCCCCAGATTCACACCCCAGCTCTGGCCCTTTGTTACGTACATAAACTCGCTTTTCCCACCTGTAGAATGGGGAGGACAACGGTGCCTGCCTCGTGGAGTTGCTGTGAGGGCTGAAATCACAGATTCCAGTGACATACTGGTACATTCTGGTGCTCAGTGGCTGTCAGGTTCCCTGTTACCTTTCTCTGTGGGGTGGCCTTTCCTCGTGCAGTGAACTGAACGGCCCCCATTTCTTCCCATGCAGACTGTCCTCCTAAAGTTGACATTCCAACCTGGCTATCTTTCTTTTCTAGTACTGGATTATTTGTCTGCTAAAATATCTTCATGCCTGAACAGAGTGAACTCTTTCTCACCCCTAGTGTGTAGCCCACAGGGATCTGCTTCAACTTGGATGTTTTTGGGACTGTGTGATTGCCAAACCTTATGAGTATCTTTCACCGTGCACCATGTTGTATTGTATTCCAATTTAAAAAATCTAACGTTTCGAGTTGCTACGGTAAGAGCGAGGCAAATCAAAACCAAATTTTCTACTCTCTCGTTGGTCATCGGGTGACGTGCTTCTGTTGAATTGATTGAATTTTGAAGGTTTTGTAGACTTGAAAAGAGTGATACCATGATCAGGTTCAGTGTCTTAGAAATGTCTCTTTTCTGGCTCCGTGACAGGATGGTTTGATACCCCAACCCCATACCTATGTAGATGTCAGGAGCACAGGTATGGTTATTGGTTTATTTCCCACATTTTGAAGCCATATGGGCACTGCTGGTGGGTGTGCTTTGGGTTTGCCATCACCCCACGCCTGTGGGGTCCTGTGGCTTTGCCATCACCCCACGCCTGAGGGGTCCGTGGGCACCCGGTTCTGAGAAGCAGGAGTTGATTCCTACCCTTGTGTGGTCTCTGCCTGTGCGAGAGTGTGGCACCCACAGACAGCCTCACTTCACCTTTAGATTACTCTACACAAGGTGCTTCAATTTGATTTCAACTTTGTACACATCTGACTCTCTTCCTCGTGGCTGGAAAATCTAGAATCTGGCATTTTGATGACATACCGCTGATGGCCAGGTATGTAGTTCTGGAAAACTAAATCCAACTCTATCCAGCTCGGGAAACTAAATCCAAAAACATCTTGGATATCACCAAGCTTGCTTTTTGCTGAATATTTATTTACAAGGGTCTTTTTCTTTTCCATTTGGGGGAAACAGTTGGAAAGCTATCATTTCCAATTATTAGTGTATGTTGAGAGAATTAAATGATTCCCAGATGCTCAGGGTCCTAGAGCAAACCTAGGCTAGCCGGCGAAGGGCAGTCGGGTTGAAAAGTTGAAGGAGGTCAAGAGGGGGAAGGGAGGGAGACCGCTGGCATTGTGCCGAGGAAGTCCTAGCTGGCCTGACCGTGGGCTTGGAGCTGGTTTTTACCCTTCCTCCCACCCTTGCTTCCCACTTGGTCTCCCTTTCTTCCTTCTCTCTCCTCCTCCTCCTTCTAAAATTACCAGCTGTGACACCGTGTTTTCGAGTTTAAGAATAAGGTTTTGAGGATGGCTGCAGCTGTGTAAATTAAGGAAGAGAGAGAGAGAGAGAGAGAGAGAGAGAGAGGGAAAAAGAATTCGAGCATAGTTCTCTTAGGAGATAAAGCCAGGACAACAGATCCCTCTCTCTGCTGAGATCCTTCTGGGTTCGGGTTTGTGTTACTTTGGTTCTGTTATTTTAAACTTCCTTTTGAGAAGGGTCGGGCTGTTACAGACTTGCTCTGGTACTCCTTTTACTTGGAGCTACGCTCTTCCCAAACAGGAGACAGTAGAGTGAGACACGCCCGTTCACATCCCAGCGGCCTCTTACTGGCCATGTGGCCTTGGATGCACTGCTTAGCTTTTCGATCTTCTCATACCTATCAAATGGGGGGGGGGGGGGGGGAACAACCCAAAAAACACTTTTCTGTTAGGGTTGGAGTTAGGATAAAATTAGAACGTGTCTTAAAAAAAAAAAAAAAAGAATGTTTCTAAAGCATCTGGTATGACGCCTCGTATATGGTAAGATACCACATAATAAATAAATAATGGTAATGAAAACGGGAACCGCGACTATAATTTTCTACGTATTTATTCAAAAGCATCCCGGCAATTAAGCAAAAGGAAAATGTGACCATGGTCACATTTCATGGAATAGTGACACGCTGTGTGGAATTCCACAATATGTGCGATAGTGACGGCCCCGGGGAGTCTGACGCGGGAGAAGAGTCGTTTCCAGCTGTCCGGCCTGTCTACACCCTCCACGTCTATCGTATCTGACACCACTTGGCTCACGGGGGGCTTGGTGCGTGGTTCAAAGGTCCATAGGATCTGAGGACTCTACAAATGACGTTGTGAGCCATCACATATAAAAGTCACAGGACCTTTTAAAATGTAGCCTTTCTATTGTGAAGCCTTTGTGTTCCATAATTAAAATGCATTTTCCTGGAGGTGAAGCTTTGGAGAAACGCCAGGTCGCTTCGGAAAGCCGGCTTGTGGGGCGCCCACAGGGGAGCCTCCTCGGCCACAGCGGGCTGGCTCTGCTGCCTCGGCCTCTGGCTGTTCTGGGTTTCTGAGCCCCTCTGCCGGGTGGCCTCTGTCATGCGGCACCTGGACCCAAGACGGGGAAGAGCCGCTCACCGCCACTTGAAAAACCAGGGTCAATTTCGGGGCTGGGCGGTGATTTTCCAAATGAATGTGTCCACACTGGCCTGGCTGCTCTTCCTGGAACCTCTCATTACTGCCATGGGCAGAAGCCCCACTGCACGGACCTGGATGCCGCAGGGATGGAGAAACGGATATTTTATTTATTTTTTCTTATGTTTATTTATTTTGACAGAATGAGAGAGAGAGAGAGAAAGAGGGAGGGTGAGAAAGCAGGAGCAGGGAAGGAGCAGAGAGAAAGGGAGACAGATAATCCCAAGCAGGCTCCATGCTGTCAGCGCAGAGCCTGGCTCGGGGCTCGATCTCACAAACCGTGAGATCACGACCTGAGCCGCAATCAAGAGTTGGACGCTTAACTGACGGAGCCGCTCAGGCGGCCCAAGAAATGGACGTTGTAGACTCTGGCTGATTGTTGCTGGAAGGGAACCCGAGGGCTCAAAACAGGGAAGGGAGAAGAAGCTAACTGGCAGAGTGCTGGTACCAGATTCTGGGCCCTGCTGGCCTCTGATGGCACATCCCCCCCCCACCCCCCCATGCCTGAACTGAGCCAAGGACCCTTCCCCAGGGGAGGGGGGCTGTGTTTCCCGGCAATGCCAGCCACCCCCAAAATCTGCTTCTAGGTCTGGGAGAGAAGAGTTCTCTCTGTTCTAGCGTGGACAAGCACAGGCCTCAAAGTGGACAGACCTCAAGGTCCAGCTCAAGTTCTAGCTCTCTGACCTTGGGGGTGGCATCCTCTGAACCTGTTCACTCCCCTGTAACACAGGAGCACATAGCACTCCCTGCATTGTTAGGATTGCATGAGCCACTCACTCTGTTTGGAGTGTCTGACCCCAAACAAGAACTCAGTATGAGTCTCCTCTCACTTATTCCTCCCTCTGGGCCAAAGTACCTTCGCGTCCAGCACCTTCTTTCTCTGACAGCTCAACCCTCAGTAGGTGCTGTTTGTAGACGCCTGTCGCAGAGGAGGAAGTGGAGGCTCCGACAGATGACACGGCTTGCTCAAGGTCAGAGAGCTAATGAGACCCAAAGCTGGGACCAGAACCTCTTTTCTGGAAAGTTTTCCATGCGTGAGCTTAGATCCCGAATCGTTCACTTAGTGGCCAGGTGGAGGAGTCTGGGAGAAGTTCCTCTCTACGTCGGCGCTGTCCACAAGAACTTTCTACAATGATGGAAGGGTCCTCTGTCTCCGCTGTCCGGGATGGCGGACGCTAGCCACAGGTGGCTACTGAACACCTGGAATGAGGTCACCTGAAAATCGAGGGTCAGTTTCAGGGCAACGTGGTTCAGGGCCACTGAGGAACCGAACGGTGCATTGTACTCAACTCTGCTTACTGAAAATTGAAGCTGGGAGGAGCCAAGTGGGGCTAGTGGCTTCTGGGTGGGGCGGCCCAACTTTAAGACATACTTTCTTCCTGTACACGGAAGAGATTGTCACCATGAGAGCCGGTGTGGATTCCGCGAGGTTCTGTGCGTGAAGCCCTGACCGGTGGCGGGGCGCCGGGTGGTGGTGAGTGAGCATTAGTTTCCTTCTTGCTGCCCTGGGCTCTGCAAGTGGGAAAGCCAGGCGGCCCTGTCTGCAGAGTGGAGACTCGGGCATAGCCACACTCAACCGCCCGGCAACACCGATCAGCAGAAGGCGTCTCTAGCCCCTGAGCCAAGGAGGTTTGCCGCTGGGCCAGCCAGAGGCCTCGGCTTGGCCAGTGTGACTCACGCCCCAGCCTGATGAGGGGGCCTCAGGTAACCCGGGCTAAACAGTGGCACTTAACCTAGAACCCTCCCTGCCCACCCAGCCCCACTGGCCACACCCGTGAGGGAGCAGAAATGGGCTCAGGGCAGAGATGGGTCTTGTTTTGTGTCTCTGCATCGTCCTCGTCCTGAGAAAGTGGCAGGTAGGGGAGGCTTCCCGTGGGTGTGCGGGGGCAGCAGCCCCAGCCAACTGCCCCTCGGCCTCCCCTTTCTGCACAGGGTCTGTTAAGTCGCCCGGCGTTAAATATTTTAGCAGCCTGCTGATTCAGACACTGACTGTGAAAGTGTTTCTGTTTCCAGGGAAGGCGCTGGCACCCGTCTGGGTACTGATACTTTTAATGGCCTTTCCTTTTGCAAAGTGGGCAGAGGATGGTTGGGAATAGAAACCTCAGGGGAGGGGTGCCTCTATGCCCTGGGAGCAGGTCAGGTGAGCCACGGTGCCTGGTGGACGTGGGTCAGCGGTGAGTTCTCAGGCCAGGACCCCCCCCCCCCACCATCCTGGGGAAGGAGGAAAGCAGGGCCCCCGAGGCTGCCCCAGGCCAGCCCGGAGGGCCAGAGGAGGAGGGGCCGGAAGTGAGGCTGAAAATGAAATCAGACCGGAGGGAGGGGGCACGTTAGGCCACCTGAGTTCAAATGCAGATCTTTACTCTCAGGGCGCAGATGATTGGTCATGCGACTGCTCCCAGCCTTGGCTTCTTCACAGATAAATGGGGCCACCGATGTCTCCTGGGACTTAAAGGGGCATTTAAATGGGGACTGCAGGAAGCAAGACACAGAGTACTCTGCACCAAGCCAGCTTTCAATAGCTGGTGGCTATGACTAGTATAGAGCTGGGGCCTGTCGGCTCCTAGAGAGCCCATGAACAAGGTCCCTGAGCTGCAGGGAACCCCGCAGGCAGCTCCACCCCCCCACAAGTGGCTCAGCAGTCACCCCGCAAACGTGCACCCAGGCCGGGTGCTTAGAAGGGAAGCCAAAGTCTCCGCACACAGGCTATGCCACTGGAAAGAGGGCTGGGGTAAATTGGTAGTTGGGCTGACCGGCTGCAGGTGAGTAGCACAGCGGTTTATTGACTCCTAGCTCAGTGCTCACCCACTCCGGAGGGATCAGGTTGTTCACCAGCTCCTGTCTCCTCACTAGTGCTTTCCAGGGGTCTGTACCTCGTCCCTCCTCCAGCACGGGATCAGGAGTTGGGTTATGATTCTGAATTCTCTGTTTAGGGGTGCTTGCTCAGATACGTGCTTGGTGGTCGTCTCGAGAGAGGGGGGAGTCTTGGCCTGTGGCCGAGAGAGTAAGTCACGATCTTGTTTCTTTGGGAATGTGAGCCTCGCAGACGGGGCTCTTGGTTATTCAGCACCTGATACTCGGCATGGCACACAGTGGGCACTCCATAAGTGCTTGCTGAATAATTCAACCCAACTGGCTATCAGGTGAGTTGAAGGCATCCTGTCCTGGAAAATCGGGTCAGACGGGACTTAGAGGCAGATGCTGGGTCTCACTTTGGGCTCTGACATTAGACTCTTAGCCTCAAAGCAATTTCCTTAGCCACACTGAGCCTCAGTTTCCTTGCCTGTAAAGTGTGTATGATGCTAGGGCCTCCCACATGGAGATATTACAGAGATTACATGAGAATAATATATGTAAAGAGCTTAGCAGAGTTCCTGCCTGGCACACAGTAAGCACTTAAATATCAGGGGTAATTGTTTTTATTATTACTATCATTATTATTTCCATCATAATTTGAATGACTGTAATACTATTATTTTTTAAATGTGTATTTTTGAGAGAGAGAAAGGGAGAGCGAGTGTGCTGTGGGGGAGGGGCAGAGAAAGAGGGAGACAGAGAATCCCAAGCAGGCTCTAGGCTCTGAGCTGTCAGTGCAGAGCCTGACACGGGACTGGAAGGCGCGAACCCATGAGATCAGGACCTGAGCCGAAGTCGGACGTTTAACCGACTAAGCCACCCAGTGCCCGGTGATAACACCATTATTAAGGCAGGTTACTTGGCAACACGGGTTCATTGACACATGAACTAGCAGAGATGTGCTGCAGTTCATTTGCATCTGCCTTGGATTCTTTAGACCACGGCCTCACTACCCTCTAAAGATTCTTCTCCTCCCTCAGCCACCAGCCTCCCCACGGGGTGGCTTCAATGTTGCAACATTATATTTGACGCAAGGTCAGGCCATTCAGCTCACATGCGGAATGCATTCTTTTCCTTGGGGAACTAGGGCTTTGGGGTTAACCTCTTGCCAAGAGTGGCTGTAAAGTAGCTGAAACCTAACATTTGCGGGAGGGAGGGAGCGCCTGTGTGGGTGAGCCCGGCTGGGGCTACACCAGCAGAACGCATCTCCGAGTGCATCTTATGGGACAGATTGCCCCGACTATTCTGGCACATCGTTTTGAGCTGCTGGCCCATCCCAAACCTCCTAGAGGAAGGGGCGGGGCTGAAAGTTGTCTGTCCTTGCCTAACTGCCAGACATCATAGCACAATGGCTGCAGGAGGAGACCCTTCCTGGCAAGCGACCGAGCACCTGGTGTTTGAACATGCATGGCCAGAGTTGGCAGAAAATGAGACTTTGGGGGCGGGGAGTACCAAGCCTGGGCGTGAGGTCTCAGCTCTAGGCCAGACGGCCTTTCCGGGCCACCTGGGAAGCCAGCTCCTCTGGCTTCTGAAGCATGGTAGCAGGGATGCTCAGCCTTTGAGACGGGTACCGCCTCACGCCTGGCTCAGAGATTCATAGTCACGAAATATCACAACCGGAAGGACTGCCGGACCTTCAGCTCCCTCGTTTTACAGTCGAGACGCTTAAGACCCAGAGAAGGTGTGTGACTTCCCTAAGGGCACACAGCTTGTCAGGGGGCCACTGGTCCGACTTGTTTTGAATACGGTTCTTCTGGCCTCAAGACCATGCTCTTTTCAACCCCTGGTACCAACGGATGTTCCAGATTGTTTTCTGCAGAGGGGTGGAAGTGGTGGGAAGTGATCTTGTCCTTGGATCACGTCTGGGAAAACCACATATGCCAGCTTACTTTAGCTTTTACTTGCAAAGACAAGTTACGTCGCGGCCTCTGTGTCGTGCTGCCTCTGGCTTTTCCTTCGCTTGTGGCCCGTGGCATTTGCAGGCAGATTGCAGAAAACCCGCTGCGCAACGCGAGCTGGAGGAACGCTCACGGATTCTCTAATTGGCCACGACTTGGGGAGCGTGCGGATGCTGATGGGGAGGGCAGTCTCGGGCGAGAGTTCTAGAGGAAGCTCTGTCGAAACTTGAGCTTCGTCTCCTTCTCGCTGACTGTGTCTGTGTGAGCAGTTTACTAGAAAACCCTCAGAGTGGTTTCTCTACAAGTTTTCTTTACAAACAGTTGGGCCGTGAGGTCTTGGGAGGTAAAACCCTCTTAACGATCATTGCAGGGTTTCGTTTTGTTTTTGCACGAAGATGGGAAGCTTGTCTGGTAGAAACCACCAGGCTCCGTGTTGAGTTGATGTTTATACCTCTTATTTGGTTCCTATTTTACCTTCGGCAGAGAGTAATTATTGTGTCCAGATGGCCCCCCCATGGGGGGCACGTTTTGCTTTTCAGGAGCTCCCCTCACGTTCTGGGGTTGGGAGCTCTAACTGACCCGACGGGGGGAGGTGGTGACACTTTTCGGCTCCTTCCCCCAGTTCTGAAAAGCCATAGGCTCTACAAGTCCAGTGAAGGATATTCTGGGCCTTCCCTTCTAAATCTCTTCTCGTTTGACATAAAAATGTGGAGAAAGGTGTAAATATATACAGAGGCAGATCCAGACTTTACAGGTTTGAGGCAGGCACTTCAGCGCGCCTCAGAGATGCTGAGCAGAATCACAAGCCCTCGTCCCCAGGGTGACCCTCTGCCTCCCCCTCCCCCTCCTCATCAGCCCTCTCGGGACCACTTTCCTGTTCAAGACCAAATGTGGGGCTTGTGAAGCTCTCTCAACCCTCCAGCTCTGCAGGAGTCCCTCCCTCCTACCCCCTACCCAAGCATCAACAGTGTTTTCTGTAATCTGACCACAATTTTAAGACAGGGACAAATAGATTACAATTTCTCATATAGGAGTTCATCCTTTACAGAAGAGCGTGGGTGTCTGAGCCAGACAGACCTGGGTTCAAATCTGGCACTTATTTGGGACGGGGACTCAGGGACTCAGTCGGGTTGCTGAATCACTTGAAACCTCAGTTTCCTCATCTATAAAATGGTTATAAAGTTAGCCTCTACCTCTCAAGGATTCAGCGGGATAGTGAGTGGGAAGTGCTTGCTCGGGGCTGGCCCTTTTAAGAGCGAGCGACAAGGTGTGGGCCTGGTCTTATTTTTTTAGCACAGTAGGCTGCGCATAGTAGGCCCTCAACGGATGTTTGTAGATCGATTGTATCTTGTCCAGCGGGTAGATGGTGTGTCTACATCCCTCGAAAGCTATCTGTTGACTGTTGACGAGGTTAGTTCCACTAAACAACAAAATCACGGTGGCGATAAGCCATTCGCTCGTGCCTTTATTCCCTCCCTCCAGCCGAGGGCCTCCTACATAGAGGTCCTGTGCTAGGAGATGGGGGGCAGGGACTCTCATCCTCGGCACCATCGACGTCGGGGCCTGGGTAGTTGTTGCAGAGGGCCGTCCTGCACCCGGTAGGATGTTTAAGCAGTACTAGATGCCAGAAACATCTTCCAAGTCAGACGATCGAAAATGTCCCCAGCTAACTGCCAAATGTCCCCCAGTGGGCAAGGCTGGTCCCAGAGAGCCACTGCTCTAGGGCTGTGCTCTTCCCAATGTGGCTCCCTAAACTCACAGCCTCAGCATCACCCAGGAGCCTGTTGGACAGGCAGAAACTCTCAGGTCCTACCCCAGGCCTGCTGAGTCAGAATCAGCATCATACAAGGTGTTGGGTGACTTATTCACACATCAGAGCTCAAGACGCTGCTAAGTTCACGGGCCACACTGTGAGTGGCAAGGATCTAGGGCACTGGCTTCAACCTTGGCTGCGCACAGAAATCTCCTAGAGAGCTGTAAAAAATATTGATGCTTGGGTGGGGCTCCCAGAGTTTCTGATTTAATCGATATAGGGGTGTGGCTGGGGCACAGGGCACTTTGAGAGTTCCCCAGGTGATTCGATTGTGTGGCAAAGTTTGAGAACCTTTGAGCTGGTCTAAGGAGTTTAGAGGCCAAAGACTCGGGCTGCAGATGCTGATGTTGTCTGGTGGGGAAATGAGACATCTGTGTAGACTGAACCGCACCCTGTAACCACCCCTCACTCCCAGCCCCTCTGGGCCCTCACAACATGACAGCTGTTCATCAAATGTCTTATTTTTTAACCATTATGCTGATATCACACCGATACTGGACGCTGACTGCTGAAGAAGATTACTTTTCTGCCCAGGAAGACAGTCCGGCAGGCAAAGCTTTCCTTCCCATTTGGTCAGTGACTCACACAAAATTAGGACAAGGCCAAGTTCAAATGCGGGCCGAGCTGAGCACAGGTTCTGGCAACGTGGGTTTTGTGCGCACTCAAGGAAAATTCCAAGGCCCTGTCTAGAAATTCTCGATGAGGTAAGGAGTCCTGTGGAAAGCTGCCCCATACATTTCCTGCACGTCTTTTGAGTTCAGGCTGACATTTCATTTTAGCATGGGCGGAGGTAATGGCTGAATTTTTTGAAGGCCTGAATTCCGCCTTACAAATATTTCTCTCCGCCCATACAGCTAAGTTTTGATGGGTTGCGGTTCAGGAATGTACCTCGCCGCTTGGACAGCCCTTTGTGGAATGCGAGGACTTCTCTGAGAAGCCCAGAGCTGTGATTCCTTCCAGAAAAAACTGACAAACAAATAACAACGACAGAACTTCCTCAGAGTTCACTATGAAGTGCATCATATTCTATTAGCATGATGGCTGAACTCACATGACAGAGCCAGGCACTGGTCCTGGGTTCCTCATGGCATATTTTCAGCTGACAGGTTCAGAGCATACACAAGTAACTTAGGGACACCCGGCTGGGTGGCTCAGTCGGTTAAGCCTCCGACTTCGGCTCAGGTCATGATCTCACGGTTCGTGGGTTCAAGCCCCACATTGGGCTCTGTGCTGACAGCTCAGAGCCTGGAACCTGCTTCAGATGCTGTGTCTTCCTCTCTCTCTCTGCCCCTCCCCTGGTCGCATTCTGTCTCTGTCTCAAAAATAAATTAAAAAAAAATTTTTTTTTTTTAAATAACTTGAAGCTTAGCTCTTGGTCAGTGTGGACTGGTTAGGGGTTTGGGTTCACAAACACACAGCCTGTGTGTGAACGTAGTTCTGCTGGATGCCAGCTGGGATAGAGACCCCCAGGTCCGTTTTCTCCTTTGTCAGCTAAGGACAATAGCCACAAAGGCTCATAGGAGCATTAAACGAGAGAAGAGACAAAAGCCACTTAGCAGAGTGCCAGCTGGGTAGCAAAATGCTCGCAAATGTTAACGAGTCCTATAGTTTTAAAAAAGTTTTTCAGTTGCCTTTTTGGTTTCCTTTATCTGATTGTTGAGTGGGGAAGGCGGAGAGCAAGCTGTCACGTGGGGGGTATCTTTGCCACCTTTCCCAGCTGGCAGCTGAGGGGATCACCTGTTAGGTGAGCGTGCTTTTTTGGGTTGGGTCTCTGGTGGCTGGGGGAAGCCTTGAGATCTGTCTTGCTGCAGAAGAAGGACGTTAAGGTGCTGTGAGGTCCTAGCTGGAAAGGCTGAGGGAGGCTGGTCCTGGGGGAGGGGACCCTTCTGCCAGGAGAGGGGAAAGGTGGCAGGGATGAGCCCTGCCTGGGCCGACAGTCAGCACAGCAGGGACAAAGCCCGTGCAGGGGCAGCACTGGGGGAGACTAGGTTTTCTGCCCGCAAGCCAACCACACTCTGGTTCAAGAGACAGCACACAGGCATTAGAAGACAAAAACAGCTCAAGGCCCTAATCATCTTTGCCTTTCGTTTGGCAATTGATGTAGGTGGCCACCAGCCCGGATCCCCAAGGTATTCTCCGCGAGGCAGGGGGTTTGTCACTTCTGTCCACGCCTGTCTGCCAGCACCTAGGAGGACCTAACCCATTGAAGGTGCTCAAGAAATCTTTGTTGAATGAGCTAATCATAGACTTCGTTATCACAAAACGTTCCTCGGTAGATTCAAGAATAGATTTCATGCTCACTACCTAGAGCATTCTATGTTTCTTCTCCTGCCCCCTTTCCTTCTTTTCTTAGCTCAACATTTCAGCAATGTCATTTAGTGCTGTACCACCTTGAAGACTTACCTTATCTATAGACCGTTCGTATCACTATCTACTTACTGTTTGTCTTTCTACTGCTTCATTTGTATTTCCTTGTATCATGTTGTTCCGTCCCGGGGAATCTCTGGGAAGTTAGAGGTTTGGTGTGCTAATTACGTTTCTTTTGTAATATGCGTTAAGTGCATAACTATGAAAATATCCCCAGAGGAGTAATCTTAATACGGTAACACCTTTTTATACTCTACAACTCACCTTAAGTATTCCCTCTTCTGGAAAATCTCCCCGTACCTCTTGCAGGGCTGATGTAATATTCCCTTTTTGCCCCTATCGTGTAGTAGCCATTCCCTCGTCTGACCTTAGGAGTGAGCACAGAGACCTTGCACAGGGCCCCAACATAGCAGGTACTCGATAAGTGATTTTGATGGGCTGAACGAAACTCCTTGAGTGTATCCAAGTTTACACCGTCTGGCTACACGTAGGTGCCCCGACCAGAGGCCCTGTTATTCCATGAGGACAACATTCAGGGGCTCAGTGTTCCTGAGCTCCTATTCGGGTGCCCGCCAGCAAGTCAGATACATGAACTTCATTTAGACCCACACCCCCAGCAAAGAGCGAGTGTGTTCTTTGTCCAGGGAGATATCACGTACTCCCCATCGGTTAACCAGCCAGCCCTGTGTATTTCTAGTGTCCGGCCTTATTTCCCAGATTTCTCCGTGTATCCGATTGTGGCATTGGCAGTCCAGGGAGCGGCCCTTGGTCCAGTGGGGCAGAAGCAAGTCTTGGGATAGAATGGAAGTTCCTTTCAACCTACTGAAATAACTTCAGTTGTATTTACTGACGTAACCTCTACACCCCACGTGGGGCTTGAACTCACAACCCCAACCGAGCTCAAGAGTTGTATGCTCTTCCCACTGAACCAGCCAGGTGCCCGTAAAAAATAACTTCTAGTATACACACTGTACCCTCTCCTTCTTCAGGCACAAGTGCCAGCTACCCCTGGGGTCGGCTGGTGTTCCTGGTTCCACGCTCCTGCTTCTTGCCTCTCCAGCTTGAGCCTGTCTTTCCAGGCAGGGTCCTGCCTTATACGGTTTTGTCCCCCACCCCGTGGGCACCCGGGACAGTGATTGCAGATGCTCAGGGAATATTTTATTAGTTCGCAGGTATTTTTGTGTCAGGCAAGTTTGGGCACAGGTTTCTAGCCTGGCTCCCCACGTTCATGTGGCTTGTCACTTCTCAGCCACAGCAAAATACCGTTGCCACAACAGAATATTAGAGGAAACTGCAAACAGGTAGCCAAGCCTTCTTTAGTGGACAGGGCAGGGGTGTTTCCTAGGCACCAATCTGCCTGTTGTAGTCCAGAAGGCTCCCTTGGCAAATGGTCTTTCATTTGCTTTATTGTGGCTTGCCATCCCTTTCTACAGCCTTAGGTTTGGTATCTGCCAAATGAGCACTTCTCAACATCACTGAAGTTGATCGTTCCGTCAGGATGCTTTTCAGGATGCAAGTAACAGATGGCCCGAAACGAGAAAAACTCGGCCATAATAGGTCCATCCCCTCACCCGCAGGGAGTCCAGAGGCAGGGCACTGTTAAGGCCGAGTAATTCATTAGCTCATTTCATCTCCCCTTCTACCCACATGTGGTCTGTTGGCTGATGTCCTCCTGGTCATCGTTTCAAGCTGCCTGCGGCAACACCAAGCATGAGCCCTCGAGACCACGTCAAGAGGCAGGGAGACATCTGGGCGGGAGATACACCATCTTGTGTCTTCTCTGAAGACTCAGGACAGTGTCTCCATAAGCCCAGCTGACTTCCCTTTCTGTCTCACTGGCCGAGGGTCACATGTCACATGTGTCACAATTATTGGAACATAAGCAAGTCCGTAAATAGGGAGAGGGAACCTCACTTTTGGAGACCACCAGTGACCCGCACCGCCAAACTTTGCTTCAGACTTTCTCGCAGTGTGGTTTGGAAAGCGTCTCGGCCCAGAACATGCTTGCTAACATGCACATTCTTGAGCCCCCCCTTCCCTGACCTGCTGAACCAGAATCTCTGGGAGCATTTTAACAATAGTCCAGTGGGTCTCACGGGCACTGAGTTTCAGACAATAGGTCTGGTGTTTGTGGTGGTCTCATTGACAGACCGTAGGCAATCCTTCAGCAATGCTGATCCCTTTGCGGGGAGGCTGAGAGAGCAAAAGGAAGGAAGAGTTAGGCTTCAAAATTTCCCTTCCCAGTCCTTGCCTTTTGGAGATTCAAACAGAAATATTAACTGATGCAGGGGTGCCCGGGTGGCTCAGTCAGTTGAGCATCCGACTTCAGCTCAGGTCATGATCTCGCAGTTCATGAGTTCGAGCCCCGCGTCGGGCTCTGTGCTGACAGCTCAGAGCCTGGAGCCTGCTTCGGATTCTGCGTCTCCTTCTCTCTCTGCCCCTTCCTCACTCATGCTCTGTCTTTCTGTCTCTCAAAAATGAATAAATGTTAAAAAAAATTTTTAAAAAAGAAATATTAACAGATGCAATGTTGATATCTAGGATTTGCTTCAAAAATAATCTGGGTAGCAACGGGGAAGTGAGCATGGGAACAAAACAGAAATGGCCGTGAGTTGATAATACCGAAAGCGGGTAAGATACATATCATTATACCGTTCTGTCTACTTACATTTCAAAAAAAAAAAAAAAATCTCCTTCCGGGAAACCTGCCCGGTCCCGGTGCAGCCTTTGACCTTGGGTGTCACTCTCCTTCTTGAGACTCAGGCGGGATGCCAGGATTCCAAAAGCAATGGTTCTTTTCTATAAAGCAGTGTTGCCACATTTTAATCCGCCCCCCCCCCGCCCCCCAGCTTCTCTCCAAACGAACCTTCTCTCCAAACAAAATCTTGTGTGGAACCCAAAGATAATGACAAATAACAGTGGGAGAGCTCTGGTCATAGGTACTATGGGTGCCTCCCGGGCAGCCTTTAAGGTAACCCCAGAAACCCTAGAAGAGAGATTAGCAGCGGCTGCACGACAGCAGCCAAAACAGTGCTGAAAACACTCATACAGACAGCATTTCTGCGGAGGCCTTGGCCCTGTACTTAGACCCAAGAAATCCTTTGGATGTGAAGATTCAGTCCTGAATGCAGTTACTAAGGCACGTGCTTCCTGCCTGCGATTCCATCTTTTTCTATAGTTTCCGGATATCCCAAGTCCCAAGGCACGAGCACACATCTTTCCTCCTCTGTACCAGCAGGAGGAGACAGGGAGTGCACGTTCACTATAGCTTCAGCTTTGCGGGCTGGGCAGCATGTCTGGCTGTGGCTGGGACCAGAACCGTGTGGGCCGGCTGAGAATTTCTGGTGTGGGTCAACTCCATCGCTTGGTGGGATTTGAATCTCAATTTCCGGTGATATAGGGAGCTCTTGACTTCATCTTTTTTTTTAATGTTAATTTATTTTAAGAGAGAGAGAGAGAGTGGGGGAGGGGCAGAGACAGAAGGAGAGAGAGAGAGAGAGAGAGAGAGAGAGAGAGAGAGAGAAAATCCCAAGCAGGCTCCACACTGTCAGCACCAAGCCTGATGTGGGGCTCGATCTCATGACTGTGAGGTCATAACCTGAGTTGAAATCAAGAGCCTGAAATCAAGTTGGCTCAACCAACTAAGCCACCCAGACTCTCCTTGACTTCATCTTCTTTTTTTAAAAAATTTTTTAATGTTTGTTTTTGAGAGAGAGCGCAAGCAGGGGAGGGGAAGAAAGAGAGGGAGACACACGACCCAAAGCAGGCTCCAGGCTCTGAGCTGTCAGCACAGAGCCCGATGCAGGGCTCGAACCCACAAACTGCAAGATCATGACCTGAGCCGAAGTCGGACGCTTAAGTGACTGAGCCACCCAGGTGCCCTTTTGACTTCGTCTTCTAATGAGTATATCCTACACTGGCCCATGGCTCTGTCTGGCCGCCGGCTGCCTAACACCACAGCACTGTTTGAGCGTGGAGGTGCCTTGGAGGAGTGCTAGGGACAAGCCTTGCTCAGCCAGAGTGATCTCCTGCAGTGAGTAATGTTAGACGCTAGAAACATTCCTAGAATTCAAGATACTTTCATAAAATCCTTCAACAAAGAGTAAATCACAATAATAACCAGATACCTACCGCCTTGGTTTCCTATTGCTGTTGTAATAAATTACCACAAAATTAGTGGCTTAAGACAATATAAATTTATTTTCTTATAGTTCTGCAGGTAAAACGCCCGACACGGGTCTTAACTGCATTCAAATTACGGTGTCTGTAGGCGTGTGTTCCTTTCTGGAAGCCTAGGGAAAAATCTACTTCCTCGCTTTTCTGCAACCACATTCATTGGCTCACGGTGCCCTTCAAAGCTAGCATAGCATCTTCACATGTCTGTCTGTCTGTCTGTGCTTCCATTGTCACCCTTCTTTCCCTGACCTCTCTTCTTCCCCCCTCCTTCACTTCCAAGGACCCTTGTGATTACTTGGGGTTCACCTGGATAATCTAGGATAATCTCCCTATTTTAAGGTCTGGTGATTAGCGACCTTAATTCCATCTACAATCTTAATTCCCCTTTGCCATGTAAATTCACGTATTCATAGACCGTGGGGCTTAAGATGTGGACATTCTCAGTGCAGGGACATCACTTGGCTGACCACACCAGTGGGTTTTCAAAGCCCAGTGGTATCTTCCTTTGTCATGAAAGAGATGCATCCAGCAGGTTTCACGTGGAAGGGACAGCTCCTCAAATTCATCTTAGCTCTTTGCCTAATTGGAATGCCTGAGCTTAACAAGGTAGAGAGTGGGGTTTTTTGTTTGTTTGTTTGTTTGTTTTACCATAAATGGGTATGACCTGGAATTAGGGCACAAGGACACAGAGGACTGGGCATTACAATTCCCACTTTTCCAATAGTGGATGGTATACACTGGAACAAATTAGAAGATTTTGGTCTCGGTTACCACATTTGTGAAATGGGTACATTAATACCCATTGTGAACAAGGAGTCTATTTAAAATTTTGTTTGTTCACTTATTTATTTTGAAAGAAAGAGTGTGAGCAGGGGAGGAGCAGAGAGAGAGGGAGACAGAGAATCCCAAGCAGGCTCCGTGCTGTCAGCCTAGAGCCCCACAAGGGGCTCCATCCCACAAACTGTGAGATCATAACCTGAGCCAAAAACAAGAGTCAGACACTTAACGGACTGAGACACCTGGGTGCCACCTAGGTGTCTGTAACAAGGAATTGATTTAAATTTCCATCAGAAATGTGGCTCTTAGAAGCATGGTGTTAAAATTTTTTTTTTTTTTTTTTTTTTTTTTTTTAGTGGAAGGTGATAAAAGTCTATTTCTTTATTCTACATGGAATTCTCATTCAGGGCCATCAAGCCTCGGGCATCTGTGTCTGTCTTTCTTTCTTTCTTTCTTTCTTTCTTTCTTTCTTTCTTTCTTTCTTAAATATATGATATTTATTGTCCAATTGGTTTCCATACAACCTCAGTGCTCATCCCAAAGGGCATCTGTCTCTTTAAGAGGAGGAAAGGAAGCGTTGAGTCATTTGTGAGTCTCTTGCCCTTTGGTCCCTGCATATAAAATATAGCAATGCTTTCTTGAAACCGAACTTAAAATAGGAAGCCTGGCATCCGCATATAGCCACAGACTCTTAATTCTTTTCCTTCTTTCTGCCTCGCTGCAGAAATAGCCAGAGGAAGGGTGAGCCTTCAGGGCGGTACAGGCAGGTAAGCGCCACTTCTGGGTATGAGGTCGATGTTAGCGCAGGAGTCGCTCTGGGGCCCTATAGGAAAAAATTACAACCAACAAGTCGCAAATGGAAACACAGGCTCCCTGCAAATACCGGGAAGCGGCTTGGCTTTAGTCTCTGCCTACTTCCGAGGGCAACCGCCCAGGAGAAGGCAATCAAGTTTGGCAAACTGTAGAGCACAGTGCACTCTAAAGCATCTGTGGTCGGGCAGGGTTATTCGGTCTCCGCAGATGAAAACAGAAGAGCCAGAAGTTGGCTCCAAGGAACAAGCGAGGCACCATTTCATCCCCACCTTCTTTTTCCGGGGCCTGCTCCCGGCTCCCCAGCTGTGTGCCGATCGCAGGGTTGGGACCCAGGACCCGCCCTTGGCCTCAGGCATTTCGCACGGTGCCTTCCCCGCCTCTGCCAGGCGTAGTGGAAAGCGCCGTGGAAAAACTCAGACCCGTAACAAGTGGTCATGACTCAAAGGCTCCTGGAAGTAGCCTGCGGTGCGTTCGGGAGCCGCGTCCGGGCCGCGCCGCGTCCGTCCGGCTGCGCCCGTCCCCCGCTCGCTCTGCGGCCGCCGGGGCCCCGGGGCTCCCGGGCGCGCCGCCGCCGGCCCCGCGCATTCCTGGCCCGGGAGGAGAGCGCGGCGGGCGCCCTGCGCGAGCAGCTGGCCGCGCGCGGGCCGCTCGGAGCGCCGAGAGCTGGGGGAGGAGCCTGGCCCGGCCGCCGCCGCGCTCCCAGTCATTGGCCTTTTGTGCTGCAACTTTGCCCGACCCTCGGGGGGCCGCGCCGCCCCCGCGCCCGCCCCGCGCCGTTGCCCCGGGAAAGTTTGCGTCGCCGGGCCGGGCCGTGGGGACTCCGCGCGCCGCCGCTCGGCTCGGGAAAGTCAGCCGCGTCCCCGAAGGAAGGCGACTCCGCGCGAGTCATCCGCGATCGCCCCGGGCGGGTAAGTGCGCCGCGGCCGCGGGCGGGCGCCCGGGGTCAGGGAGGAGACGGGCGTCCCCAGGACCTTGGCCGCCAGACAAAGGCGTGCTGGAAGTGGTAGCCGAAGCTCGCCCCGCTTTCCCCAGGAGGCACTGGCTGCGGGCAGGAAAGAGTCGAAGCACGCATTTGTGGCCCCTGCTGGCAGAGGAGTGTGTCTGCGGGGCGGCCGGCGGGTCCCGGGAGTGTGCCCGGGAAGCTCGCTCCGGCGCTGAGACCGCTCGGGGTGCGCGCCCGCGGCCGGGGTCCCCGCCCAGGGTCGAGGTCTCCGCCCGCGGTCGGAGTGCGCGCGCGTGGCCGGGTCCTCGCCCGCGGTTGGGGGTGCGTGCCCGGGGCCGCGGTCCCCGCCCATAGGTGGAGTCCCCGCTTGCAGCTGGGGTCGGGGACCGGGATCAGCGCCCGCAGTGGGGTCCCCGCCGGTGACCCGGCTGTGCGCCACCCCCGCGGGGGCTCCTCCCGAGTTCGAGCGGTGCCACCCGGTCGCGCGGGGTCACCCCCGGCGGGCCACGGCGGCGCGTGGATTAGCCATAAAACTGCACTGCATTTCCTCCGAGTTGGGGACTTTTAAATTCTCGAATAGTTACGTCAGCGGGGCCGAGCGCACTTCAGGGCTCCGGCGAGCACGTGACCCGCGGAGCTTCCCTCGGGCGTCCTTGACTCCCGGGCCCCCGCGGCGTGAGTCTTCCTTGGCCTCTGGACGTCCTCGAAAGGCGACTTCGAGAGTCCTGATTCCCCGCACTGGCCGAGGGCGCTTTCTGCAGCACGCTGTTGCCTTGGAGCTCAGGCCGTGTTCGTTGTCCTTCTCAGTGGTGGTCTTTCCTTAAAATGGCATCATCATCGTCATCGTCAGAGGGTTATCCTTGTTGTTCTTATCTGCTAGCTCTGCCGGATGCTGGGACAGGACCTTGTGGCCATGGGTTAAATACAACCGAGGTAGTGCGAGAAAGGGTGACTCCAGGCAAGGGTGGACTGGGGAGGTGGAAATAGGAGCTCTGTGTCAGGAAGGGCCCCCAGGGGGGCTCGGTTGCCGCTGAGACAGTGTGCAGGGGTGGGGGGTGGGGGTTACGGCCGTCCCAAGCCCCTACCAGCCTGGTACTGGAGATTCAAGGGTCCTGGTGCTGTTTTCCGTTTTATGCCAGAAGAGGGCGGAGACTGGTTAGAAGGCAAAGAACTCTGTGTTCTTCTTTCCCTGGGATTCTCTACGAGGCCACATTTCAAAAGCTGTTTTCATTGTAGTATTTGGAAGTGACTTTGGAAATGTCTGGGGCCATGTCCCGAGGCGGGGTTTCATCTGTGGTTTCGTCCATTCCGAATCACTTAACGTGTTTCAGAGTGGAGTCTTCACGATTGTTTTCAGGGGCCCTGTTGAAGTTGGTGTAGCTGGAACTGGAAGGAAGGGTTTGCTGGGGATTGGGGACTGGACTACGACAGCCGTGGACTTTGAGCAGCTCAGGCTGTGAGGTCTTGGAGAGAACAGGACCGGTTGTGCTGCGCAGGTGAGTCCCCTGGGGCTCCTGCTCACAGGCTGTGCCCGGAAGTAGGTCAGGAGCTGCCCTCCTCGTGTAGATGCCACGGCCAGACTCTCGGGTGCCCGGTGCGTCCTCTTCGTCTCGTGCATTGTTGCTAGTCCCTCATTGGAAGTTACTTGCCGAGCCTCGGGTAGGCCAGGCACCCTAGAGCCCGACCCACCACAGGCTTCACCCGCTTATGGAGATCCACTGAGCAAATGCGCCCCGTCTGGGAAACCTGGACAGAAGCTGCTCCCGGTCCCTCTGTTCACCTCCTTCCTCTTTGTCTCTAAGTTTGAGCCCTTAACATTGATTATAGCTGGAGGGAAACTGGAAGATCCAAGTTGCATTTTACAGGTGCCCAAAGGGAAAGTCGGACAAGTCCAGAGTCACATGCGAAGGTGGGACTCAAACCCAGGACCCCAGACACCTGGCGCGGTGTGCCTTCAGCCAAGTCCTGGCGGCCTCTTTGGTCTCATCCTGCTTCGTACTGTGGTTATTTATGTTTGTCATTTCTGTGGAGACAGACACTGCTCGAGGGAGGACCTGCCTAGTTTGTAGTACACCCTGCAGGAGTGACACGGGCCTGGAAAGGGGGGGGGGGGCGGTCAGTGGTGGTTGAAGTGAGTAAGACACAGCCCCTGCTTTCAAGGAGCAGTGTGTGTGTGAGAGAGAGATACTCCTGAACATACACCTGCTGGTCAGGCTTTACGAGGAGACTAGTGCCCAGTAGGGGATGTCTGGAAATGTACGAGGGTGTTTTGCTTGTCACTGTGACCAGAGAGGCCACCACTGATATCTCTCTGGTGAGGGTCTGGGATGCTGTGCATGGGATATTCCTGTACAACCAAAAACTGTCTCGTCCACAATGCCAATAGCACCCCCTAGAGAGAACCCTGCAAGGGTCAAGGGTTTGGAGAATTGGGAGAGACCAATTCTACGAGAAGATGCATGATGGGGGTCTATGGGCTTTTGAGGCCCCAGGCTGCAGGTGTAGATGAGGCTGGGAGAGACCGAGGGCTGAGTTTAGAGCACGTGTGTGTGTGTGTGTGTGTGGTGTGTGTGTGTTCTTTGGAGATTCGGTTGCACAGCCAAAAGCAAATGGTTCGTGGATGAACTGTGGTTTGGGTTTACAGGCCCTGGTACCTTTTGCACAATCAGGAGAAGGTCTAGGAGGCTGGTGATCGAGTCTCTGACTCTCCCCTCGCAGAGGAGCAAAGCGAAGGAGAAGGCTGCAGAACTGGGTGTCCTGGTCTCGCCCACTGTGACGCATGTGAAATCTGGCTCGATGGCTGGGTTTTGTCTCCCTGTCCCTCACCGAGGTCACGGTCCTTTGTCTATAACCTCAATAATCATTTCCACAGCAACTCACTGGGATGACAGAGGGGCCCAAGGGTTACGGAACCGTTCAGGACAAAGGAAAAGGCATGAAAAAAAGAAGACCCAGGGAAACAAAGCTCCCAGTTTAGAGACTGAGCTCCTATATTTGAGTCTCTGCCCCACTCTCGCCAACTGTGTGCCCTCGGGCAGGTCACTAACCGTTTCTGAGTCCCCATTTCCATCTCCTCGTGGTGGGGACACATACTCCTGCCTGCCTGGCTCCATGGAACTGTGGGGGCAAGTGCCATCATGTGCCCGCAAATACCTGGCAAACTGTGACGTGCTGTGCAAACAGGAATTCCTGGTTCTGTTTCTCACCTGGTTATGATTCAGTCCCTAATACCTCCAAGAGCTGATTTTTATTGTTATTATTTTTATTTTATTTATCTTTTAAAGGTTTATTTATTTATCTGAGAGGGAGGAGAGAGAGAGGGAGCGGGCGAGCACAAGCGGTGGAGGGGCAGAGGGAGGGAGAGAGAATATCAAGCAGGCTCTGCGATGTCAGCCCCGGAGCCCGTGGTGAGGCTTGAGCCCACGAATTGTGAGATCGCGACCTAAGCCACAATCAAGAGCTGATGCTCAACCGACTGAGCCATGTAGGCGGCCCTCCGAGAGCTTAGTTTTACTCTTAGGATTTTTAGGTGGGAATGAGACGGTGTGCTAGTCAACATCGTTCTTATTTGGAAGCCGCTCAGCTAGCCTCCGGTTTTGTCTGTCCTCCCGTTTCATTGGTCATTTCTATTTTGCCCAGAAAACAAGTAAAAATAACAGAATAGGAAACTGACTTCAGCTCTACCCACAGAGAGCAAATCTGGGGAGAAAAATGGAAAGAAAAAGCAGCTGCTGCATGGGCTCATATGCAGGTGTGGCTGTTTCCAGCCGCCCTCATCCCTCTCCCTGTGCACCTGTGGCCACGTGCCCCCCCCCCCCCCCGCCCCCCGGCCATCTGTGTCATTTACAGCCATGGCTTCTGGCCAGCAGTCCCAGCTTCCAGCTCCCGAGGGCAGGGGCTTGGTTCACATCATGATGGTTCCCCCAACGGGAGCCCCGTTCCAAAGAGAAAAGGCTGTAAGAGGTTGGCTCATGTCGGCATCAGGAACATCTTCTCCTTCCATCTTTTATCCTTCTGACTCTCGACTTCCCATGGCTGCCTGCCCTCCAGCTGCCTCCTTCCTGCTAAAAAAGGAGAAGGTTCGGTATCTCGCGTGTGCCTTCAATGCAGCTTGCCCAGGAACCTGCATTCGACAGCTCCCTGCGTCGAGCTCCCAGGGTATCTGGCAGTCAGCCATGTGCCAGAGTCTCCCTCATCGAGGGCTGACCAGACCCTCGCCTCATGTCTCCCGCCCTCCCCTCTGGAACTGCGGGTAGATGCCTTTGTTCCTTGCAGAGGGTCTAGGCTTCACTGCATTCTGCATGCGTAGGGAGAGCTGTCCCGGGTATTCGTGCTACTTGTGTGGTTTTGGAACCAGGGGGAAAGCAATCCGTGACCATCAGAAGAAACTGAGGATTCAGCAAGGTTTACAAACACCAACAGGTAAACTTTGGCCTTGTCTGTGTAAAAACACTCAAGGCATTCGTTCAAACTCCGGGGTGCGAGCTGAGATGCCCGCTCTTACGCTCGAAGAAATTAGAGAGGAAGCCGGCCCTGGTCTGAATTAAGTGGCAGCGAGGGCACTCTGGTGGCAGCAGCCGATAACATCTCTCTGTTGTTGCTACTTTCCATGCAAACATATCGTCAGCAAATATCTATTGAGCCCCTGTGATGTGATTGACACCATGCTTTACATATGCTTCGAGCCCTTATCTCTTTCAACAGTCTTTTCAAGTTATACAATTTGTCCCCATTTCACAGGGTCAGAGTCTGAGGCTCCAAGAGGTTAACAAACTTGCCCAGGGCCAACATGGCTAGTAAATGGCAGAGCTGGACTCAGGCTCAGATCTACCCTCTCCAGAGCCTGGGCCGTCTGGTACTTAGACTCGCTACCCACCTACCCACCCTGTGGACGACTCAGTTTAATTTCTGTGCCAGTGTTCTGGTGGAAATGAGTCACCTGTGGGTTCCATGCACTGGCTTTCGGGAGAAGTAGGCACCCTGGGCCAGGATCTTGACCCTAGAAGTGCTGGCCCGTTTGGCAGGTGTCTTGTCTCAGCCTTGTCCCTTTGATCCGGGGGACAACTGCATCATCACTCCCCTGAGCGTGTGGCTTTTCCCGGCACCTGGGTGGGATAAGTTCATTGTCTCTTGAAAAGAACAGTGGGCACCGCCTCCTTGCCTCGTCCTCCTGGAATGACTGCCTCCCCTTTGGGCTTGTCATCAACCCCCGTTCTTGCGCCCATTAACCCCAAGGGGTGTGGGAATGGCAGCCCAATTTTAAGGCATGATTAAGTTGTACACGAGAAAAACGTCTCCTTCCGCGCCTCCTCCCTACCACCAGGCCTCCTGGGAGCTGGAGCCTTGAGTCACCAGGTCACTCCCTCCCTCCCGTCCTTAAGTCCTAACCAGGAACCTGGCCCCTGGCCAACGGGGCACTGTCCAGGCCTTCTCCCAAGCCAGGCCAGGGGCTGAACCTCTGGAGCCTCAGGGTTTGCAGGTCAGAAAATCACTGGGCTGGAAGGGAGCAGAGACGATGAACTGTCCAAACCTCCTCTTCTGGAGGGGGCGCCCACAGCCCGGGGAGGGAAAGGGTTCGCCCAGCTCGCCTGTGCCGGCTGCTCACCTGTTTTCCTGGGGGAGGCAGACCCTGCCCGGCAGCTTTCCTGTCACTGTTCACGGCTCATCCTGGAGAGAGATGCTGCTTGGGGCCGCGCGACCCGTCTGCCCTCGAGGCCTGGGGTCAGAGCAACCAGGACAGTGCTCGGCTCAGGGTGGCTTTGGGTAGAGCGACTTCCCTGCCCAGAGACTCCGTTTGCTCTTGGTGAAATGGGCTGTCGCGTTGCTTCAAGTGACAAATGGCCTGCATAGTGCCTGGCACACAGTGGATGTTCATGAACATTGATTCCCTTTGCTGCCACCTGGATTCCTTCCTGTCCCATGACGTGTGCTGGCGTTCACACGGAGCCAGGGGTTTGTGCGGTGTGCCCACACCTGGGGGCACACACCTGGGCAGGGGAGGGGGGGGGCGTGCGGACTGGGACTGCGACAAAGCGCTTCCTTCCGGGGTGTTCTGTGGGGAAGGCCGTGCCCCCTGTTGTGTTTGTATTCATGATGCGGAGCGCGTCCCAGGTGCCGGGTCCTTTGCCAGAGAAAAGTTCTGTGACTGGGCTCCACCCTCGCCACTCCCTGTTCAGACAGGGGCCAGCCACTGCCTGCTTTGGCAGATGGGGAAACTGAGGCTCTGAGGAGTCTTTCCGCAAGGTCACGCAGCTCTTTATTGCTGGCGTGGGTCCAGCTCCTGCCTTCTGGTCCCACTCTGGCCTCCTGCCACCTGCCCCCGGGGAAGTGGGGGAGGGGCCTTACTCATCAGCAGAGGCCCAGAGCCTTCCTTTCAGGGAGTGTGCCACAAATGTTCTACACCTTAAAAATTTGGCCCCCAAATATGAAAAGCACAGCTCATAACTGAAACGGACAAATGTTCAATTTTGAGTGTCTATAAAGTTGTTGGAGCTCATTTACCTCTCCGATGCCGCTGGCTGGCCTCCCTGTGGCTCTGTCTCTAGTGGTTCATTCACCCCCAGAAGCGTTTTCCTTGCTGACTCTGGGCCGGGAAGCTAGCAGGGAACACAGTAGATTGTCCTTTCCCTCTTGCTGGAGCCGTGATCCCCCTGTTGGCCTGTCCCTTCTTCCTGCCCCACAGTGCCCCTCCCCACCCCAGCCCCACCCTGTTGGCCCTGCCACCCCAGGGGCCTCCACGTGCAGCTGAACTGTGACATGCCCGCTGGAGGAAGGACCTGGGACACAGCGTGGGCTCCTGTCATGGGGACAGGCTCAGCGGCAGAAGGCCTGCGTTCTCACCACTGTGTCTCTTTGCCAAGTTACTTCGTTCCTTGAGCCTCAGTCTCCTTTTGTAGAAAAGAAGTTTTCTACCAGCTGCATGGGGTGATGGAGAATCACAAAACACAGCCTTTGGGGAAAGTCTCAGGTACCATACAAATATAAGTAGCTGTGTATTTTCTCAAGTTGTTTTTGAAGATGTTTAGTATTTTTTTTTTTCAACGTTTTTTATTTATTTTTGGGACAGAGAGAGACAGAGCATGAACGGGGGAGGGGCAGAGAGAGAGGGAGACACAGAATCGGAAACAGGCTCCAGGCTCCGAGCCATCGGCCCAGAGCCTGACGCGGGGCTCGAACTCACGGACCGCGAGATCGTGACCTGGCTGAAGTCGGACGCTTAACCGACTGCGCCACCCAGGCGCCCCTTTTTTTTTTTTTTAAGCGAAGGCTAAATCTTTAGATTGCTGGACTTTCGTATCGGGGAGTAGAAAGTCTCTCTTCTCCCTGACGTGAGCTCTAGGATCTCACAGGCAAGTTGCTTTGCTTGGAGTCGTGTGGGAGATTCTGCCTGTTCCTAGCTCGAGCCAGGCCCCCCACTGTGTGGGGTTGCCCGGATCCTGTGCTTTGGGACTTGGGCTCAAATTCTGACCACTCCTCACCCCTTCTAAGGGCTGGATGAGCGAGCGTGTGCATAGTTTCCCTCCGTGGCAGATAAAAGCACTTAACAATGCTCTCTTATGACTGTTGTCATTATCAAGCCTTTGATTGTAATTACTTAAATTTGTTACAACATTTAGTACATGCTAAAATACTGTCGTCGGCAGTAGGAACAGTGCCCTTGAGACCTTAGGCAGGCCCCTCATCTGTCAGGGTCGGCTTCCTCCTCTGCTCCCGGGCACGGTGGGACTCTGGTTTTAGGAATCCTATTATCTATTCAGCCCCACTCCTGTACCTGGCCTTCAGGATTGCCAGGTCATATCCTTCTCACCTCATCGTTTCCCAGATCAGAAAAAGGACAAGTCGTTCTCCATAGGGGCTGAAAAAAAAAAAAAAGCAAAGCATTGCTTGTCCTGAGCAGGTGCCAGGACCACAGAGCTGGATACCTGTGAGCACAATTTCTCAGGCTAAAGCCGAAGCAGAGCACAGGTGTATCCTGCCCCTCAGGCCAGAGGACGAAGGTTTCGGCTCCAAATGCCAACGGGGAGATCCGCAGAGGATGCGCGTGTGTGCTCCATATGTTATGTGCCGTGGCTGTGGCACCTGGCCTTCGCCAGCTGGGTCATGCCCGGCGCGCAACGGGCCAACAGCTCGTGAAGATGTGAGATTTCAGAAGATTCCATTTTGCTGATTGACGACCAGCTTTGCTCCTCTTTCTGAAACAGGAGTGAGCAGATGTGAGCCGCAGGGGGCTCCGTTTCAGCTGTGTTGGTGAGAGCTGCGCCGACGTTTTCCGGAGCGCAGCGCACGGCGTCGAGGGGGCCTTGCCCCCAGCTTGGGTGCTGCCTGGTCCTGTTATGACCTATCTGTTACTCTCTCTGTATTAGAAAAAAGGAAAGGTAGCGCATCAAAACCACATTTGTTTTCTTTCAAGGCTTTCTTTCAATGCTTATTTATTTATTTGGAGAGATTGAGAGAGAGAGAGCTGGGGAGGGGCAGGGAGAGAGACTCCGAAGCAGGTTCCACGCTGTCGGTTCAAAGCCCGACGCGGGGCTTGATCTCAGGAACCGCGAGATCACGACCTGAGCGGAAATCAAGAGTCAGACCCTTAACTGACTGAGCCACCCAGGTGCCCCAGAATATTCTTTTAAACTGAACAGCTGACTTCACTGAAAGGTAAGTCTTAAGTAGATAATAGTACAGTAGGTCTAAGGTATTAAGTACAAGGTGTGAAGTTACTAACGTGGTTTCCAGCCAATTAGATATTCACAATCCAAATCACTTTTGATTTCTCCCTGTGGCACCCGCACACGCCTGGTGCTGGGCAGACGTCACGAAGCGAAGCCTGTGGCACGGCGGGCCCCAGCTCCTCTGCAGGTGCCAGGGTTCCATCCAACGTTGACCCGGCACCTGAACTCCTCTGCGGCCTTGCTTGCATTTCTCCCTTCGACGTATTCCCCACCCTGGTACATAGTGCCACCTCCCGAATATTCTGCTGCGGGGCACCTGGGTGGCTCAGTTGAGCTGAATATTCTGCTGCTCCCCTGCTCGTAAATCTCGGATGCTCCCCATCGCCCCCCAGCCAGCAGATTCTTGGCCCGACTTTTGAGGCCTTCTCCAAGCTGGCCTGGGCCCCGGCTGCCCAGATGAGCGTCCACGGCTCCCCTTCTGGGCGGCCCCAGCACTTGCCACGGTGTGTCCTCTAGGACCCAAACTGAGTCCCAGGACACTGGGGTGTGGCCGTTTGCCCGCGTGCCTTTGCCCATGTAGTTGTCGTTACTGAAATAATTTTCAACTTACGGAAAAGCCACAAGAAGAGTAGAAAACTCCCATATTCCCTTTGCCCGGATGCCTCTGTTGTTGACGCTTCACCACATGTGCTTGGTCACTCCCCTGTATTAGCGTGTCTCTTTTTCTGGATCATTCAAGAGCCAGGTGCAGACACAACTCTGCCACCCTCCAAAATACAAACCAAAATAGACACTCCAGTGTTTGCCTCCCCCGGAACAAGGACGCTCCAGCATCACGCCAATGCAGCCATCCGACTGGGAAATAGATGCGCTGTGTGACCGTATCACCCAGGCGTCAGGACCCATTCAGACTCACCAGCTCGTCCCCTTTTCCATCTGATCCCGAATTCAGTCCAAAAGCATGTGTCCTACTCGACGTAAGCTTGCGGACTCTCTTCAGTCTGGGAGAATTCCTCAGTCTCCCCTTGTCTTTCATGACCTTGAAGAGTACAGGTCTTTCATTCTGGAAAAATCCAACCTGTGTCTATCCATAGTTTTCTCATGACCAGACTCTGGCTGGCCGTTCTGGTCAGTCATCCCACGGAAATGATGCTGTGCTCTTCCCAGGGGGGGTCATGTCCCAGAGCACAGCGTGATGGCCGTCCCTCCGCCAGGGATGGTGATCCTGGTTGATGCCTGGCCAAGTTGGTGCCCACAGGTTTCTCCACCAGTAAGTGGATCCAAGAGCACACGATATCCTTTCCTTCTTTAAACCACCCGCCTGCCTTAGCGACCTTTGATGGCTGCCCAAATTGACCACCGCCCAGATGGTTCTGCAATGGTGACTTCGCTTCCATCATTCCTCCTATGCTTTTGACAAGTTGCCCTTGTACTGGAGAGAGGAACTTTTCCTTCTCCCCTTTTTGTGCATTTGTTTGTGTCTTTGTATCTGTGTGAACTCATGGATTATTACTTTACTGGATGGGTTAGAACCCATTAGTATTTGTATTTTTTTATGCCCGAATACTCCCAGATTTGGCCAGCGGCAGCCCCTTGGAGGTGATTCTTAACGTCCTTTTGACCTCTCTGGGCAGAGGGAGCTGGGAAGTAGAGGTATGTGTATGTGAGTGCGCACACACACACACACACACACACACACACACACTGCTACACCCAGTTCTGTGTTTATCTCATGCCTCTGATTGCAACACTGCTCGAGAGTGCTTTAGAGCCTAATCACCTTTTGTATACGCAAATGCTCTGTGAGAACCTGGCTCCCATTACCCTTGATGTGGTTCTTTGCTGCTCTCCCTGTCCCTTCTCCTGTGACCTTCCTTGCCCTGTCCGAGGGAAGGGAAGGGAAGCTTAGTGGCTTTCCTTCCAAACCATCTGAGAGAGAGAGAGAGCGAGAAGAGGGAGAAGATTCTCTTTTTAATACAGAAACCCTTTTGCACTCGTCTGTCTGCTAAGCACTTTGCTTGCCCTGTTCCAGATCGCCCCACCTGAGAGAACCCTGGTTTTCAACCACAGTTTGTTCTGTTACCACCCTTCCCGGTTCTCTTTATTTTAGACTTTGAACTCCCCGTGCTCTAGATCGGCCTGTCAACTCCGGAGTGCGCGATCCCCATTTCCTTTTGACACTGCTCTGCTGAGGCATGATTGGCACATAAAAAGCTGTGCCTTTTGAGTGTCCGCGACTCGCTGAGTTTGGGGATGAGAACACACCTGGGAAAGCTTCATCACCATCAAGACGTAAACGTGTCCATCATCTCCCAAAGTTTCCTTCCACTCCCGCTACTAGTATTAATTATTGTTATTATCTAGTGATCCCCATTGGATTCAGCCCGGGGCCCTTCTCAGGGCACAGGTCCCTCGCGTGTGCGTAGAGCTGAGGTGCGGGCTTTTTAGACCAGAATGTGACTGTCTTCCTTTCTGAAGCAGAGTCCTCTCTGCCTCAGTGTCTAAAGGGCGGGTGATGGGGCGCCTGGGTGGCGCAGTCGGTTAAGCGTCCGACTTCAGCCAGGTCACGGTCTCGCGGTCCGTGAGTTCGAGCCCCGCGTCAGGCTCTGGGCTGATGGCTCGGAGCCTGGAGCCTGTTTCCGATTCTGTGTCTCCCTCTCTCTCTGCCCCTCCCCCGTTCATGCTCTGTCTCTCTCTGTCCCAAAAATAAATAAAAAAAAAAAAACATTAAAAAAAAATAAATAAATAAAATAAAGGGCGGGTGACTCATGGCCCTTCAGAGGAGCACTTGTTGAGGCCAGGGCCCCTCCCTGACATTCCAGCGGGAAATCAACCCTTTGCTGGCCTGACTAAATTTATAGTGGGCTGGTCCTGGCAGCTGGGGACAGCAGCTGGTGGTTAAAATCTCTGACAGATTTTTTTTTTTTCCCTCCAAAAAATGTTTCGGTCACTCTAGTCCGAGCACCACCACGGGGAGAACTTAGAAGCCATTTATAGCCTCTTGCAGTTGGCCCAAGAAAAGCTGCTTCATGAGAATCCCTCCACTTCCCCAGAAGCCAGCTCTCCCCCATTCTCAGCCACCCGGAACATAACTGGGTCACTAGGAAGACACAAAGGCCTCGGAGCTGCTGGTACAATGTGAATTTGACAAATGTTTGGTTTTTTTTTTTTAGTAATTTCTTGTGGTTCAAGCTAATGTATGTATGTGTATACACACATACACTTTTATTTTAAAATTATTATAATTATGTTGTACGGGAGGTTTATAAACCTGTATCAGTGCCTATTAACTCTTGATCTACACACTATTCTAACACGCCGAGCTATGTGTCTTAGTCTGCACGTGAGAAGCAGAGAACTGAAGGCGTAAAGTAGAGGAGAGTCAGGTAGGTTAGCAGAGGTGCTGGCTGACGGCCTGCGAGTGAGGGGCGAGGCTGAGTTGGGAGAGTCCTTGGTGACGGTGCAGCCCAGGGCCTTTGCTTTTACAGATGGAGCAGTCACCTGGCTGAGATCCCAAGGTGGGGCCGGTCTAGAATCCAGCCCTCTTGACTTCATGTACAATTGTGCTTTTAGTGCCCCAGCATACTTCCTCACTGACATCATAGTGACTCAAGATGCTGATTGTGTGTCATTGAGAAAACATTTCATTATGTTCAAGATTCTCTGTTCAGAAAAATCGGAGAAGTGTCTGATAGGCTTTGAAACATAATTCCTCCCAAAGAGTTAAAGTAACAATGCCATCCCACAGAATATGCAGACAGATATCTCTTCCTCACCAAATCCTCCACTGGAATCTTCATTTTCCCCAGTGGTGCCTGACGAGCGAGGCGTGGCTGCGTTTGTGCCTTGGGACGAAGCCGACAAGCCCGTGGAAAATGTCAGCACAAAAGTGGGGACTTGACTCTGATTGTCCCATCCCTTCAAACTTTCGCTGAGTTACGTACAAGCCGAAGTTGCTCCCTGCCACTTGAAACTGTCCTTAAATATGTTTTCTTGTTTATTTTGCTTGTAAAAGCCGTACATAGTCAGCACAGAACTAGAAAACAGAGACAAGTTCAACGGGAAAAAATACTTATGGGGCACCTGGCTGGCACAGTCCATGGAGCAGGTGATTCTTGATCTCAGGGTTGTGAGTTCAAGCCTCACATTGGGCATAGAGATGACTTAAAACCGTAAAAAAAAAAAAAAAAACCCACTCATAATTGTACTACTGAAAGAGAATTACTATTAACACCTTGGCACACATCTTGCTTGGTGCTTGTTCACTCTGCTGCACGTTTCCTGCGTGTGTGTTTGTACATACGTGTACATATCTACATGTATACACACGGATATATAAACACTGATATACACGTGCACATGAGATCTGGATCGTGCTACTGACATATTTATTTATTTATTTACTTACTTACTTATTTATTTTGAGAGGCAGAAAGAGAGAGGGAGAGAGAGACTCTTAAGCTGGCTCTGCGCTGTCAGGACTGAGCCCCGATGCAGGGCTCAGTCCCACGAAGCATGAGATCATGACTTGAGCCAAAATCAAGACTCAGATGCTCAACCAACTGAGCCTCCCAGGCGCCCCCATGCTACTGACAGTTTTAAAAACATTTCTTTAGTTAATGATGGACGTAATTACCTCTAGGGATGTAGAGATCTACCTTATGTTTTTAAACAGCTGCCAATAAGTCTGTTTCTACAGCTTTGCCTTAATATGATTAACTGTCTCCTACTGTGGGACGTTTTGGTTGTTTCCCGTTTTTTTGTTTTGTTTTTGGGGGGGGTTGCTATTATGGTCACAGATGTGATCAGCATCTTTGTTCAAACCCTTAATCATCGTATCATCGTAAAATAAATTCTTGGAAGTACAGTGGCTGTGTTGAAGGGAACAAAGTCTTTTCTGGCTTTCCGTGTGTATTGCCAGAGCTCCTGGGTGATGTTTTTCCATTCAGGTTTTTTTAAATTTTTATTATTTTTATTATTTTTTTATGACTTTGGAAAGTCGCTAATGCCTGTATTTTAGGATTCTCTGAATTGTGATCCAGAATCCCTGCCATCGTCCCGCCTCCAAGCTGGCTCCTTCCTTTTCCCCTTGTACCCATTTCTCTCTGACTCCTTGGGCCTGGTCGCAGGGCTCCGAGATCGAGTTCTGGGGGATTTGGAACGGTGGGTGGGAACCGTGGAGGAAGAAGGGAATGTCACAAGGTCCATGGGAATAAATAGTAAGGTGTGGTCATGGGCATGTGCTGGTCTCATCACATTTAAAACATAGTTTCAGGAAATTCACCCACCCTGGGCCCCCCTGCCTCTCATTCATTTCAATGCCAAAGGCAGCACTTTGTGGCAGAGCATTGGATAGAAGTTTGGGGCTGATTCCTTGCCTTAGGATCTAGTTCCAGTCCCTTGACCTGGCCTTGGGACCTGGCTCCCGTCCACCCCTCCCCTTCCCAGTCTCTGCCATCCACACTCCCGCCACACTGACCTTGTTGTTCATTGCTCTAGAATGGCCGACTCCTTCCTGGTTCGGCGTTTTCAGATATGTGGCTGCAGACCCTCTGTCTTTCTCTGACTCTTCAACCTTTGGGACACGGCCTAGAGTGGTGGTTAAAAACATTGCCCCTCGAGGGCACCTGGGTGGCGCAGTCGGTTAAGCGTCCGACTTCAGCCAGGTCACGATCTCGCGGTTCGTGAGTTCGAGCCCCGCGTCAGGCTCTGGGCTGATGGCTCGGAGCCTGGAGCCTGTTTCCGATTCTGTGTCTCCCTCTCTCTCTGCCCCTCCCCCGTTCATGCTCTGTCTCTCTCTGTCCCAAAAATAAAAAAAAAAAAATTAAAAACAAACAAACAAACAAAAAAAAAAAACATTGCCCCTCGAGTCAGGCTTGGGTTTATATCCTGCTTCTGCCCCTTACCAGCTGTGCAACCAGGGACAAGTTATTCAGCCTCTCTGCGCCTTAGTTCCCATATCTGTAAAAACCCCATTACCATGAGGTTAATGATGGTACCCACCTCACAGGGTTGTCGTGAAGATCATATGTGGTGATATCTATGAGGACTTAGACTGGCAGTTCCTGGCACACAGTACACGTTAGTGAACATTCATTATTGCCGAGCTGACCGGGTGGCCTCACCCTACCCCCTAAACAAGGAAATGTTCCCTGTCTCCCGGCTGGGACCTCCTGGCTTTGTCTCACACAGCCTTCTGTATGTTTCCTTCTTGGTGGTGACTGCGATTGGTACTAAACAAGCATTTTAAGAAATGTCTGACTCTTGCCTAAGACTGTAAACTCCATGAGGACGGGGCCCGCCTCTTCCTCATTTACGACGCAAGAGTCAGGCTGCAATCCGTGCCTGCTCATGGAACAAAAGTGAGGGCCCTGCTCCTCACTGCCCAGAGCCAAGTTCATCAGAAAGAAACACTCATGGACCTCCGTGATGAACTAGTAAGATGTACCCGATTATGGAAGGGGGTTCCCAGCAGAGTGAGCTGTTGTGTTGACCAGACTGTGACGGTGACCTGTGTCCCTCTGCACTTTCAAAGCCCGCTGCCCTTGGAGGCTGTCTGGTATCCACCCTCTCAGTGGATGAAGGGCCAGTGCGGTTTTTAAAAGTTTCTAAGGCATATAGTTCAAAACTTAAACAACAAAACAAAACAAAACAAAAAAACGATTAAATGAATTACTAGGAAATGGAAATGATACCCGGCCAGGATTTCTCCTTCCTGAGCACTATAGACACTCTGGGCCAGATAATTCTTTGTGGTGGGGCTGTCCTGGGCATTGTAGGATGTTTAGCAGCGTCCTGACCTTTATTATTAGATCCACAGACAAAATTACTCTATCAAGTCGCCCTGCAGGCTTCTAAAGACTCAGTTTCTGTGTTTTCTCCTCCTGGGCCAGCGCCACCTGTGGGCCACACTTGGAGTAGCAGCAGATCCTTCCGGAAAGCCTGCTGGGGGTCCAGATTAACTGTGCTGCTCAAACACATTGAAAACTTCAAGGAACATTTCTGAGCCTGGGTTTTTTTCCTCTCCTCTCCCTAGGTCACCTATAGCGGATGATGTCATCCAGCCAGCTGCCCTCGAGGACCTTGAAAACCCACTGTTAGCCGCCTCTCCCCACCAGGGTGAAGCCATCAGCCAGGTCTCCGGGGACCTGACAGCCCAGAGGTACCGTGGGGGCTAGGCCTGCGTCTGGTGGTGGGACCCCGGGGCCCAGTCTCTGAGGCTGCCTCCCTCCACTCCCCTCCCCTCCCCTGAACGCCACCCCTACGTAGGTTTGCACGCCTCTGCTGCACAGGGCTGGGGACTCTTCTTGGGGCCTTAGGGACCTAAGGGGACACGAAGAAGACCCCGCCCCAATGAGCGATTTAGAGATCTGTTCCCTTGTGATCTTCAGGGGCCCCTATTTAAAATAGAAGTCCTCTGGGAGAGAGGACGTGCTATTTATACCTCTCCAAGGAATGACTCAGTTGACTGCCTCTGACCTCCCAGGACACGAGCTGGGTTAGCAGAGAGCTGTGGTCAGAGCAGAGGGGAGCCAGCAACACCATGGGGAGAGGGACCGGGTCCTTGTGCCTTTGCTTGGCCGACGGGTTTTGCTGGGGTGGGGGGGGGGGGGGGCGGGGGTTCTTCCCTCACCTGCACTACGTGCCTCGGCAACCCCACAGCAATTGCAGATGTCCAGGTGCACTGTGCATAACCCCACTGGCACTTGATTTCCAAGAGGCTTGCCCAGCATCAGCCTCAGGACTTGGTTCAGATGCCAGTACACACACACACACACACATACCTATCTCTCTCTATACACATGCTCCTCCCCACCCCCCCACATATATACATATAGGTTTATTGAATACACACACACACACACACACACAGACACACATGCTTCCATTTTTGAGATTTAATTCACATGACGTTGCATAAGTTTAAGGTGCTTTATACACAGATGTTTTAATTTATGTTTATATCAGTAAAGCAGCCCCAGTGTGTGACCCCACATGGCAGCAGGGATAGCGTGCTGAACAGGCGCTCCCATGGACCCCGAGCTGGGAAGCTGGTGGGGCACACCCATCCATCCAACCCTCCCCCACCCACCCCCCTGGCCATTTTACAGGAGGGACCCAGAGGGGCAAGCGGAAGCTCTCTGAGCGCTGGATGCAGGGCGACTTGGCTGTGTGGTTCTGTGGCTCCCAGAAGAACTCACGTGTCTTTGGGTCTTGTCCGTGTTTCTGAAGTTCCCTCCCAGCCCTGAGAGCGTATTTTATTTTTTTTCATTTTTATTTGTTTTTTAATATTTTTTCATGTTTATTTAGGCAGAGGAGAGAGGCAGAGTGCAAGCAGAGGAGGGGCAGAGAGAGACAGAGACAGAATCGGAAGCAGGCCCCAGGCTCTGAGCTGTCAGCACAGAGCCCAATGTGGGGCTCGACCTCACAGACCGCGAGATCATGACCTAAGCCGAAGTCAGATGCTTAAGACTGAGCCACCCAGACGCCCCCCCCGAGACTGTATTTTAAATGATTTGTCCCAGCCCGCACAGTAGGCAGTGATAACTGCTCTTAAAGCTTGCTCTGAAGGCCCCTTCTGTGCCCCAGGCACCACACTTGAGTGTGTCACATTGAGTGTCTCTGTAAATCCTCCAAATACCCCTAGGAGGTGAGGGGTTCTCTTAGGAACCCCTTCGCCATTTTACGTATGAGCAGACTGAGGCTCGGTTCCGTTAACGTGTTCAAGGACACGTAGCTGGAGAGTGGTGGAACTGGGATTCCAAGCAGGTCCTGCTGGCCTGCCAGCCTGTGTTCGGCTGCGGGGAGAGCCAGTTTCCGCCTCCCACAGTGCACGGGGTTCCGCCTACATCACTGGCCCCTTTCAAGTCCAAGGAAGATGACGCACTGTAGGGCTGTGTCACCTCTGACCGTGACCAAGAGTGATCACAGGATGCAGGAAGGAACCAGTGGTCAAGTACAGATTTTATCTGTGCTGAGAACTTGGCCAGCTTTCTGGCTTTATTTCCCAGGAGAACGGTGCAGGTAGAGTTCAATGAGCAACTTTGGTGCCTGGCCAGCGTTATTGAACATTTGTCTGGGGTCTCATTTTCTTGGTTTTACTGGAAATCAGTAGAAAAGAGGCAGTGCTGATAGGAGCAAGGGTGGGTCTGGCTTCGGTCACCAGCTGCTTCCACAGAATACTCATTATTCACTGATTCCATATTTGTGAATTTGCCCCTTCCTAAGATTTACTTGTAACCCCGAGATCAACGCTCATGGCTTGTGGTCATTTGTGAACATGTGCAGAGCAACAAAAATCTGAGCTGCCTGGGGCCCTTGTTCCCAGCGGGGGTGGCGGAAGACGCCCTGTCTTCTTACTGTAGCTCTCTTACTGGAAACAGGTGTCTGCATGGTATATTTAGGGCCATGGCTTTTGTAATCTTGTGCTTTTTCGTTCATGATCTTGCTGCTTAAAATGGCCCCCAAGGGGGGAGCCTGGGTGTCTCAGTCGGTTAAGCGTCTGACTTCGGCTCAGGTCATGGTCTCACGGTCTATGAGTTCGAGCCCCACGTCGGGCTCTGTGCTGATGGCTCGGAACCTGGAGCCTGCTTCAGATTCCCTGTCTCCCTCTCTCTCTGCGCCTCCCCTGCTCACGCTATGTCTGTCTCTCTCTCAACAATAAAAAAGATTAAAAAAAAATTTTTTTAATGGCCCCCAAGGTAGTGCTGAAGTGCTGTGAAGCGTATTTAAGTGCAAGAAGGCTGTGGTGTGCCTTCCGTAGAAAATATCCATGTTAGATAAGCTTCATTCATGTTAGATGAGCTTCATTCAGGTGTGAGTTATAATGCTGCTGGCTATAAATTCAATGTTAATGAATCCATGATATCTATTAAATAGGATGTTTTCACACAGAAATGCACAGAAAACAAGGTTACGTAGTGATGGGTTGACAAGAATGTTGTGACCAGGGGCTTAGAGGAACCTAACCCAGCTTACCTGCTGGGAACGGTGGTTCACAGTTCAGCTCCCGGAACAACTTGATAGAATGTAACTACTGTGAGTAACAGGAATGAACTGTACCTGACCTTGCGGATCCCAGAGAATAACCGCGAAGGGCATTCTAGGTGGGCACTGGTTGCTTTTTAACCTCAGAAATGGCCCTGCCGCCCCACCCCACCTGTCTTACCTGCTGGGGCTGCTGTGACAAAGGACCACACAGACCGAGGGCCTTATAAACAGCAGAAATGTATTGTTCATAGTTCTGGAGACTGGACGTCTGTCAGGGTGGTCAGGTGAGGATCCCCTTCCCTGCTGCAGACCTTCTTGCTGCAGACTTCAAATTAATTAATTAATTTGAGAGAGAGAGAGAGCACAAGAGGAGTGGGGTGGCGGGGGGGGGGGGGGGAGACAGAGAGAGAGAGAGAGAGAGAGAGAGAGAGAGAGAGAGAGAATCTCAAGCAGGCTCTGCTCCGTCAGTGAGGAGCCAGTCTTGGGGCCTGAGCTTATGACCTGGGAGATTATGGCTTGAGCTGAAATCAAGAGCCGGATGCTCAACCAACTGAGCCACTCAGGTACCCCCTGTGGGGTCTCTTATAAGGGCACTAATCCCGTTTGTGGGGGCTCTCAGGACATACTCATATCCCCAAGGTGCCATCTCCTATTTCCAGCACATTGGGAGTTAGGATTCCAACATGTGAACTGAGGGAGGACACACATATTCAAACCACAGCACCACCCTTGGATCCCCTCGCGGGTCGTGTCCCGCGTAGGGTAGGGACAGGGGAGGCAGAGGGGAAGAAAACAGGGCAGAGGAGGCTGAGACGGTGCACTCTAGAGGTTTGCTCCCCCTAGGAGTAGGTTGGTACTTTAAGTTTCAAAATTAAATTTAAATTTAAATTAAAAAAAAAATTTTTTTTTTGGCATGGAACTGGAGGGTTTGCTTTAAGCCACCTTTCTGCCTCTCTCTCGATTACCTATTGGTTCTTTGGTGCCACATCTTTCCCTTACAAGACGTCTTCTTTCTGAATTGGAAAAAAAGGCACCCCCATCTCTGAGGCAGTTCTCAAATACAATGAAAGGCATTCGCACGCCCCCCTTCTTCTCTGTTAAAGCCGTCGGAGGACATCAAACCTTGCTTCTTCCCCAGGGAAGAGCCTCCGAACCTGCTCTAAACTGGTTGAGCTTCCCTTTTTGCCGTTGGCATCCCTGGGCCCAGACCTTCGAGAACATTCTGCAAATGACTACACTGTCCATGGCCCATCTGTTTAGTATTTTCAAGACCGTTTTTAAAGCAGCGGAACTTGTTTTTTAAATAAAACCACACTTATTAAACAGAGTAAAACGGGGCACTCTGGTTACATCCTGGAAGTTCCTTTAGCCAGGAATCCAAACAGAGGGGTCTCTTTAGACCTTGAGGGCTCTCCCTTGGACACAGCTGGAAAGCCACTCACCTGACTCCTGTCCAGGGAGGCCAGACTCTAGTGTGCATCCAGATAACCCAGTTACAGCACACATTGCTGCCCCGCCCCTAGAACTTCTGACTCAGGAGGTCTGGGGAGCAGCCCAGGACTCTGCATTCCTAAAAGATCCCAGGTGATGGTGCTGCTGGTCTGGGGTCCACAGCTGGAGAGCCACGAGGTAAGGTGGGGCCGTTCTCAACCTGTCTGGCTATCTGCAGCTCTTCAGGATTGGAGACATCTGCCCCTAGCAGCTGGTGGCTCGAGTTTCTGATTCCCACTGTCAGACGAGAGAGCCAGGAGTGGGCATAGCTCCAGCCAGTGTCATAGCCTCGCTATGGAGTTACCACGGTCGGAAACTTCAGAATTTTCTGAAGTCGAAAGACAGGGAATTCACGCAGATTTACAGCTTCTGTTTTTCCTCTTGCTCCCGAGCCATGCATTTATTTTGGGGGCAGCCGTTTGCACCAAAAGATTTTCAGCTGTGGGTATGCAGGAGCGGGTTCAACTGCCTCGCCGAGTTTAACCGAACTTTTATTTAAGCAAGCACCGTATCGTAAAAACTGCATGACAGAGTGAACGTATTATTGTTGCTGTTGTTGTTTTTAATTTAGAATAGGGATCACGCAAAAATCTTCTCTCAATTCCAAAAACAATAGATATAAAATAAATAAGTGACAGAATTCCTTTATGCCATTTAAAAGGTATGTGTTGGGGTGCCTGGTGGCTTAGTCAGTTAAGCATCCCAGTTCTTGATCTTGGCTCAGGTCATGGTCCCAGGGTTGTGGGATCAGAGACCCTGTGTTGGGCTCCATGCTGAACGTGAAGCCTGCTTAAGATTCTCTCTCTCTCCTTCTGCCCCCTCCCCTGCTCGCGCACTCACATTCTCCCTCTCTCTCTGTCTCTCTCTTAAATAAATAGATAAATGGTATGTTAAAGGTACACGTTTACGAATCCAGTTGATGTGGCCAGTACCCAGTTGGCTGAGTAAATTGGGGTGCATCTGCATGCTCGGACAGGGCCTTTGAATTTCCAAGTAGCTGGCTACTATTACATGGAAGCTTATCACTTGACATGTTGGCAGGGTTCAAATATTGCCAATTTCTTTTTTTTTTAAATTTTTTTTTTTAACGTTTATTTATTTTTGGGACAGAGAGAGACAGAGCATGTACAGGGGAGGGGCAGAGAGAGAGGGAGACACAGAATCGGAAGCCGGCTCCAGGCTCTGAGCCATCAGCCCAGAGCCCGACGCGGGGCTCGAACTCACGGACCGCGAGATCGTGACCTGAGCTGAAGTCGGATGCCTAACCGACTGAGCCACCCAGCGCCCCGAAATATTGCCAATTTCCTATCTCAGACGAACGCGTGACCTTGCCCTTGTTTTGGTTTTTCACGGATCTTGAGCAAATTTATCTGTGTAGGTAGATTTTTCCCTTCTGAATAAATCGCTACATCTTGGCCACCTGAGATCAGTTTCCTCCGTCCTCTGCATGCCCCTCTCTGCAGTCTCTGTCACCACAGAGCCACTGGCCACTGGGGGGGAATTCGTGACCCAGATCAAAGGCCCTCGGATGGCGTTGGGGTGGTGTTTATGGCCTTTCCTCTAGTTTATTAACTAGCCTGAGTTCTGCTTGGGTCAAGCTCAAAAGCAGTTTCCCATCTCTGAACACAGGTTTGCTTTGTGGAGGGAAACAGGGTAAGAATGTTCTGGGAAGGAACTGATAAGCCAGTTCAGGGTTAACTGTGTGGAGCCAGTCCCCCTTGTTGAACGTGTGAAGGTCAGGATGTTTAGGGCCTGTTCACACTCTCTCGCATGGGCTGAGTTTCACATGCTGGTTTATCTCGAGAGAGACTAGAAATAGCTCGAGGGGCCTGCCTTGGAGCTTCCAGCCAGTTTGCAAGCCTGTCTGGGCACCTTGGGACTCAGGCTTTGCAGTAGCTGCATCTCCGAGGAGTGTATCTCCCATTGCTGAGACTGTCTTATGGAGGGAAGCACAGGCCTCTGCTGGCCTGCTGTCCGGGGCCCCGACCGGCCGAGCTTAGCTCTCCAGAGCAACAGTGTCAAAGTGCTTTCTCCCCTCTAGCTTGTATCTGACTTTCCATCTGAATCGAGTCTTTGGCCTTAGCCTTTGCCCTATTACGTGATTGTGTGCACTTGGGAATTCAAGAAGGAAAAAAATCAAGAGCCTGGGAGGAAAGCCTGTTGTGCTAATACCTTCCAGATGGCGATACGAAATGGGAGATAAGGTGGTGTCGCCCATCTGGCCCGACAGGACGTGCTGTGTTCTGCCCGGGGTTTGGGGGATATTATCGCCCTCCGTGACAGCGAGGTCACTCTGGTGTCTGTCTTTGGACAGGGGCTTAGCTTGGCACCTCCGGCCGATCTCTGAAATGCAGTTCGCTATCAGGTCAGTGGGGGATCTGCCGGGAAGGACTCAAAAGCCCGGAACAGGCAATCAAAAGGTAATAGTTACTGGCAGCATCTCGCCATGGCTGAACTCACAGGCCTGTCAGGCTGAACGGAAGCCCTGAATGGACATCGTCCGTGTGTCTCTGGTTCCTGCGTGGGGCGGAAACTGCATCCAAATGGTTAGGAGACCAGTTGTTGTTTGTGGGGACCTGGGTGAGGCACTGAATCGGAGATGGCGAGGTCTGGCCATTAGCCATGGCTCGCCGTCTGCGTTAGGAAGGATTCTAAGGTCTTGTCCAACTGGGCCTAGCAGGAAAGAGTGCCATGATCAGTAAGTCATGCCTGTCTGCTGGAAGGAGGTGTGGTGGCTCATGTGGCCTCTTCTTGTTAACTCTTCTCTTGAACAAAAAAGGCTTAAATTAAATCAACATTTCCTTCATCTTCCGAAAAGATAAACATGCTGTGAATGTGAATTCAGCTTCTTTGTTATTCCACTAAGGCTTGGAAAACATTAATTCCTTAAATGAGAAAAGGGAGCTCAGAGTTTTATTAAAAAGGCCTTCAGACACCCTACCCCCGGCCCATTTTATAGAAGAAATCGAGGCAAGAGAAAGTTAGTACCGCGCAGAAATGAAATGAGAATTCACGTGTGAGGCCTGCATCGGGATGCCCTGGCCTCCTCTGTGCCGGCTCGGTGGCCGTCCGGGAGTTCCCGCTGAGGGCTGGCAGGGGTGCTGGCCATTGCCAAGGGCCCGGCTCCCTGACCGCGATGTCTGAGGACGAGCCCTTGCTGCTCAGGGAGGCTTGGGTACAGACAGAAGCTGGCACAGAGAGGCTGAACTGTCCCCACCTTGTCTAGCAACGCTGTCCCCCGGGGCAGCTCAGGCTCGGGGCGGGGTGGGGGGCAGTACAGGGACCCTGTGTAAGTTCCTGCTTGGCGTCTAGAACCAGGGCTGGCCCTGTGGGCAGGCCACCCAGACAGTCGCCCAGGGCCCTGTGCTTATTTCAATGGTGTGCTGTCACCGTCCTGAGATTCTTGATCCTTCTGGAATGCGGGGCTCTGCATTTTCACTTTGCATTCCATTTTGCCCTCGAGTCAGGTTACTGGTCCTGCCTCAGACTGGGATTCCAAGAAGATTGCACAGGTGTCCTGCTGTTGGTGGCCTATGTGTTCGGGACGCAGGGAAGGAGCTGTCCTGTGTTGAGCACTTTTCACATGCCAGGCTCTGTGCTGGGGGCCGGAGAGGCCACAGTGGCTGAGACTTTAGTAGGGGAGCAGGACACCTTAGCTGAAAACGAGGTGCTCAGAGGTGGGGCCGGGCCCAGCCTGGCCATGCAGGATGGGCACATTACCCCCACCTGGGGAGGGGGTAGTTTGGTGGCCCCTCAGGATGATTATGGGGGGGGACTGGGAGGGGGCGAGAGACATAGGCATTCAGGGGCACGGTCTGCTTGAGCCAAGGCACAGAAGCAGCCTGGAGCGTCAGGGGGCCAGCTTGGTGGGGTTGGAGCAGAGAGAGGGAGAGGACAAACCTGGGAGGGGACAGGGACAGAGATGGGGTGTGGGAGGCCAGGGAGTTTTTTTCACCTGGGTTCCTAAGGCTACAGAAAGTTGGGGAGGCTTTCAGGCAGGGCAAGGACCTTATCAGAACTCGAGCTGGGTTATCCTGGTGACCGTGGGGATAGGTGTGAGGGGACAGAGGAGGCAGGCAGAGCGGGACGTACAGGAGCCCTGCTCGGAGAGGTCGTAGCCATCGTCACCAGCAGAGGTGGCCGGGACAGAGAGGTTCCGGAAGGAGAAGGAGGTGACTCAGCAGGAAGGGGTAATGGAGAGATGAGGACAATCCCAGCTTCTGGCGCTGGTCTGAGTCACTGAGCGCTTCCCTGTTGGGGCCTGACCCCCCTGACCCCTGGCAATGGGCCAGCAGCCAGCTGGAGGCCCCTGGGAGGTGGTGGGGGGGCTCTGTTCTTAACAGAGCAGTTGATTCATTTGTCTGGTACCTTTGGCTCAGAGAGCCTGGTGCGGGAAGGGTGTGGCCCTGGTGGTGGGCCAGCAGGAGGGAGGGTGAAGGGCGCAGGCTCCATGGCCTCCAGTCTAGATCCGAGGGGACCCCCAGTGTTCCCAGGGCAGGGAAGTACCTGTCACCTGTGGGCACGCCCCTCAGCGGAGTGTGACTGTCAGTGCTCTTCGCCCGTGGATTTGGCTTTGCTCTGGGGCCACAGATCCCAGGCCCCGTCTCCTACTCTCTCCGCCAGGGTTTTCAAAGACGGAAACCTTCCCCTGCCGTTCCCCTGCCCAGAGTTTTCTGGAAGCAGCAGAACCACGGTCTGTATCGCCTTCCTCCAGCTCACATTAAATCAAACCAGATCTTTACGGGGCTTGCCGAGGAGGGAGCACTGTCACTCCCGTAGGAACCGAAATCGGGGACTAGTAAATTTCTGTCCACTTGTGCACTGGCCTTGCTCCAGGCTTACCCATGGTCCTTACGCTCTGGTCTCTGTTTTTCTCCTCATTACACGGGGGAAGAAGGCATCCTGGGCTCCCGCTCTGCCTCTGTTCCTGACACCCGGCCTGGTCGTGCCCAGTTGGGACACTCCATCTCTCCCTGTCCCTCTGCCTGTTAATCCAGTGCTCACTGCGGGCGGCCTGGCTGCATGTTGCGACTATATGACTTCGGCTGAGCGACCTCAACTCTCTGCGCCTCAGTTTCCTTCCTTCTTTGTAAAGTGGGGGGTGGTGACATTTGCCTCAGAGGGTTGTTGTGAGGGTTATTCGAGGTCCTATGTGTAAAGTGTTTGGCACAGGACCAGGTACCCGGCGCCAGGCATGCTGGACCGGCCGCCTACCGTAAGGTACCAGGGACAGGGCGCACGGGACCAGGCACACCAGACTGAGCTCCCAGTGGGGTTGAGCTTCTGCTGTTTTTGTGGCTGTCGATTAGTAATGCCCAAGCCGGGGCACGGAGGCTGAGGGATTGCTGGCTTGGGGAAGGCCTGCAAGTCCAGGAGCAGCCCAGGCGGCGCGTGTTGTAGGCGCTGAGGGAGGCCGGCCTGGTGGGAGCGGAGCACGTGACGGCCAGGGCGGTGGAACCGGGGGTTGAGGCCAAGGCGGACCCCGTAGTACCTGCTAAGCAGCGACGGGGAATTGGAGCGAGGGTGCGTGGGGTGTGAGGGCGCCCCTGGCAGCTGTGCTCCACACCAGGAGGCCAACCACACGTAGGTGGAGCTGGTGGAGATGGATGGAAATTAGCAGAACATTCTTGACACTGAGACCCAGGGGTCCTGCATTTCTGCCACCCGGGGGGCTTCCTGCAGGGGTTCCCACCCAGAGGGAAGAAATGAGCCCTCTACCAGAGGCTCGGAAACCTCAGACCCTGACTCCAACCTCAGGCCTGGTTTCAGGCCCTTGGTGCTGAGTCACATAATTGTAACTGGGCCGCCTTCGGCCCTGCCAGCTTCCCTGTGGGCAGCAGAGTGGACGGCTGGAGGGAGGCTGGGAGGGCCGACCCCCCCCCCCCCCAAAAACCGTTCCCAAGCTTTAGTCTGTGGACGGCACCGTGAGCCTTGCTTTTTGCCACAGTTGAACATCAAACCTGTTTTGAGCTCTTTGCTTGAGGGTGTGTTGGCAGGTGGCTGTCCTTCCTACGTAAGGTCCCCACCCAGGGGCCCTCTCTGCACTCCGGGTATTTCCCTGGATGTCCAGCAGGGGGCGCTCACCCACTGAATGTGGGATGCCGCTCTGCTATAGATCTCTGAGCACCCGCACCCCCCCCTCTCAAAGGGTCCCCACAGGTCCCCGGTGCAGGTTCCTTGGCTACCTGTCAGCCTTTTGGCCTTGACTTTTATCAGCCTCGGATTTTAGGGGGTGTATCCCAGGGCGTTTGCAAAGCTGAATTCACAGAATTCACTGCCTATAAAAAAATGATTCGAAATGATCATACAAAAGTCCCCTCCCCAGAAGAAAAATCACACAAGACAACTCACAGAGTGTCCTGAGCACCCGCACTGCCTCCATCAAGGAAACACCCGGTTCTGCTGAAACCTCACACACGAGGCATCCACGCCTGACCAGGGGGCTGTGGCACCGGAGGGTGCCTCCACTGTGTCTAAGCAAAGGCCCTGGGGAACCGGGCCCGGGATTGAGGGAAGCCATGTGCTGGGTCTTTAAACAGCCCATCCCACATGTGTGGGGTGAATTGGGTGGGGTGAGGGGGCCTGATGAATGTGCCATTAATGAGCCAAGTTCCACTGGGAATAATTCTCCCTTTGTGTCCCCAGCACCTCCCCAGCTGCTGCCTGTGCGGATCTCACTCCCCGAGCCTCAGAACATGTGTCTTTGCCTTCTGCCCCAGCTGGTGATGGAGTAGAGGCTTCCGCTCTCTCCTGCCAGGGTCTGGCCAAGGACTTAAGCAGGTATGGTACTAAACTTTCCCTCCACGGTTGCTGGAGAGGAGGGGCCTGGTGGTCTCTTCCCCCTAGGCCTTGGACTCAGCTGCCATCGGGTATGGCACCAGCAAGGTGTTGACAATCTGGATCTGTGATGCCATGAATTTGGGCTGTAGCCGATGTGGAGTTTACCCCTGCAGGCAGGTGTCTGTGTCACCATGGGGGTGTCCTTCGTGAGTGAGTGTATTATCAGGGGTCTCCAGAGAAACAGATCCAATAGGAGGTATATATACATACAGACAGAGAAACGTATGTTAAGGACTTGGCTCATGTGAATCTGGGGAACTGACAAGTCTAAAATCTTCAGGGGGCGGGGGGTGGTAGGGGCAGCAGGCTGGAGAGCCAGGGAAGAGCCAAAGCTGTAGCTCAAGTCTGAAGGCCATCTGCTGGCAGAATCCCTCTTCCTTGGGGGACCTCAGTTCCCATTTACTGATTTATTGACTCATTTATTTCTATCAATGTGGACTTGGGGTTATCTATTTTATCCTTTGGGTTATAATAAAATAACACTTGATTCTTTTTTTTGGCCCAAAGTATCTTAGCTTTGGCCATTGGGCCATTCATTGGCTCCCAGGGCTTTATGTTGAGGGGGTCCAGCAGCCCTGAGGCAGGATAGAGATACAATCAGATGTGCATTTTTGTTTTTATTTTAATGTTTATTTATTTATTTTTATTTTTTTTTTTAATTTTTTCAATGTTTTTTATTTATTTTTGGGACAGAGAGAGACAGAGCATGAATGGGGGAGGGGCAGAGAGAGAGGGAGACACAGAATCGGAAACAGGCTCCAGGCTCCGAGCCATCAGCCCAGAGCCTGACGCGGGGCTCGAACTCACGGACCGCGAGATCGTGACCTGGCTGAAGTCGGACGCTTAACCGACTGCGCCACCCAGGCGCCCCGATGTTTATTTATTTTTAAGAGGTAGAACATGAGCAGGGGAGGGGCAGAGAGAGAGGGAGACACAGAGAATCGGAAGCAGGCTCCAGGCTCCGAGCTGTCAGCACAGAGCCTGACGCGGGGCTCGAACTCACAGACCGTGAGATCATGATCTGAGCTGAAATCGGACACTCAAACTGACTGAACCACCCAGGCGCCCCAAATTTGCACTTTTAAAGGCTCTCTCCCTAGCTGCCTGGCAGGGCAGGACTGGATTCTGCACTGACCAAGACTGTCCTGAGGCTCTGTGTCCTGCCCAGGGCCAAGACGAGACCAGGCGTGGCTGCGGTTAAAAACACCCTCCACTGCACCTGCAGACTTTGCTAAGTCCTCTCTCTCCCTGGCTGCTCTTAGCCACAGGGCTGTGGCCTAGATCCAGGGATCCAAATAAAACTTGTCTTTTCCCCTCTGGTGTGGGTCCTGGAGGTTCTCAACTTAAGTTTCAAAAATGTACAGATGAAAATTTCATTTTGCTGAAATGGAAGTTGTTTACGAGCCTGGGCCGGAGAGTCTGAAGTTCTGGTTGGTCTCATGGTTTGGAGATACATTGTGCATCTGTTCCCATTTGCAGCCAGGCTTCTCTTGCTGGAGCTGGCGTGCCTTCTTTGTGTTTTCACCGTGCACACGCATGGTGCAGTCTGTCCCTGCTCCCCCCACCTCTGTGGTTTTGTCTTTTCCTCTTTGGGCTTGGAGGGGAGTGGCAGGGCAGTGAGGCCTGGTGTCTTGACAAAGAAGGCCCGGGGCACATCTTATTACCGAACGGACAGATGTTCTGTTCTTGCAAGCATGCTGGGCGGCTTCCTGCTGCCTCGTCCTGCTTCTAATGGCTGCTGTGGAAATGATGACACAACCCCACGTTTCCAGCGCAAATGGCTTTTCTCTGGGAATTTTCACACCCCCTCCCTTCCCCCATCCCCGTTGGTAATCATTAGGGCACAAGCCTTTGGGAGAACAGATGTGACTTTGAGAGAGGCCGCGGGGAGGAGAGAGAGCTCCGTGAGCAACCCTGCCTGAAGCAAAGGGCTTGTCCTGGGAGGGACGCTGTCCACTGCGGTAGCTGGGCTTCTGGCCTTCCCTTCGCCTCCGGCCCTGCCCTCTGCAGCCTCCACACTCAGCAGAGCCCCTGACCCATAAGAGCATTCTAGACAGCATCCTGTAGTGGTGAGCTCTAAGAGGCTGCAGCCAGGCAGAGAGTCAATGATAAAGAATTTCTAGCAGTACAAGTCCAAAGCCCTCACTCATGCCAAGGCAGCTACAGCTGACCACGCGTTTTTGGAGCCTCTGGAGGCTTGTGGCAACGAGCCTGGTATGTTGGTACCTGGGCCGGTGGGGGAAGGGGGGTGAACCTGAGCAAACAACATCCCTGTTCAGAACTGACTGACGTGCCTGTCGGCCTGCCGGGGACAGCTGTCCCACAGGAACTGGTAACTTGGAAGCCTGGCCAAGGGCTGCCTGGAAAGACCTGGAAGAAATGAGATTAAGAAGCAGCTTCCTGCAAGGAGGAAGTGATCCCATGCTGATACAGGAGGCCCAGGGCATAACACCCCTGAGAAATGCCGCCCCAAACTGCAGCCTGGGATTGGGGAGGGGGGGGCAGGCAGGTGGCCTTGGCTCACCGGGGTTTCTGGTGAGATGTCCCCTGGGCCCTGCCTACGTCGGGCAGCCCCAGATTTCTCCACACTTCTCCCGGACTTGAGGGATTTTCCTGGCAGGAGCTGGACTGCGTGTCTCCCTCACCCCACCCGGGGTGGTACCCTCTTCCCCCAGGTTAGAGACGTGAACCCCTTCAAAAGTGTTCCACGCCCTCGCCCTCGGAGCCAGCACGTGTGCGAGCTCCCAGCTCGGTGGTTAATTCTGCAGGTGGGGTCGGGACCACCCTCTGTGTTTTAAAGATGTCGGGTTGCTGAGGCTGAGGCTCTCTGGCAACAGGAGCTTCCCCGAGCAGACTCGGGTCTGACCCAGCTCGTTCCTTATTTACATATGCCACCTGTCATTACAGTCATTCTCATGCCTGAAAGACCCACTTCTTACAGGGCAGACCGGGCACGGGTATGCTGTAGAGCGTCACCCTCCTGGCGGGACCAGCACAGGCCATCCGAGTGGGGCTTCGGGCCGCTGGCCCGTCTCAGGAATGGGAACCAGGGTGGGGGCAGCTGGGCGGGCTTGTCCGGAAGCTGTACCCTGCTGGCTTCGGCCGAGGAGCACAGGTGGAGGGAGGCCGCTCCTTCCCCAGGGAGGTAGGTAGAAGTTGGCCGCCTCCGTCTGGGCAGAGCAGGTGTGGAGGGGTGGGGCCGGAGACCCTAGCCCCATAGTTCTTTTTCCCTCTTCTGGAAAGGAGGGGTGGGCAGCCAGGCGGGGCTTCTCTGGAGTGCCCCCAGAGGAAGTGCAGAGCATCAGCTTTGTGACCCCAGCCGGACTGGAGTCCCGGGACCCCTAGGGCAGCCTGGAAGGGAGTCCGACCTGACGTGGGGTTCGGTGAGGAGCCAGTGAGGGCGTGGCCGGGGGTGCCCAGCGTAGCTCCCAGAAGGTGGAGGGTTTCAGGGCAGCGGGGTCTGGGAGCTCCCCCTCCATTCCTGGTAACCCCCTTGGTCCCATATTATGTTGGCTGCTGTGTGCTAGTTTTCGAGTTTGGCTTTTCTTCCAAGCCAAGCGTATGCCTTAGAGCCTCCAGCCCCAGCTGGAGGTGGGAAGAGAGGGGTTGCCAGCAGCAGGCCGGTCATGGACTGCCCAAGGGGAGGTGGAGAAATAGACCCGAAATCCAAGACAGGGCCCCAGGGAGGTAGGGTGGAGGAAGGGCTTCTCACCAGCACAGGCCTGGCTCAGGGCCCTTCCCCACCTAGCATGGCTCCTGCCAGTGTCAGTTAGTCAGCTTCTCTTATTCTTTAGCTCGTGAGATGCAGTCACAGGCCTGCTACAGCAGCTGCAGGAAGTGATGAGTGCTCTCAGTCTAGTGGATCATATAGTGGGGTCTTCTGCTTTATTTATTCGCCATCTGTCCATCCATCCGCCTGTCCATCCATCCTCCCGCTCGGCATACACGTCCTGGGTTGATTCTGTGCCATATCCCACGTGTGATGTGGTGCCGGGGGGAGGAGCATAAAGCTGCAGAGACTTGCCTCTTGTCCGTTAATGAGCTGTGTGACCTTCGACAAGTTACTTGACCTCTCTGAGCTGTCGTTTGCCCATCTTTAAAACGAGGCTAGTAGTACCCACATCTTGGAGGTAATTGTGAGGAGAAAATGAGGTATGTGAAGAATGTAGCTCAGGGCTTGACAAATGGGAGGCATTTAATTAATGCGGGCTCTCCCCTGACATCCAGCGGTGCTGGGAGTGCTGGGGGAGAGGAGACGACACAGCAGTGATCCAGCACGTAAACTCTCCAACTGGCTGAGAACAGAAGAGCCAGAAGAGAGTCTCCTCTGCCTGGAGGACTCGGGGAGGCTTCCAAGGGGGGGAGCCGTGTTTTCATGGGTTTTCTAGGTGTTTGCTGAGGGTGAAGAAGGAAAAGGTACTTCAGGGAGGGGGAGCTCTGTGTACCGCAGCCTCGGGGGGAGGTGGTGATGCCCAGCAGATTTAGGCAGCGGGTCAGGAGAGGCCTGGATGGACTGGAGGGGGCAACACAGGTGGTTGTGGGCCGAGTAGTGAGGTTAGCGGGAAGGGACGCAGGCATGGCGGGCGGTGGTCAGGTTTGGGGGTGAGCCTGTAGCCAGACTGAGGAGTCTGCTGGGACCCACAGTGTGAAAGAAAGATTGTTTCCCTGGTATTTTTTTTTTAATTTTTTAACGTTTATTAATTTTTGAGAGACAGAGTGCAAGCAGGGGAGGGGCAGTGAGAAAGAGAGAGAGAGCGAGAGAGAGAGAGAGAGAGAGAGAGAGACAGAATCCAAAGTGGGCTCCAGGCTCTGAGCTGTCAGCCCAGAGCCTGACATGGGGCCTGAACCCACGGACTGTGAGATCATGACCTGAGCTGAAGTTGGACACTCACCGACTGAGCCACCCAGGAACCCCAGTTTGTTTCCCCTTTAAAGCAGGGGAGAGTCAGGACTGAGTTTGGGGGTGGGGGAAATCTCTGATGGCCAAGGGGAACCTGGATGGTGAGAAGAGGCTGGAGGTCATGGGGCCAGTGGAGGTTGGTACTGTGGTCGAGGTGGGAGGTGATGGTGAACTGAACTAGGGCAGTGGCTATGGGGCCCGAGAGGCTCTGAATCTGTCTTTGTGGCTTTCATTCCCCCCTTCCTTCCTTCCTTTTATCCTTCCTTCCTCCTTCCCTCCCTCCTTCCCTCCCTTTCTTCCTTCTTTCTTTCCTCCCTCCCTCCCTCATGTTTGTTGAGCTTCTGTTCTGTGCAGGCCTCACAAGCTGTTGCTGGGGATACAGTAGTGACCCTGCAGACATGGGCCACACTTCTGAGGGGACTGTGCAGGGACAGCAATTCCTGGGCTGGGCTGTGGTTCCAGGCGGGGGCTCCCAGGACCTTGGGCTTAACACCGGCATTTCCTCCCTGTGCAGCCCAAGGCTGGGGCTCAGGAGGGCAGGGGTGTAATTCCCCATGGGGCTCAGGAGGGCAGGGATGTAATTCCCCATGGGGCTCAGGAGGGCAGGGGTGTAATTCCCCATGGGGCTCAGGACAGCAGGGGTGTAATTCTCCATGGGGCTCAGGAGGGCAGGGGTATAACTCCCCATGCAGTTCCACCCAGCATGCAGTCCCAGCTTTTCATGTCCTGGCTACAAGGCAGAGGACGGCCGGCTCTTTGGGGATGGCTTGCCCACTTTGTGCCCCCAATAAGTGCCCCTTCTCCTGACTTTAAAAATCCATCTCATTGAGCATCCTTGCCTGGTGGCTTTGCAAACCATAGGATCCTGTGACCTTTCTCAGGTTTAGAAAGATGGGGGCTTCCCTCCCTCCCCCTTTTTATTGTCCCCGTTTTAAAGATGGGAAAACTGAGGCCCAGTGAGGTCAGGACCTTGCCTGAGGTTACAAGCTCTGAGAGCAAAGTTGTGGTGGGAACCGTTTGGGTCGGGTGTCTCAGCAGACTCCTACTCCAGGGAGCCTGCCCAGCTTCTAACTCCTCCTCCTGAAAGAGGAGCTCTGGGCTTGGTATCCCTGGATGCTGTGAGCGTCAGTGAGGCAGGGACACTGAGTGCTCCCCGGGACAGAATGACTTCTTGCTGTTCCGTGAGACAGCACAGCAGCAGCCGCAGCTGACATGTATTGAGCACTTGCTGTATGCCTGGCATTGCTATACTAAGAACATTTGGTATGTTATTTCACTTACACCTTGCAATATCCACGTTGGTGGGAAGGTCCTATTGATTTTTAGTGCACAAGTGAGGAAACTGAGGATCAGAGGGGTTCAGTAACTTCTCTGAGTCAGTTTAAGGATTCAGGTAAATGAGAAATTTCCCCTATTATCCATTAATCTTTCTGAATTAGGTGAGTGAGGAAGTGAGTTTAATTCAAACCTCATTCCTGGGCACCCCACCCTCCCCTCCCCACCAAAATCACACACACACACACACACACACACACACACACACACACACACACACGCAAATCAAGACTTGTCGATGGGGGATGGGGGGGTGGAGCTGAGGTCGGGAAGCTGGGGGGCGTGGCTCTGGGCTTCGCATGTGACAGCAGTGGGAAGACCTAGGATCATTTCCGTGATTCTCCGTAAGCTCTGGCCTCAGTTGGAGAGAATTTCAGTTTTGGCCTCTCTCCTCTGTGCCCCTGATTACGGGTCCATCCACCCGGATATCCACCCATCCCTGTGTCCGCATAGTGGCCAAGAGCCTCCCATGTGCCCAGCTATGAGCTAAGCACTGGGCATTCCGTGGGGCATATGGGAGTTGTGGCCTCAGCCCTCCAGGAGCCCACCTTGCCCAAACTTGTTTCCTAAGGAGAAACCGGATGCTAAGGACGCTGGGGGGCGGGGTGGGGGGTTGCTACCCTGGGATGAAGGGGTGAGAGCAGGCCCCTCTGGTCAGCTGCTGACCTCCCAGAAACAAAGGAGCCACGCCGTGTTGGAGAGCAGAGGCATGTTCCCAGGCTGGGCAGTCGCTGCACCGTGGAAATGCTCATGCGAAGGAGAAACCCTTCATCTCTTTCTGGATTAATAACTTCAAGAGATGCAAAACCATGTAAATATAGCGGGCGCTTATTCTGCGTCAAAACTGAATACGTACCCGGCCTCTGAAAGTGGCTAGGAAACCCAGTGGTACCTCTCACACGTGCTTCCTTAAAGTCAGGGGATGAGGCAGGAATTGGGTCGGTCTGTTGTCAGGGAAAGATTGTCTTCACGTGGACAAATCAGTTCCTGAAAATCTGAGTATTTCGGGAAAATAATCCCTTATCTTCAGACACAGTTACAGGCTAATTGCATCCAGCGACGACTAGACAGGGTGTGGATGGAATTACACAGGCCCGCTGGGAAGGTTATGAAAAGAGGGTATTATTTTTAGGGCTTGGTAACGCACACACGCGCGCGTGCACACACACACACGTCTGCGCACACTCACGCACACACACAGCGCACAGCACACGCCTCAGACGCTATGCTAATTATGCTATCAGTAGGTGCTCACGATGCTATTTCTGGCCCAGCCGTTCTGGATTCTGTTCTGTCACGGAGCCTTGAGTCAGCAGTTCTGGTCCTCGGCGCCTGGCTTTGGCTGCACCGCTCACAATGAGGGCAGCCTCATGGCAGGCTCCGTGTCACTGCTCCTCAGGCACGGAGAGTCGTGCCCCCTCAGACCAGCCGCCCTGTGCCCTGCCTAGCGAGGGGAGCTGCTGCTGGGGAGCCACGAGGACCCACTCTCTGCTCACAGTGAGAGAAGAAGCGAGACACTTGGAGCTTCTGGCTGCACCTGTTTGTGTTTTCATCTTGGGAGCATTTCCACCCCGACCGGCCTCTTTGGAGCCCCGGGCAGGACCCCTCACCTGCTGCAGGTGGCGGGGCCTAAAGTTCGCAACCTCTTTCACCAGTCTGGCTTCAGAAACCAGCCTGCTGCTGATTTTGGCAGCTGGGAGATCCCCTCTCTGCTTGCAACTGAATGTTTTTCTTCAAAGGCCTCTCTTCCCTGGTACCAAGTAACCTCTAAAACCTTAAGCTTAAGCTCTAGAGGAACTCAGTGGATTAACACATCAACATTCAAACCAAGTACAGTATTTAATCTCTCTTAACAGGCACTGAAAAGTGCTTATGGAATTTTCTGTTCTTGGAAAGATTTCCCCGAGAAGAAAGAGGGGTAACACTGGTGATGTTCTTGATCTGGAGCAGAGGCAGTCACCTCTGGCCCAGGCAAGTCCACCGTTTCTCTCTTCCCAGGTCTGAGCGAAACTTGACGTTGTGTCTAAGGGCGGGCTTGAACTTTGGAGGTCAGAGTTTTATTTGGCCCGATGTCCACCTTGGGCCACCCTGTTTGTTTTTGCCTGTGATCTTAAACCTAGCATATACCGGCAGTTATAGGAACAACCTGGATTATCTAAAGACAACTGTTACCTGAGAAAGGCCACATAAAATGCATCCGCTTAAGTCAAAGTTGTATGGGAATAGCGGGGAAAAGGTTTAATTGCAACTTTACCTTGAAAAAAAAAAAACATGAAAAATTACGAAAATGGCTTATTTTATATTTAACAAGATGTAGGCTTTCATTTTTTTTTTAAGATGTAGGCTTTCATGATAGCCATATGTTAATATTTAGAATGAACAAAGAGTTCTGCCCCTATTATTCTGACAGGTTTTCGGGGCTGTGTTCTCACCTCACATTTGACTCTTGCTGCTGAAGCAGAGACCCTTCTCTGTAAATACGCAGGGGCTTAAACAGTTTTCTGAAGGGCTCCTCTCAGCTCCTTGATCTTGACATTGCCTCTCTGAAGTCGCCTTCTTCACCTTCCTGAGTGTCTCTTCTTCATTTGTTCACAGAATGCCGTTTGTCACGGCTCCGGGTGGCTTTTGAGCACTTCCGCGGAATCGGGTTCAGTGACTTCACGGTGTCCTGCATGTTTTGCTAAATTTACGGCTTCCTCTGCACTTGGTGGCATCGTGCTCGCACCGACAGTCACTGAGAGATGAGCCAGACAGGCTCCCTTCCCTCTTTGAGGGGGGATTGAGGCTCCAAGGCATTGTTTCGTTGGCGGAACCCTCGTAACGCTGACCTTTGCTTCCTCTTCTAGAACCGTGTTGCCGTGACAACATGGATGGTGGGGACCCTCTCCGAGGGATGGGACAACTTGAAACATATCCTCTGCGAACCTCTTCGCTTTCTGATTTTCCCGATTGCTGGGGGAAGCCGAGTAGCTGCTGCTTTGCTCGTGGAAGCAGGCTTTGAAATTGAAGGGGTGCTGTTGAAGGTGTGGGCCACCATATTCATGGGCTCTTGGCAGAGGACCCACAGGAAAGAATATGTTGAGAGGGTCAGTCATAGAAACACCTGCTCATCTGCGGAGTGACTTTTTTTTTAAACTTACCGGGTGTTGTGAATTATGTAACGGATCGCGATCGTTTCCCTTTTTGCTTTGGCTATTGGGAGACTGCAACTTATTCCAACAAGGGCTTCTGGAATAACCTTACCCCCTCTGGCTTTTCTACACCTTTTCTACCTGAGTTTCTTCTTCCTCCCTCCTTTCCTTTTCTTTCTTTCTTGAGTCGGGGTGGGGGGGGGCCAGGGAGGGGCAGAGAGAGAAGGAGAGAGAATCCCAAGCAGGTCTTGCACTGCCAACACGGAGTACTATGTGGGGCTCAAACCCACGAACTGTGAGATCATGACCTGAGCTGAAACCAAGAGTTGGATGCTTAACCAGCTGAGCCACCCAGGTGCCCCTCTTTTTTGCTCCCTTGAATTGGAAGCTTAAATCCTTTTTGAAATTAGGTAGAGCGGGCACCAGGGTGGCTCGGTCGGTTAAGCATCTGACCCTTGATTTCAGCTCAGGTCACGATCGCACGGTTTGTGAGTTTGAGTTCTGCATCCTGCTGGCTCTGTGCTAACAGTGCTGAGCCTGCTCGGGATCTTCTCTCTCTCCCTCTCTGTTCCCCCCTGCTTGTGTTCTCTCTCTCTTTCAAAATAAATAAACTTAAAAAAATTGTTTTTAAATTACGTAGGGTATATTTTCCAGAAAGTTTATCTCAGGAGCATCTCCTACAACTTCCATCTCAAAAGAGCTGAATGGATTTGGTAAAGGAAGAAAGGTGTTTGAGGCTCTTATTTCGTCGTCTTGGATGTGCATTGTTTGCCACTAATTCCTTTCTCATGTGATGAGACTTCTTGGCACTAACTTAAGTTTTTCATAGCCCCCGAGGTTTCCCCCATCAGCCTGCCTTCCTTCTTGTAGGAATCAAAGATTAAAATTGCAACCTGCATGCTTCATTTAGAAACAAAAGTGAGTCCCCTCTCTCTTGACCGATTTCTAGCTCATTTTGGGTTGCCTCTTTGGGCATAACAGTAAAACCCACAGCCTCCATTTTCTGTCGTGACAGAATTGAAAGAATGTTCCCCATGAAGAGTAGTCTTTGGAACTTCTTTGTTTGAAAGGAACTCTGGAAGGTCTCATGCGGATATGGTGAAGATGGTGAGGAAGACATATAGTAGAGCAGCCCTTTCCAAGAAGAACGCGAGAGAACTTTCTGGAAGGGATGGGATTTTTACCTGAGCTTGCGCTTCAGCCCAAGGAAACCACTCAGGCTCCCGAGGGTGAGCATGTGAGGTTGAATGTTGGAGTCTAGAAGATTGATAGAACCCATCAGTCTTCTCCCCCTTCTCTATTCATCAAACAATTCAAGACGTTTGCCAGGACCTTTGCCCATGCCCTCTGTGGTTTCACGCCGCATGTGTTTATGGAGCCCTGGCTGTACGTAGGGCACACCGTGTGGCTGGAGAGCAGAGCGCAGGTGCAGACACACGGATAAAGTGGGATGGGACAAGGATGCACCAAGGCTCCCACCTGCCAGCGGTCGAGAGAAGTCTGAGGGCCGGCTGGGACTGACCCCAGGAGCTGGCCCGGGGCTGCGGCTTGATACCTGGGAGGCATTGAGAGAGCTGGGGAAGGTGGGGAGGGCGCCTGCTCGGCAGCGAGGTCACAGGGAGGACCCTGGCCCTGCTCAAGTACAGGGTAGAGCGTGTCACAGGATCAAAGCCAGTATATGGAATTGGGACTTCTTCCCGAAGGCAGTGGTCAGCTTTTGGAGCAAGGTCATGTGACATCCAAGCTGTGTCTCCCACGCCCGGGGACGAGGACCCCGGATCTGTCGGACCTGGTGGGGAATGTGCCAGCAGGGTGCCATTCGTGCCCGCACCTGGTCCTGTTTGCTGGCCGGATCTGCTGGTCTCGGGCTCACGTTCGCGTGTGGTCGCTGAACTTGGGCCACACGCAAGGGCTGAAATGGAACAGCTCCCAGCAACTGGAACCTTAGGGAGACGTCAGCGAGCACAGAGTGGTGTGACGTGGGTTGGACTTTGGGGGCCTCAGACGGAGGAGCAAGACGCAAGCAGGCGGTGGTAGTACGGTCAGAGCCGGCTCCCTAAAGAGAAGGTTCACGCGGTTTTGGGCAGCGGCCCGCAGCCCCCACCACGGTGTACTGGATGGCGGTGAAGGCCAGCAACTCGAAGAAACAGGACCTGGGCCTCCTCCATCGGTGTTTACATTCTTAGCGTTCCCCAGATGGAATTTTCTGTGATCTGACCTACTTTTCTTTAGCATGTGTGCTTGGGCTAATTAGCAGTGCAGGGGTCCATCGGTCCTGTTTGGAGAGCACGGCTGCTATGGCAACTGGAGACCTCTCCGAGGCCGCAGGCGAAGGGAGAGTGGCCCAAGTTTGTTTCTCTTGCAGTCTCAGAGGTGTTTCAACTTGCTCCCCCACCTTGACTGTGGCCCAGTGGGATTTAAAAGTCTCTAGCACATAGTTTATCTCTCAGGTACAGAGATTTGGCAGGTCGGCCAATCTTTCCGGTATGTGTCAGTAAGTAACTTGAGGACAGACGTGTCTTACTCAACGTTTATAGGCCAAGTACATGGCAAGGGTGTTAATATGTGTTGAATCGCTAATTGTTTTAGAAATCGTGGGTGCATCCCTCGATTTATCCAGGTTTCGAGGGTGTCTTGAGGACATGAGTAGGAGGGTCGGCAGTGGGGCCGGTCGACGTGGACTTAGCTTGCCAGCAGGGTCCCGGAATATGTGTGCGGTGATCCAGAGGCCCCAAGAGGGGCTGAGTTCACGGTTTCATTGCAGCCACTGCTAGAAGCTTCAGGGATCACTGGTTTGCTGTAGAGGGGACACGCTGTGCCTGGGGCAGGGAAAAGTCTGGAGAACCAGCTGGGAATGAAGAGATGGGAAGGAAGGCAGCACCTCCGGAAGAAAGATCAGGAGTAAGCAGAGGGGAACCGTGCATGGCGTCTGTAGGCTCAGCTGCAGACAGTAGCCTGGCCGGGTGGGTGCTCGCTGCAGGTGTGGATAGCTGAGGGCGTGAGTGCTTGGAGTGCTAACCGCTGGCATTTTAGTCATTTCAGATGGAATCTGTGCTTTCTCGCTGTACGAACCCACGATTGAACCTTTGCGGAACGATTTGGGGTGGGACGGGGTGAGGGAGGGAGGAGGGTGAGGCAGGAGTGGGGGCTAGGGGGTGGTGTCTGTGTTATATGCAGTTCTCGTGATAAACCATGACCCGGGGCTGGGTCTACAGAGCATTGACGCTGGGTCGGATGATGGCTCTGGACTGCTGTTGTTTTGAGTTTCCTTGGTCTGGCTTGAATGGTTTGTCTATCTTTTCGCTTTTTTCTTTTAAGTTTACTTATTTTTGAGAGAGAGAGAGAGAAGGAGGGGCAGAGAGAGAGGGAGAGAGAGAATCCCAAGCAGCTTCTGCATTGCTTGCACGGAGCCTGACGTGGGGCTCAAACTCACGAACCGTGAGATCATGACCCGAACCGAAATAAGGAGAGGGAGAGGGAGAGAGAGAGAGAGAGAGGGAGGGGTAGAGAGGGGAGTGTGAGCACATGAACAGCAGCAGGCCCTTGCGGCCCTTGTCCTCTGGAGTCGCTCTCCCTCCCCTGCTTTTTTTAGTTTGACGTTTTCTGTCAGCTGAATTACTAGGTAACCAAATTTGTTTTAATCATGTGCCAGCTGAGCATCAAGAGGCCCTAAACGAAGATGTCAGAAGTTCTTCTGTAAGCACACAACACAGACTCGTGACGTTTGGACTTCCGTGGCATCCACCTCACCGGTGCCCACATCGTTATTTGTTTTTCCCCACGTTCTTGGTGGCGTTTTTGGCATCACTGAGTCGGTGGCAGCCTGCTAAGTGAAGTGTCACTGTGTCATGACATTTGAGTTGCTGGGATTCCACATAAGAGGATCTCATTTTATCGCCTCCTTATTTCCTTAAGGGCACTCGTTTAGGGGAAGATGCTTCTCATCAAGAAGGAAAGAAAGTTAACACTGCCCGGCACCAGTTAGGGGCCTGGTCCTGGGACCCTATATATATATATACACACATACATAAAATTTTCTTTAATTTCCCAATACCTTGCAAAGTCCACACTTTCCCTCTTCTGCCAGCTGAGGAAGCAGGGCTCAGGATGGTTAAGGGGTTGGCTGCAGCCTATACCGCAAATGAAGAAGATGCCAGGCTTTGAATTCTGGTCTCATTTCAAAGGCCTCTCCTGTTATTGTGGCAAACCCTCACCTGCTGAGGGTGAGGACCTTTGGATGGTTCTCTGCTTTCTCGCGTCGTGAACCAAAAAGCTGATGAGTTCTGACTGTGGTTCTTCATTTGTGGTTTTTTGTTTTTTGTTTTTTAATTTTTTTTAACGTTTATTTATTTATTTATTTATTTTTTAATTTTTTTTTTTTTTAATTTATTTTTGGGACAGAGAGAGACAGAGCATGAACGGGGGAGGGGCAGAGAGAGAGAGGGAGACACAGAATCGGAAACAGGCTCCAGGCTCCGAGCCATCAGCCCAGAGCCCGACGCGGGGCTCGAACTCACAGACCGCGAGATCGCGACCTGGCTGAAGTCGGACACTTAACCGACTGCGCCACCCAGGCGCCCCTACGTTTATTTATTTTTGAGACAGAGAGAGACAGAGCATGAACAGGGAAGGGTCAGAGAGAGGGAGACACAGAATCTGAAACAGGCTCCAGGCTCTGAGCTGTCAGCACAGAGCCCGACGCAGGGCTTGAACTCACTGACCACGAGATCATGACCTGAGTCGAAGTCAGCCGCTTAACCGACTGAGCCACCCAGGCACCCCTGGTTCTTCATTTTTGTAGCGCTGAGTTTGGCTAAAGCCCATACCCTTGGTGCCCAGGGAAGGGGTCGCTTTCCTCAAAATCTTGTCTAGGTTAGTGCTTATGAAATTTTTCAGCTCCAAGCAGTAAGGTTGCTTGGACTCCCAAGTGTACATGGGGCCCAAGAGATCTGCTTTCTGGCGGGAAACAAACCCTCAGGGTACCGGAGGTGAACAAATTGCGGGAACTTTGCCCCTAGATGACACCCTGCGCCGACAGTGAGTGACGGCTGCCCAGGACGTGCTTTCCAGAGCAAGCCTCATCGGGCCACCCAGACAGTTACCCTGCCTGCGAGATTGACATTAGCTGCCTTCATCGAAACGCAAAAGTAAACCTTCTCCGGGTTTCCTGCAAATTTCCTGTTGTTCTGGGAAACAGTTTTGATTCTCTGGCGTTTTGTTTGACAATAATCTTAAGCAGGCACAGGAGAAAGCCAGTCGGCCACGAAGTCTAGAACTATCCTGACATTATGAGCGGCAACCTCAAAAGTCCCTGGCCAAACATCCTTGCCACAGCTTCAGAAAACACTCAGGGTATTGGAGGAAATTTCTAAATGCTTTGAGCAGTTCTGTGTTCATTTTATTTTTCTTTTGGCCACAGTTTAGATGCATTTTAAGCTTACTGTGCCATGGGGTGAAGACATGCCGGGAAAGTGTAGAAGGGTTTTCAGCTGATCATCAGGGGCTCGCTTTAATTCGGTTGCCAGCCTGTGTTTGGAGCGCACAGTACAGTTGCACTGAAAGTAGAGCCAGGGCAAATGGTCAGGCTCCCAGGAGTGCCCCAGACTTTCGAACCTGTGAGAGATGGAACCCTTCTCTAGTAGCTTTTGGTGAGAAGGTCCCGGAGCCCAAGCCTTGAGCCTTTGTGAGCTAGCTGGAGCCAGGCGGGGGACCTGGCAAGCTGGGCATTGTTGCCCTTGCCAGGGCGGGGGCCGCGGTGATGGGGTGTGTTTGGAATCACAGAGTTGGGCCCTTTGGTTGTAGGTCACAGCAGGCTGTCTTTTCCCTGGTCACCCTGTGGCTTTCAGGGCTTGACACGGGCCTGTCAGCTTGCCTGGCCTCTGGTTAGGGAGAGCACCTGCTCAGGGCTTCTCCGTGGAGAACTCACCTGGTGGCCAAAGGTGGGGTTGCAGACCTTGTGGCAGGCCGTGGGCTTCTTTCTCTCCACCTTGCCTCCCAATTGTGTGAGCGAATCGGAGGCCGGACCGGGTTGGCTGTGAGCAGGGAGCCAGGCCCTGGGATCTCCCTGGTACAAGCCTCAACGGGCTCCGGGCCTGGCCACCGGCCTGAAGGAGGCAGAAGGGGACAGTTGGAAAACCGCACACATCTTGCACATTTCCCGCCGCAGCCTGTTTACCTGCCCTCTCTCCCACCACACACACACACACACACACACACTGGTGGGAGAAAAGTCTATTCCCCTCCTTCTGGAGGGATGAGCCCGCCGGGGGGCGGTGGAGAATACCCCTACTTCTCCCTGCGGTCAGCTCGGCGGAGACCACCACGCCCCTCCCTCCTTGGGGCCCCGGGCTCCCCAGCCCGCAGTGCATTTGCATTTCAAAGCCACACAATGCGGTCGGTCGGGGCGAGGCAGGGGAGGCTGGGGGAGGCGGCGCGCACGCAGAGGGAGGGTCTTCGCGCTCCCTCCCCCGGCCCCGTTTCCGGAGCCTGCGCCGGAGCTTTGTGAAGATGCAGGCGTCGGGGCCGCTCGGCGATGATGACATCACCGTGTCACACACCGAAGCCGGGCTGCCGGGGGGTTTAGGAGCAGCTCCACTCGGACCACACCGGCGCTCACGCTCACACTCGCGCGCCCCGGGCAGAGCCGCGCGCGCCGGCCACACTCGCGCACACTCTTAGGCGCGCGCCGGCCACACTCGCGCGCACACTTCCGCGGCGCTCGCTCCCCGGGCTCCGGCTTCGGCCCTAAGCCGCAGCTCCCCGCCGCCGCCGCCGCCGCCACCGCCACCGCCACGGATGCCAGCTGCTGCTCCCATCTGCAGTGCAGCAGCCCCGGCCGCCGGCCGGTCCGTCCCGGCTCCCGGCTGGAGGAATCGCGCCAGGACGCTGGCCCCGCTCGCGGCTAGTCTGCTCGCCAGGGCGCAGCGAGGATGGGAGGGTCGCAGTCCCTGCAGCCAGTCCCAACCAGCGACCCGAACCTGGAGGCTTCCGAGGCAATGTAAGTGCTCCGCGGGGCCGCCCGGAGGGCCCCCCCCCCCCCCGCCCTCCCTACCCCGGGAGGAGGAGAGGCTGCCTGGGCTTTGTTAGTGTCGCCTCTCCAGATGCCGGTGCAGCCTGGAGCCCGGGCTGGCCCAGGGTTCTCGGCAGCCTTACATGGCTTTGCCTGGTGGCTGCTCCTTTTAGCATTTAGTCCCCCTCTGGAATGAGCGTCTGGCAGCCCTAGGACTGCCCCCGCCTGCCCCCCACCCGGCAGAAATGACCCTCTGGCATTCGATTTCAGTTGTTCAGCGGCCCAGTGCATGTTCCGGGGCTCCTGCCGTGAGCATCTTAACTCTGCACCCCCAGCACAGTGGTATTTCCTGCAACGGAACAGCCGGGCATCAACAAGGGCCTCTTGGGAAGAACCCTTGAGTGTGGCAGCTTGGTGCCCATGGAGACAGACCAGTTTAGGGGCAGCCAGTCGCCTGGCCAGGCAGATGGTGTGGATCATGGCTGGGAGACATTCAGTCCTGTTAGCTTAAGCATCCGTACACTCACTCTGGTGAGCATTGTGGAGGACAAGGCTGCTTGCTATTATTAGTCAAGCCAGAGGAAGTCTTGTCATTGGTCCATTGGTCAAGGCAGGGCTTGACTGCATTGATTCCGGAGTCCAATCTTTTCTCCAAACCACAGAGCTGATGTGCTCGGAAGAGGCCTTTATCCTGGAATCCTTAGTATTGCCATTTCTGTATGGTCGTATCCATTTCCTCCCCAGGCATGTCTGGAGGTTGGGGCTTATTGGGTAGATCTGGCTGGCTGCCGGGCACATTTCAGCAGGTCAGGCCGGCATCCAAGGTGGGCCTCCACATCCCAGGCTTACCTGCTCTACTTTGCCGAAAAGAAGAATGTGTTTCAGAAAAGAGTATTTTCTGGGCATCTGGGGGTGGGGCGGTAGGTGAAGTGATTGCTTGCTGAGAGCCACTGATGTGTAGATTAAAAGATTAGCAGGGATTGGTCTGGGTGTTGTAGTAGGGACAGGGTGCCATGTGGGGCTTCCTCACTGGTCCCCACGCCTGGGCTTCAATGAGGAGCTAGCTCAGCGCGGTGATGTAATGCTAGGCTGAGCCTCATGGTTTTCTAAGGCCCCGTCTCTTTAGCAGTGAACCATACTTAGGAGCAGGTGTGCACTGATCATTTGTCTTCCTCCTTGTAGCTTGGGAAAGCGTCATCTTACAACGGGAGGCACATCAAGCTGGAGACTTTTTTTTTTTTTTTAATGCTGTGAGCCTTGTACTACGCCTACCCTGTTTTTTGTCCCTGTGTCGTATTGTTAGATGCTTGGAAATACGTATCACCAGAAAAGACTGCAGCCTAGGCAGAAGAGAACAATTTCAACCTATTTTTTAAAAGTCTGTGAACTGGAAATCAGTTCATCAGTGCTAATCACTAACTAATTGGTATCAGGACTCACGCCTGTCAAAGAGCGTAAGAGGCTTGGAAAAGACAATGTGACCGCATGCTTGGGAAAATATGCGCCTCAGCCATTGGAAATTCAGCTCACCGGTCCCCAGCATCCCCGCCCTCTTTCCCCGTTGAGTTAAGAAATGACCAGTATTCTGTTGGCTGAGGGCTGAGTTTGGGGAGATTCAATTAGGCAGAAGCTGCCTTTTGGATAAGGCCCCTACAGGTTGGTTCTGCCCTGTGGGGATAGCGGCGTTTGGGTAAAACTCCAGGCTGATGGGCCACATTGTGCTGAAGTCTGCTTATCAATATTGCATGGTTGAGTTCGTTCCTGTGCGCCAGCCTGAGGCATCTCTCCCAGGAACTGCTACTTCTGCAGTCTCTAAATGGAGATCTTTAGGATAGTACGGATGCTCATTCACTGATCCCACCCTCCACCCCCTACCCTTTTTTTGTCTTTAAAAATGAAGAGAGGGGACATATTTGGGGCTGGTACCGTTCCCAACAGTTATTTTTCTCTAAAACCCCATCTCTGCTGTCTGAATAACGAGGGGCTCCTTTGCTACTGCCGAGTTGCTCGTTTCCAGTCTAGAGGTTTTAAAAAGTGTGTTAAGGGAGCGCCCCTCTTCCGTACAGGCACAAGCCTTGCACGATGGTGTGTATTTCCCTGCGCCTCAAAACGCACGCACAAGACAGTGCGGCACATGGTCCGTGGCGAAGAAGCTGCTGCTGCTGCTGCTGCTGCTGCTGTCGGGGTTGCTGGGGTGGAGGTGAACTTGGGGTGGACTTCTGCTGTAAGACCGTCCGTGACAACTGGAATCTAGAGTAACCCTTTGTCTGTTTTTCTCTGCCGAAAGATGGGCCGGAGTTGGGCACCCCTGCGGAAGAGTGAAACCAAAAGACAGAGGGAGGCAGGATGAGGTGGAAATGCCTGCAGGAATTTTTTTAGCGTCAGGATTTCTTTCTTGCCTTCTGCTTTCAGGTGCGGGGTGCCTTTGGGCAGCTTTTGTAGCCCTGCCTGGTAGCTTCACGTTGTACAGAGTGCGGTAGGGTACTCGGGTGGGGGGTGGGGGGTGGGGTAAGATCCAGAGTCCTGGGTCTCCCTCTTGGCTGGTAGAAACTTAAATCCTGGAGGGGCAGGAGGGCACGTGGGGCTGGGAGCCGGTGGGGGGGTGGGGTGGAGGCTCAAACATCAACCCTTCCCTTGCTCCTCCCAGGGTGGTCCCCAAACTGCTGCATCGCCTTCTCCGAGGGGCTTGTTAACAAATGCACAGCCCCAGGCCCCTCCCCAGACTCTCCATTTGAGCCAGAGATCTGTCGAGATGCCCGCTGAGCTGTCGACGAGAAAGTTTGAGAAGCCCTGAGCTAGCTCAGTGTCTCCATCCTGGTCGGTGAGGAAGTCTGGCCACTTCTCTGGCTGCTTCTTTCCTGTGTGGGAAAGAAGTTCCGGTAGCAACAGCGGCCACTGTTTCCAAACAGAACAGGGGAAGCTGGGAGAGGAGAAATCTGCTGCAGAAAACACTCGCTAACCAGCGCAGCCACGCTGGGAAGTGCAGGGAAAGGACAGGAAGTGCTACAGTTAAGTGTGGTCTCGGCTATTGATCAGACTTGCTGTTCCCGCCTGTGCCTTCCTCCCGCGGCGGCGGCCCCTTGTGGCCCTGCTGCTGCTGAACGAAGCGGCACGAAGTCCTTTATCTTATGTTTAATTGGAGCTCCCACCCCCAGCCGGTTCCGGGGGCTCCCGATCAGCTAGGGGGACCCATGCCCCCGTAGAGCAAAGTAGAAAGGCCAGGCTGGGTGGAGAGGGGCAAGTTAAGGATGGTGGCAGATTCACCATGGAGGTTTTCTGCTGCCACCAAGAGAAGGACGTGGCATCTGCCGGGAGGAGAGAACTGGATTGGGAGCACCCTAGGGGAAAGGATGGGCTTGGGCCGGGATTTGACAAGCAGGTGGGACAAGACTGATAGTTGAGAGAGTGGCCGAGGCCAGAGACTCTGGTTCTGCCCTGCCTGCCTCGAGGGTTTCTCCAGGTGAGGTACCCTGTCTGTAAAGACTCAGAAGACGAAAGCACCCGCCCATGGCCAAAGTAGGTACACTGTGTGCCTGAAGTTTGCCGGCGTTTCAGTAGCTCAGAAGGCCAGAAAGGGCTGCTGGGGCTGCTGGTAGGAATCTATCTGACTGGAGGCCTCACCAGATCTCTTTCAAAGCCTTGTTTCTCGAGGTGACCCTTGGCTAAGTCATTGCCTCACGCGACCGCATCCCTGATGTGGGCTGCAGACAGCTTCTCGGTTCCAGGAAGCCGATTGCACTTTGGATATTATCGTTGGACAGAATCAGTTGAGTTTTGTGCCCCCTAAAATGGAATGAGCTCCAAAGTTAGCTGTACAGTGGGAGTTGCCTGAGTCCCGAGGGAACCTCTTGGGTGCTGTCTTGATTCAGGTTGCTATGACAAAATACCACAGATCGGGGAGCTTAAGCAACAGACATTTGTCTCCAGACAGTTCTGGAGGCTGCAAGTCCCACATCAGGGTGCTGGCAGATTTGGGGTCTGGTGAGGACCCACTTCCAGGTTTAGAGATGGTTGTCTTCTCCATGCATCCCTGGCCATAGAAGAGAAAGCAGAGATTTGATCCTTTTGTGGGGGGGGGGAAGGGGAAGAGAGAGATAGAGGGAGGAGGACGGAGAAGGGAGTATGGGGGTGGGAGGGAGGAAAGAGAGAGAGATGTGTCTTCATTTTTTTAAAAACGTTTATTTATTTTGAGAGAGAGAGAGAGAGAGAGAGAAAGCACACATGAGCAGGGGCAGCGTAGAGAGAGAGGGAGAGAAGCCCAAGCAGGCTCCACTCTGTCAGTGCAGAGCCTGATGCGGGGCTCGAACTCACGAACCACGAGATCACGACCTGAGCCAAAATCAAGAGTCAGACGCTTAACCGACTAATCCACCCAGTCGCCCTTGTGTCTTCTTTTAAGGGCACTGATACCATTCACGAGGGCTCCACCCTCATGGCCTAATTACTTCCCAAAGACCCTACCTCCAGATACCACCGTCCCGGGGGTTAGAGTTTCAGCATAGAGATTTTGGGGGGACACGAACATTGAGGGCGAAAGCAAGCGCTTTTCCTCCGCCATCATTCCTCGGTATCTCCAGCATGGCCCCTGCGGTCCTTTACTGCTTTCTCTGTGGGACTTACTTGCAGGCTTTCGCTAAGGTGAGCCGAAGGCAGGAACCTTCCGGGGCCCTCCAGGGAGCTGCCAGTTGTCCAGGGAGTCATGCCATCCCTTTCTGCTGGGGCAGTGGGATGGAGCGCCCAGTCGTTACAGGGTGAGCAGACATGGCTGGCATATTTATCGGGTGAGTATGGGTACGTGTTACATCTGGGTCGGTGGAGTCTGGGCCACTCTCTCCCCATAGGCCCTCTGCCCCCATCCCCCTGTTTCTTTCCACCATCTGTGGCCTGTATTTTCTGTGGCTGTATCTTTGGTTGCCTAGGACCTACTTTAGCCTGAAATCTGATTGGCTGTTCGTGCCAGATGGATTGCCCAGCGTTCCTGGGTGAGCAAAGGATATTGAATAATTCCATCCTTTCCCCCTTAAGATTGATGATGAGGACTTAGGCATTGGAAACAGTGGCTCCGTGAAAACCAATTGTTCATGGACTAATGCTTGTGTTTCAGATTGGACAGGAAGGAGTCTGGGGAGGACCGGTTGGCCACAAAGAGCTGGCTTAGTCAGAACTGCTCATACACACCCATCCCGCGTCGGAAGCAGTGGCTCAGATGAACCCTGGTTCTGTTTATATTTACAGGTTCCCTTTAGCCGTTGTTTCTGGAGAGCAGTTGTGTGCTGTTTGCGTTGCCAGACGTGGAAACGTATCTGGATTTTGTAGCGTGAAAGCCAAGAGTGCAAAGTTCTGCGGCCCTGAGTAGACTAGATTTAGCAGAAACTTCTGTGTTCTGGATGTTTTCCACTGTGGAAATATGGCATCCATTAATCCTATGAGGCAGGCACTTCCAGCCCCGTTTTAGAGGTGAGGAAACTGAGGCCTCTGGATGGCTTACAGCAAGGGCTCAGCACACATTTTCCATAAAGGGCTGGGTAGTAAGTATTTTAGACTTTGCAGGCCATATGGTCTTGGTTGCAAGAACTCAGCTCTGCTGTTCAAGTGTGAAAGCAATCCTAGACAATTAGTAAAACCAGTGTTCCAGTAAAGCTTTACTTACAAAAACAGGCGGTGGGTTGTAGCGGGCCGACCCCCTGGTCACACAGCTGGCCAGGACAGCGCTGGGATCCGTGCCCCCTACCTTCACGACTGTTTATGAGCACAGGGGTCCTCAGGTCTTTGGCCTGGGCCACATGCTTTGTCTCTCTGTGCTCTCTGCAAGCTGTCGCATGGGCTTAAATACTATCACGTACTGAGAACCCCCTGGCTGATGCCCTTCCCCTTTCTCTGAGCACCCTGCTTGCCCAGCTGCTCACTTCGTATCTCTCAGGTTTCTGACGGAGGGCCCAGGCTTAATGTGTCCCAAACTGAACCGATGGCCTTCCTTCTCTCAAACACAAAAAAATCTATATACAAACCAACCCAATCCCAGCCCAGCTCCCCATGTCAGCACGTGGCACCCCAGCCAGCCAGCTGCTGCACCCAGAAAGTCTGGTTTCCTCCTCTTCCCGCTCCTTCCTTCTTCCTTAAACAGACCGATCAGGGCCCTTCCCCCTGTCTGCTTCCCACTGGTTTCCACCTGAAGTCCCACCTTCCCTGTGGGGGCCTGCGGGTCTGGCCTCCCGCTTCCCCTTGCCAGCTGTTCTCCGGCCACACTGGTCACCTGTCAGCTCTTTGAACGTGCAATGCTCGAGTGCCTCAGAGCCTTTGCACGTGCTATGGGTCGTCCAGAAGGCATTCTGCACCGTGCCAGCCTGACAGACCCATCTCCAGCTTCAAATCTTGACAGCTTTTCCTGCCGTTACTCTCCAGTGCTGTCCAATAGAACCTTCTGGGATGATGGAAAGTTCTGTCATCTGCACTTCCCAGTATGATAGCCACCTAGCCCGTGGCTGTTGAGCACTTGAAGTGTGGATAGTGCATGCAAGCAATTGCATTTTATTTTATTTTGAATCTATTGTTGTTTAAGCTTATTTATTTATTTTGGGGAGGAGGGGCAGAGAGAGGGAGAGAGAGAGAGAGAAACCCAAGCAGGCTCCGTGCTGTCAGCACAGAGCTCGATGTGCGGCCTGATCTCATGAACTTTGAGATCATAACCCGAGCTGAAATCAGAAGTCAGATAATTAACCGACTGCCCCACCCAGGCACCCCCAAGAAATTGAATGCTATTTGTTTATTTATTTATTTATTTATTTATTTATTTATTTATTTTTAATTTTTTTAATGTTTATTTTTGAGACAGAAAATGCCCTGGGCTGTGCAGAGAGGAAGGCTATATTCCCACTGCCACGCTTTTTCCAAAGTCCTTGCTGGCTCCTTTCCTTGTACCGCGTCTCCCCGGACATAGTCCAGCTCATCAGGTCCCCACTGCGTTCCGTTCTTTGCATCTTGGACCTAGATAGGCTTGGAGAGGGCGTGCTTAACGGATCTGGAAAGGCCCCTGGTGTCCCCAGCAGCAAGGTTGGTCTCTGCTCTTCAGGCTTCAGAGAGAGAGACAGAGCACCAGTGGGGTAGGGTAGAGAGACAGGGAGACACAGAATCCGAAGCAGGCTCTATGCGCTGTCAGCACAGAGTCTGACGCGGGGCTCGAACTCACAAGCTGTGAGATCACGACGTGAGCCGAAGCCGGGCATTCAACCGCCTGAGCCACCCAGGGGCCCCAAGAAATTGAATTTTGGATTTTAATTAAAATAGTCACGCATGGCAAGAGGCGATTGATTGTATTGAACACCGCAGCTCTGTATCATTCTGTTGTATGAGTTCTTCATAATACTCTGCAAAATATATAGTTATTGATTTGTCTCTTGTTTTTATTTAAAAACTTTTTTTTAACGTTTATTTTTGAAAGAGAGGCAGAGCATGAGTGGGGGAGGGGCAGAGAGAGAGAGAGGGAGACACAGAATCTGAAGCAGGTTCTAGGCTCCGAGCTGTCAGCACAGAGCCCGATGCAGGGCTCACTCTCATGAACCGTGAGATCATGACCTGAGCCGAAGCCAAGACTTGGACACCTAGCCGACTGAGCCACCCAGGTTACCCTGATTGATCTCTTTGAACTGTTCTCATCAGAATGGAAGCAACCTGAGGGCGTTGTGTTTATTGTGCTTGTCCCCAGTATCTCGCACAGTGCTGAGCACGTAGTACGCACTCAGTAAACAGCTTGTTGAATGAATAAATGCATGAAGAAATGGATAGTCTTACTGGCGGAAACAATCCTAGGCACACGTCTGCTCCACACTGAGCTGTGCTGAGGGGCCCTGCAGCCGGGGACTTGGAGGGGCAGGAGAGGCTTGGCTCGACCTCGGGTGTTAAGGTTCTGCGGGCCCCACGTGAGGACGGGACCCACTGCCACGAGGACGGCCGGTTCTGTGCTCTGCCTGCCTGTCTCCCCTCCGTGACTCTGCCTCGATGCCCTTGCCCAGAGCATCCCAAGCAAGTACACTGCGGGCTGCAGCGGCTGGCAGGTCACCCAGTGACCGGTCACGGCCCTGCTGTCTCCCCCTCTCTCCTCCTGGATGGTTTGCTCTTCTTAGAGGACTGTGCACTCAGCCCTCTCCGTTCTGCCGTGTCTTTTGGCCGTCGCTTAGCTGGTGTCTCTTGCCTGCCTTCCTCTCCATCCACCTGAGGATGCTGCTCCTCCTGGAGCGGGGAGGGGGACAGGGCGGCTGCTGCCCGGGCTGCAGAGGCTTACAAGGAGGCTGGGGGGATGGCAGCGCATTACCTTTGCTTCTGCCTTCTTCGCCCTTGCAAAGGGGAGCAGCTGCCGGGGCCAGGAAGGTGCAGGCCCCCACCCCCGGCCCCGCCACTGTGAAGTGAAGAACCTTTCGGGCCGGTGGGCTTCTCAGAGCTCTTTTTGCACCTGCCAGCGCTCCTTACTTAGAACGGTTGTTTCTGGGTTGGCCGCTTCCATGGTTTACTCTGCTTTGTCCTTAAATGGAAGCAGCAGCAGCCTCTGGCTCTGGGCAGAGCATTGGGAGCTGGAGGTGGGGGCAGGGGTGGGGGCTGGGGGTAGGGAGGTAGAGGTGGGAGCTGGGGGTGGGGGCAGAGGTGGGGAGGCCCCATCCTCAGTTTGCTCTGTGTCCTTGTGCGGCTAACGCTGATGACTCAGGCCAACTGTTGGGTCCAGTTTGCCGTGGGCATCTGGGCTTCACTTCAGGGTGTTTGTGGAGACTCGGAGTCTGAGAACTTTACAGCTGAACCATCAGGGCCTGAGAAGTCACAGGGGGCTTATTCTTAATGCAACCTTGTTTCAAATTCCACAGGCACATCATTGGTGAAACACCACTCAGGCCTTTCCTGCTGGTCTTTTTTTTTTTTTTTTTTTTTTTTTTTTTTTTTTTTTGATAGAGAGATTGAGTGCCAGTGTGTGCACCTGCCGGGGAGGGGCAGAGAGAGAGAGAGAAATGGTGCGTGACTCGGGGCTCGATCTCCCCAACTGTGAGATCATGACCTGAGCTGAAATTAAGAGTCGGACGCTTACCTGACTGAGCCATCCAGGGCCTGCTGGTCTTTATTGAGCATGACTCAGGTAGTCAAAAATTTTAATCTCTTCCCATTAACTTCCAATTTGCTAAAAAAATATACATTTATTTTTATTATTATTTTTTTTAATGTTTGTTTATTTTTGAGAGCATGAGGGAGGGAGGGGCACAGAGAGGGGGAGACACAGAATCTGAAGCAGGCTCCAGGCTCAGAGCTGTCCGCACAGAGCCCACAGTTAGCGTGTGTCTTTGCTCTAAACTGTCATTTTTCTTTTTTTGGTTTTCCGATTCCTTCCCTCTCCTCAGGGAGGTTCTAAAGATAAGTTTGCAAGAAAGGTGGCTGTTTATTTACTCTGTTCATCCTGAGTGAGCAGTGGCTGCAGATACGGCATTTGTCGAGGCTGAAGCTTGACACTTGTTAAAGCTAGGGCTGCTCTTTGTCTGGGCTGGGGGAGAAAGTCCAGTGGAAGAGAGTGTCACAGTGAGACTTGCCACCCTGTGTGTGGCGGCTCGCCGTGTCTCCTGGAGCTCTCCCGTGCAAGCACCATCTTTAATGGGGATCAGGTCTGGGTCTCTGGACCTTCAGGAACAGTCTGATCAAAGGAGCTCCAGCTTCTGAGAGTTACTCCTCTTTGCCATTCACCAGGGCCCTGGTGGAAGTTGCTGGTGGCTAATTGTTCTACTTTGGAGGGACATGCCTGGCGTGCCCTGTGAGTATTTTCCAGGAAGAAGGCGGAGAGGCTGGCCTGACTTTAGGGAAAACATCTGTAGACTTGTAGGTCGTGCGTGGGATTTCCTGGCCCAGCCTCGTTCGGAAGTGGGTCCTGTGACTGTGTTCATTTCCCTTAATGCTCGAGGGGAGAAAGAGTGGCCCCAAGACACTGAAGGGCAGGGCTGCGGGGAAGAGGCCATCACAGCATCAGTGTCCGAGGGACTCTGCTCTTGGGGAAGGAGGAAGAGGGGCCGGAGTGCAGAGTGTGTGTGAGGCAGCGGGGCGGGAGCATTGTAATGCCAGCCCGGCCCCCGGGGCACTACAGCCCGAGTCTAGTCGGCAACGAGTTTCGATTCCTCCTAAACCAGTGACTGGCAAAGTCTCTAAGTCTAAGCGGAAGGTTTTATGACCAGGAACACAGGGTCTGAGGGGCTGTCCCTGGGCAGAGGTGCACCCAGAACGTTCCTTCCTCAGAAGGGCTCTGCCTGTGGGCTTAGCCGGGTACCTTGGGTAGAAGGCACAAAAACCATGTGAAGTAACTTAAAGACGAGAGAATGTATGTGTCCTATGACTGACAGGTAGGGTTCTTCCAGCAGTGATTATCAAGATGGCTTTGGAAAAAAGGACCCCTCTCCCCCACAAAAACAAACAAACAAGCAAAACTGAGAAAAACCCCAGAACAACCTAGAGCAATAGAGTTGGTGGCCTTTAGAATCACTTTCTTTGAGGGGCGCCTGGGTGGCTCAGTCGGTTGAGCGTCCGACTTCGGCTCAGGTCATGATCTCGCGGTCCGTGGGTTCGAGCCCCGCGTCGGGCTCTGTGCTGCCGGCTCGGAGCCTGGAGCCTACTTTGGATTCTCTGTCCCCCTCTCTCTTTGCCCCTCCCCCACTTGTGCTCTGTCTCTCTCTCTCTCTCTTTCTCTCTCTCTCTGTCAAAAATAAAATAAACATTAAAAAAAAAATGGGAAAAAAAAGGATCACTTTCTTTGATGTACAGCAGGGGACCTACACCTGGGGCTGCCTCGGGCTCCCTCTCTGACCCGAGGCTGCAGCTGCTGGGGGATCTGAGTGCCACGGCCTCTGGGACTGTCTGCACGGACCTGGAGCCACATCGGGGAGGCGAGGAACCTGGGGAGCACTGGGGTGCTGGGCTGGCCTCTGGACTGGTCTTGAACAGCTCAGCTCGTGTCTCCTGCCCTCACTGGCGAGCCTGCTCCTGGGACAACTCTTAGGTGTTTTGACACCCATAGGGAATATCTTTAGTTACCAGACTGGAGATACGTGACCTGAAGCAGGGGGAGGGGGAAGGGGAAGGGGAAGGGGCAGGAGGAGGGCCGTCAGGCCTGGCTGGAAGCTTCCGGCAGTGTTCTCCCAGGATTTTTGCTGTTGATGGTATCTGATGCTAGACAGAAGTGGAGTCAGTGGGAAAGGGCTCCAGGTAAGAAAGGACAAGGCGTACCTTGGTGGCAGATGGTACCTGGAGGTGCTGTCTATGAGGATGAGGGAAAGCAGGGCTTGAGAAGTGGAGAGGTGTTTGTTCCTGATGTCTGTCACGTCCAGTTGTTCCAGTGACAGATGAGAGAAGGGTGTGTTGGCACCCACCCCTCTCTGGGGGGTAGCTCTTAGCACCCAGTCTAACTGCACGGTCCTGGGGCTGCCCCCAGGCTCCAGAGTCACGGCGAGGTCGAGCCAGGGCCCTGTGGTCACCAGCCACCTGCTCCCATGCACAGGACAGCGGGCAGGGGGCTGAGCGGAGGCTGTAGCCAGCAGTGTTCTTCTGGCCACTTTCTCCCTCCCTCATGTAGGCCCTGAGCCCTGGCCCTTCACGTGACCTCGGTGGACCAGAGGAGGGTTCTTTCTCCTTACTGGAAGACCGTGTGACTGTGGGTCCCTGTCTGTGACCAGCATATCGTACATGGACCAGAGAGCTGGGTGGCATTGGACTGAGGGGGTGCCTGATGAACTGACCTACTGCTCCCAAGAAAAAGCGGGGAGAACCTGCGCGGGTCACCACCAGCCAGCCCAGCTCCACTGTTGGGAACAGTACAAAGTTCGACAAATTCCACCTTTAGAAAGCTCGTGGACCACAGCACTGGCTCAGTGCAAAGCTGTCCTGGGTTCCTGGGCGTGTGGCATTGCGGGTCCACGTGGTGCCCTTGGAGGCTCAGTTACGACATCCGTGAAATGGGGCCGATACCCCATCCCCCTCTCTGTTGCTGACAGAGTCTACGGATAAAAAAGAATGCATGCTCATGCTGGGGACTCTGGAGAAGAAATGACAAATAAGATGTTTGAGTACTGTGCCTGTGGCTTTTAGTTTTAGTTTTAGTTTTTTAAATATAGCATCGTTCCTAGTGAAGTCTGCTGAAGAAACCCTGAAATGTTGCCGCTTTGTGCCAAAGGATGCATTAGTGTCACTCTTCAAGGAAACCCCTTAGTGCCTGTGAAGTGGAAAAGGTGCTGAACCTCAGAAACCAGTCTGCTCAGATGGGCTTTCTCGAATAACACACTTTCCGCCCTGTGCTCACTCTCCTGGCTTTATGCTGTGCATTTCCCAATCTGTGCTTGAAATATATATTGTATTAATTATATTACACCATATTACACCATATTACATCATATTTATTATGTTATATTATATTAATTACATTACATTATATTATATCATATCATATTATACAGTGCTATACTATGTTGTGTTATATTCATAATCTCCTGAATACTGGTTTTCTCCAACCTCTCCAAATGTAACCATCTCTTCTAAAGCTCAGGGCTTGGGGTGTCTGGGTGGCTCAGTCGGTTAAGCGGCCGACTTCGGCTCAGGTCACGATCTCGCGGTCCATGAGTTTGAGCTCCATGTCCGGCTCTGTGCTGACAGCTCAGAGCCTGGAGCCTGTTTCAGATTCTGTGTCTCCCTCTCTCTCTGACCTTCCCCCATTCATGCTCTGTCTCTCTCAAAAATGAATAAACGTTAAAAAAAATTTTTTTTAATAAAATAATAAAAGTCAGGGATTAAATTAATCCTGGCATGGTGTGTGGAAGGGAACCAGGGGTATGGGGGTGATTGGGTACAGGCTTTCCTGGAGATGGTATAAATTGCCCAACTCTCAGGGGCCCTGGGAAGTATTTCCCTCATACTCAGATGTAATATTTCACTGGCAAACGTTCAGCGGGGATAAAATAATGGAGGGCTGCATGGAGGAGGGGACACTTCCACCGAGCCTTTCTGAGCAGGTCTCTGCTGGGCAGGAAGAAGCAGCGAGAGAAAGTGCAGAAGAGCTGGAAAGGCCTGCTGGGGGACTGGTGGAGGGCAGGGTGTGGGGTTTGGCTTGAGTGCACAGAGCAAGAGCGGGAGGCGGGATCCGAGGAAAACGTCAGGGGCCAAGTGGGGGAAGGCCTCATGAGGCGCTGAGGAATTCGGACAGCCTCTGAAGGAGTTAAGAGGGGTGTCACGTGACCAGATTTGGGTTTAGGTTCGAGGAGAAAAGGAGAAAACAGCCCACCTTTGTTTCTTCATCTTGGTCTGTGTCACACAAGTGACTAGAATTCGAGAGTTTCCAGATTTGTTACTTAAGACACTGGGTGGCCTCTGTATGGGTCCTTCTTTATAGAATTAAAAGCCAGCCTTCGGGGGCACCTGGGGGGCTCACTCGGTTGAGTGTCCGACTTCGGCTCAGGTCATGATCTCGCGGTCCGTGAGTTCGAGCCCCGCGTCGGGCTCTGTGCTGACAGCTCGGAGCCTGGAGCCTGCTCCGGATTCTGTGTCTCTCTCTTTCTGACCCTCCCCTGTTTATGCTCTGTCTCTCCCTGTCTCAAAAATAAATAAATGTTAAAAAAAAAAAATTAAAAAAAAAAAAGCCTGCCTTCTTCAGGATTGTTTGGACACTGGCTTTCTGAAATTCTCCCCCGAGGCCCTTCCTCGTTAATAAAGAATTCCCAAGTCTTATGCCTCCATGTGGGTGGTTTGGTGCCTCAAAGGCTGCCCACCAGGGGGGTTGTTTGCAAGAAGCCGGCCGTTCTTGAGGGGACAAGAGGACATGTGCCCAGTGCCTGTAGTTCTTTCTAAGTGGAATATACAGTCATTTGAGTTGCATCTCCTTGTACGTGTAGACAGACACAATTTTTTTGTTTTTTGTGTTTTTCACCTCTTTCCTGGATAATGTACGGCCTCGTAGCTTGCCATGCAGATTAGGGCCGCCGAAAGGGCAGGTCTGACCCTAGGAAGCCAGAATGTGTGTGCAGGTAGGCGGAGCTGGTTAGCTAACAAGGAAGGCAGTAGGAACCTAAGGATTTTGTTTTTGAAATTTTATTATTATAGTTTTCATATTTATTTTTGAGAGAAAGAGACAGAGCACGAGTAGGGGAGGGGCAGAGAGAGAGAGGGAGACACAGAATCGGAAGCAGGCTCCAGGCTCTGAGCTGTCAGCACAGAGCCCGATGTGGGGCTTGAACTCACAAACCGTGAGATCATGACCTGGGCCGAAGTCGGACGCTCAACCGACTGAGCCACCCAGGCGCCCCCCCTTTTTTTTTTAATGTTTGTTTATTTTTGAGAATGGGGGAGGGGCAGAGAGCGATGGAGACAGAGGATCCGAAATGGGCTCTGCACTGACAGCAGAGAGAGCCTGATGCGGGGCTCGAACTCACGAACCGTGAGGTCATGACCTGAGTGGAAGTTGGAATCTCCGTGGACTGAGCCACCCAGGAACCTAAGGATTTTGGAAAGAGCGGCGTGTCGGGAGGCTGAATGCGAGAGAAAGGCAACCCCCAGAGTTAGATGCAGCCGTAGGAGGTGATGAGGGGTCTGTGCCCGGGACCCTCCGAAACTAGAAAGGGACGGGAGGCTCCCCACTGACGTTTTCTAAGCAGAGAGGACAATGAAATGGGGAAATGGCTTGATCTGTCAACGTGGCCTGCGACAAATAAAGGGAGAGATAAACCCCTAATTATCTAAGTCAGCTTTCATTAAGATGCCAACTGGAGCCAGAAGCATGACTTTTAAAATCGTAGGAACCTTGGGGCGCCTGGGTGGCGCAGTCGGTTAAGCGTCCGACTTCAGCCAGGTCACGATCTCGCGGTCCGTGAGTTCGAGCCCCGCGTCGGTCTCTGGGCTGACGGCTCGGAGCCTGGAGCCTGCTTCCGATTCTGTGTCTCCCTCTCTCTCTGCCCCTCCCCCGTTCATGCTCTGTCTCTCTCTCTGTCCCAAAAATAAAAAAATACCAAAAAAAAAAAGTTGAAAAAAAAAATCGTAGGAACCTTGAGATAAGGGAAAACTTTGAGCCTTTGATGCAAGAGATGTGAGAAAACAAAGCACAAAGCGGCCCTTGTCCTAAAAAGAAGAGAGAGAGAGAAGTCTGGTGCTGGTTTAGAAGTCAGAGGGCTTGAAAGGCCTGAGGAATAGAAGTAGGCAGGTGCCATTGTCCCGATTTCTACCTCATTCTCTTCCTTTTATCATCAAATTGAGTAGTATAGTGGCAGGAAGGTCAGCTCTGAGGGTCTGTTTTAAGTCAATTGGGTTATTGTCACCAAACCCTTAACCTTGAGGCAGTTTGCCTGTTTGATGTGGGAAATTGGATCCATTCGATGGAGCGTCGTCATATGTAATTGGAATCTGAGGTTCCTTATCAGCCTTGTCATATTTAAACCACTGATTAGGGCTCTGATACTTTCGTTATTGAATCAGCCAGTGTAAGAGATGACTCTTGGAGTCCAGAAGAACAATCTTGCTTGCATCCATAGTACTGACAGTAAAAAAGTAAATGCTTATTATTTTAGCCAAAACTTTTTGAAAGCACACTTGGGATCTCAGCTTTCTCCTTAACCTTCGACGTGTGTCTCGAGTCTGACCGCTCCTCACCTTGACTGCCGCTGCTGGTCTAGTGCACGGCCCCGCCTTCTGTCTCTGGACTCCTGTCCCCTCGATGATCGGATGGGCTCTGCCCCAGTCCCCCACTGCTGCCCTAATGCTGTTGTCAGAGCAGTCATGGTGGCCTTTGAAGACCATACATCTGGGGGAGTCCTTCCCCCTTTGAAGCCCTCTGCTGGCTTTCCAGCTCCTCGTGGCAGACTTCCTCCTCCTGGGTCTCTCCTCCTCCTGGGGGCCATAACTAAGGCTGCCTCTTGCACCTGGTAAGCTCCTTCCCACCTCAGGGCCCTTCATCCTGTGGTTCCCTCTGCCTGGAACCTTCTTTCTCCAGCTCTGTGATTACTGGCTCCTCCTTCCTTCTTCATGTCCGTCTTCCTTTGACGGAATACGAGAGAGAGAAACTCTAGGTGCACCCCGGAGCCCAGAACAAACTAAGTCAGCACACCATCTACTTTGCTGATTAGAATTTCTGCCAAAGTGGCTGTGAATTAATTCGGTAAATACTCGAGTGAAATTTATTGCTTGATTTTACAATTCCTCGCCCACAGCCTTTTTAGCAGCGTGTGTGTGTGTGTGTGTGTGTGTGTGTGTGTGTGTGTGAAGGAGAGGGGGGTGTTGGGTGTGTAGGAGGAGCAAGAAAATCATAATCTTTTCTCCTTGCTCATGAATCATTGGTATAGCTGTCTCCTGACTACAGGGGGCTTTAAAGAAAGTAGGGCTATGCTTTATGTTTCTCTGGTTCTGTTCGGGTGAAAGGTACAATAATCTTTTAACACATTAAGGACCGGAGAGAGTGAACGCTTTCTAGATGCCTGGCATTGTGTGAGTACAGAGTCACTTCTCATAGCAACCTCGTGTGGCCGGTGGTACTCCCACTGGATAGAGGAGGAGCTGGGCCCATGGTCAAGGTTGTGTGAAGGAACCTGTCCGAAGTTGCCCCCCTCACAAGTGGCAGAGCATGAGGTTTTGGAGCCAGATCTGTAAATGCTCATTTTTATATTTTGTAAATATTGTGCTGTCTTCTACAAAATTAACGGATTCAGATAATTTAGATATTATGTATGAAGAGCATGCTCAACCTCAGACTTTGTTCAGAATTTCTTTAATAGCATGTCAAAGACTGAGCATTGTTGCTGCGTTACATATGAGAGAATGGCGTGAAAAATATCCTGATGCAGGCAATGCCTCAGGAATGCATGTTTGCGAGGCGTTGAGCAATACTTCTCTGCAACTGGCATGCTATTTACAAGTCATTCTTTTCCTTTTGGTTCTGTAAAGCGATTGGAAGGAAGGGACAAAAGATTTAAGTGCTCCTTCTTTATTGTACAAAAGCACTGTTTGCAGACATTGGTAGAAAAAGGGTTTTTAAAACTTTCTAAACGTTGGGCTTTACTAAAGTACTACAGCCATCCCAAGGCCAGGTTCATACGTTTTGTTTCTAGTTGCAACATCGTGGTTGAGACTCAGGGTGGACTGCACATTGCCATTTATTTAGCAGAGCCGGGGAAGAATTTTTAGGGGAGAGTTTGTCTTTGTGATTCGCGGAGAGAGGCTGTGGGGGGTATCGGTTGAATATCACCTCCAGGCAGGACCCAGAGAATTACTGATTTTTAGAATGAAATCTAACAATAACTAAACCCTCTCTGGGTTTAGTTCTCTTAGTTAGCAAAGCTTCAGGGTCTCCGGAGGCTGGCTCAAAGTCAGCGGTCTCAGCAGGAGGGTGTGATGCTGTGATTTATAATCCCAGCTGCTTGGATCTCACAAGGACCTGACAAGGCTTTCTGGGCTGCTCAGGGCTTAACAAAGTGGTTGAAATCTACCCATATGGTGCGTACAGCTGATCCTAGAACAACACGGGTTTGTGCTGCGTGGCCCCATATACAATGTGGTGATTGTTGTTGTTTGATGCAGTTTGGTGCTATAAACGTATCTTCTCTTCTTTATGATTTACTTAATATTTTCTTTCCTTTGGTTTACTTTCCTGTAAGAATATGGTATGTAATACATACAACATACAAAACATGTGATAACCAGCTGTTTATGTTACCAGCAAACCTCCTGGTCAACAGTAGGCTATTAGTGGTCAAGTTTTTGGAGAGTCAAAAGTTATACTTGGATTTTGATTGCATGTGGGGGTCAGTGCCCCTAACCCCAGCATTGTTCATTGGGTCAACTGTATGTATTTGTTAAAAGCAACCTTGGTGTGACTCAGTAATGAATTTACGCTGAAACATTAGGAAGAGAGGACTCTAGGGATGTTAATGTCCAATGCAGCAAAAGCCCTCAAATCCTTTCTCCATTGCTATTATTTTATTTTTTTTTAAAGAAGCATCATGCTTTTTTTTCTAAGTTTTTTGTTTTTTGTTTTTTTGGGTTTTGTTTTTTGTTTTTTGTTGTTTTTTTTTTTTTGCAGGGGGTGGGTGGGGAGAAGTAGGAGAGAGGCAGGGAGAGAAGGTGAGAGGGAATCCCAAGCAGGCTCTGCACCGTCCGCTTAGAGCCTGATGTGGGACTGAAACCCATGAACTGCAAGATCATGAGCTGAGCCAAAAACAACAGATACTTAACCGACTGAGCCACCCAGGCACCCGTCCATTGCAATGGTTAATAATAGCTTGCAAGGCTTTAAAAGACCACTCTAAAGGCAAAATTTTAAATGATGAATTACAAAGTCAAAACACATAAGCTTTAATTATTGATAGAAAGGGCACGATTCAGATAAGCAGGACAGCCTCCAAATATGCTTTTCTTCCTTTTGACTAGAAACGGGGAGGGAAACGGGGAAGTAAGAGGTGGGGGCATGTGCATTCGTGCTCACACACACACACACACACACACAAACACACACACACACACACAGGGGGAGGGGAGGACAGAGGAGAGAGAGGCAACTCCTGAGACAGAGACTCCAGAGCAGATGGAGGCCCAGCCGGATTCAGAGTCTGAGACAGAGGCACACAGAGATAGACACGGAGACAGACAGAGACTTAGGTGAGGCCGCTTTAGACGTGAAGAACTGAGGAGCCGGGAATGCTGAGGCCGGAGCCACCCTTGCTCTGCTGAGTGGAAATCGTGGCCCCTTTGAAAGACTCTGCTTTGAGCTTAGTCAGCACTTGAGTCTCCCTTGACCCCATGATGCTATGGCCTTTGGTCCAAGATGTGAATCAGTACGAGCAGCAGCATTCAGGGGCTGATCCAACCGCCCTGCAGAGGGCATGTGGCCAACCCCAGGGGTCTGGGTGGCCCACAACCTCCCCTGTTACCCAAAGTAGATTGTAGGAACTCAAACGGTTATAGGCAGGAGGGCAGGGTTGGGGCCTCTTGGATGCGCACTCGATGGCCAAATGAGGGGACAGGTTAAGGTGTGGCTGAGGAACAGGGGGGCAGGAGTGAGGAGGGCAGAGGGCAGGAGACCCAGGCTGGCCTGGCTGGCTGCTCCCATGGGGCGGTTGTGGATCTAGATGCCAAAACCCCGTTTGATCCATCACCCTGGAGTTGAGGATGCCCTGGAAACCGATGGCACCCAAATATACTGGAGACTGAGTTGCAGACCAGCCTTCCATCCTACAGGAGCCATTGGGACGCAGGGGAAGCTGCTTCGTTTGGGACAAGGGGCACAAGACACGTGCTGTCGTCTCAGCTCTGCCCCTGCCGGGCTCTGAGCGCCTCCTTGAGTCACTGGGCCCTTTGGCTCCGGATTCTCTTCCTCAGGACCCAGAAGGATGTGAGCGTCTTGTGAGCGGGTAGCTGCTGTGTCTGACGCGGCTGCCCGGGTGCTCGGCTCGGGATAGGTGACAGACAAGTCCTGCTGAAATTGTCATAGAATGGTGTCCACATGCCTCACCTGTTGTGAGGGTCAGATGGGAGGAGGGGTGAGGAAGCTGAGGAACAAAGTGTAAAATTGGCTGGGGTGGGCAGTCCCTGGTTGAGTCCCTGGTTGAGTCCCATCCTGGTGCCCGGGTACTGCCTGGGAAACCACCCTGAAATCAGAAGGATGCTTGTGGTGTGTGGAAGGTGAGCCAGGGAGGCAGAATGGGTGCTTCTTGGGGCACCTGGGTGGCTCAGTCGGTTAAGCATCCGACCTCAGCTCAGGTCACGATCTCGCAGTTTGTGGGTTCGAGCCCCGCATCGGGCTCTGTGCTGGTGGCTCTGAGCCTGGAGCCTGCTTCAGGTTCTGTCTCCGTCTCTCTGCCCCTCCTCCACTTGTGCTCACTTGCTCTCTCTCTCTCTCTCAAAAATAAATTTAAAAAAAAAAGCAGAATGGTTGCTTCTCACTGGGTGTGGGAGCACGTGAAGGGGCAGGTCCCTGGTGGGTGCGTCTGCCCTGGGCTATGCAGAGAGGAAGGCTATGTTCCCACTGCCACGCTTTTTCCAAAGTCCTTGCTGGCTCCTTTCCTTATACCACGTCTCCCCGGACATAGTCCAGCTAATCGGGCCCCCACTGCGTTCCGTTCTTTGCATCTTGGACCTAGATAGGCTTGGGAGGGCGTGCTGAACGGATCTGGGAAGGCCCCTGGTGTCCCCAGCAGCGAGGTTGGGCTCTGCCCTCTTCAGGCCGGCATCCGCCCTTTTACCAAGGCAAACACATGCTTGTGCTGAGATACCTTTTTCTGAATCCAAAAACAACATATATGTTGCCTGTATGTGCGTATATTTCTGTCTCCACATAGGTATATATGTGTTCTGGAAGTGGGCCTATGTGTTTATGTATATTTCTTTGTGTTTGTACATAATTATGATGTCCCGGGTCAGCTCCTACTATATGCAATTCCTTAATTTGCTGTTTTTCCTACTTATTACTTGGAGCTCTCCTGACGGTACATGTGAACCCACCGTGCCCGCGTCATCAGTATTCGGTGCTGAGGGAGGGGCTGTTACCTGCCAGGTGCTGGGGAAACCCTAGGGGCTGACCAGACATGACCGTTCCTTCCGAGTACTTGCATCTTGTTTCACGGTTTTTCTATGTCATGGATCACTCAGTCTTGATAGATGCTGTCTGTGCACCTATCTTCTCTGCCCCTCTGACTTGCTTTGGTTTCAGAAACTAGGTACCAAACCTTCTTTGTCAGTTAAGGCTGATAGAACAAAAGTGCCATATGGGGCGCCTGGGTGGCTCAGTCGGTGAAGCCCCCGACTTCGGCTCAGGTCGTGATCTCGCGGTTCGTGGGTTCGAGCCCCGCGTCGGGCTCTGTGCTGACAGCTCGGAGCCTGGAGCCTGCTTCGGATTCTGTGTCTCCCTCTCTCTCTTCACCTCCCTTGCTCGTTCTCTGTCTCTCAAAAATAAATAGAAAGGTAAAAAAAAAATTTCAAAAGTGCCACAGATGAGATGGCTTTAACGGTACCCATTTATTCCCCACAGTTCTGGAGGCTGGGAAATTCAAAATCAAGGCCCCAACAGATTTGGTGACTGGCAAGAGCCTGATTCCTTGTTCATAGATGGTGGTGTTCTTACCGTGAAGTCACATGGCCGAAGGGGACAAGGCAGTTCTCTGGGGTTTCTTTTTCTAAGAGGGCCCTACTCCTGTCTAATCCCATTGGAAATTAGGTTTCAACGTGAATTTTGGGGACATTTACACACACACATTGAATCATAGTGCAAACCCGTTAGGATAGTATATAAAAGAAGGAAAAGTATGTTTTTGGACAAGACCAGAAGAGCTTTCCACTGAGTACCGTACAGGATTTTCAGCGCGCTTGGTTGAACAGAGATATTTATGTGTTTACTTGGGTGCTGGTTGTGTCTCACCTGGGTGAGGTACTGTTTGCTTGTTAACGGTCTGACTAGGTAGGATGGTCTGGAGTTGTTCCTAGAGAAAAGAGAAGTCCTCTTGGTGATGGTCTATTGGAAGCTCCTTTTTTTTCTTTTAAGTTTATTATTTTTTGAGAGAGAGAGAGCGAACAGAGGAAGGGCAGAGAGAGAAGGCGAGAGAGGATCCCAAGCAGACCCTGCACGGTCCACACAGAGCCTGATGTGGGGTTCGAACCCACGAACCATGAGATCATGACCTGAGCCAAAATCAAGAGTCAGATGCTTAACTGACTAAGCCACCCAGGCGCCTCTCAGAGGCTCCCTCAATTCTGTGTGTTCTATTTTTTTTCTAGCTAGCCTCCATAAATATCTTATTTCCAGTTCGGTTTTTCAGAATCTGAGTTTAAAGATTCCAACTAAAGTCACCCAAGCAAAGAGTTCAGCTACAAAGATGAGATGTCAGGGATATCATTGCAGAAGGCAAGGGAATTAAAGGGTAGCCGAGTCTCCCTTCTTTCTTTATTTCTCCTGAGACTCGATTGGCATTCTGGCATCTCTCCCGGATCCGCTTACAAACAGGTGGAATCCGCAGCCTGGGGCTGCTGACTCAGCCTGGATTCACACCGCCTGCAGGAAGGCGCTCAGCCACTGGAGAGCCTCTCTTGCTGAGCGCCTGGTATCGTTGCACATAAGTCCGTTTTAAAACTAAGTGTGTGGGGATGGGATGTTCCATTGGGCACCTGTGTGTGCACCCACACACGCACAATGCCGCACTGAGCCTCCCCCATTCTGGAAACACTCCCCTGACCCTGGAGTTTATGGGTTGTGTACACCTCGAAGGAAGGGTAGAGTCCAGATCGGCGTGACTTTCAGAGTCCCTGCGTCCTCCGGGACCCACTTCTGTCCACAGACGGTCTGGCAGGACGGCCCTCCCACGTCGTGTGTAAGCTCCAGCTTCCCCTCCATGCCCAAATCGGTAGCTGTGATGAAATAAAAGAGAAGACTTAGTTTGCTAGCAAATTACACTTCCCTGAGTTTCTTTCTTTCTTTTTTTTTAATGCGGGGCTCGAACCGTGGGATCGTGACCTGAGCCAAAACCAAGAATTGGACGCTTAACCCACTGAGCCACCCGGGCGCCCCCATTTCCCCAAATTTCTAATGGCGCGTGACCTAGCTGGAAGGAATTCCTTGGTAGACGTTCATTGCTTGTGGGTCTCCTGACCGCCTTTCGGGGGATTCTGTCTGCCTCCCCCATCTGTTCCATGGGATCTGGGTGGGTTGTTTATTTATGTGTGCTTTTATGCCTTCACCATGCCACTTCCCTCGCCGGGGACGCTATCTAACCTCGAAACGGCCAGTGTGTTGATTTGCCAATATCCCTTGAGCCCTGATGGTATCCCTAAGTAGCCAAGTGACAGCTACTTGTATCCGAAGATGGGAGCTGTCTCATAAACCCCACAGACGCTACGTGCTGGGAATCTTGGGAGAAGTGTGCTGTCATCTGCTTTGATTTTCCCTGGAGCGTGAGCCTGGAAGAGTCTAGCAGCAGCCCGGCTTGCCAGACCCAGCGCTGTGTTCATGGAAGACGGCACCTGACTCAGTCACCCGACAGTCCAGGAAGGGTGTTAGCTCTTGGTTGTGTTGAAATAATGTTCTCCCTTGACTTAAATGTTAAGGAGTGATATTGCAGAGCAAGTCCCTTTTCTTTTCTTTTTTTTAATGTTTATTTTTGAGAGAGAGAGACACCCAGTGCAAGTGGGGCAGGGGCAGAGAGAGAGGGAGACACAGAATCTGAAGCAGGCTCCAGACTGAGCTGTCAGAACAGAGTCCGACGCGGCTTGAACTCAAGAAATACGAGTTCGTGACCCGAGCCGAAGCTAGATGCTTAACCAACTGAGCCACCCAGGCGCCCAGAAAATCCTTTTCTATACGTATGATAGGCACATTAAAGTGAAAGACCCTGTTCAGTCAGCCCAAAAAAAATCACCAGTCAAGTTGTTTTAGGCAGGAGGGAAGTGTGTGTGTGTGTGTGTGTGTGTGTGTGTGTGTGTGTGTGTGAGAGAGAGAGAGAGAGAGAGAGAGAGAGAGAGAGACAGTATGCACACATGTTCCTGCAAGGACCGCATTTCTTGACAAGCCTGTCTAAAGTGGAATATTTTGATGAATAGAATTTAGTGGAGAGCAATCTCACAAACATCCTGTCACTCAAATCCATCAGACTCTTAGATGCAGAGATGAAGGAGGTGATCTGATGTGCCGAGAGCTCCATTTTTGTTTCTGGAAGATCTCCCCCACTTCAGGGATGGCCCGGTGGTCTTTGGGGCTGGAGGACGTGAGCCTCCTATGGATGCAGGGCTTTGGGCCAGCACTGTTGCCTCTCCCTGGGTTTGGTCAGGGGGAGGGAGGCTGGGGGGCACTTGCACCACTCGCTCAGGTGGGTCCCCCCCTCCAGAACCTGAGAGGGTGGGGCTTATGTCACAGGAAGCACCCCTCTCTAGAGTGCTGGTGCTGGGACCATTCACTCTTGCTGGGTGGTCACAAAATCCTCTATCCCCAGGCTCACTTTCACAAGAATTCTGAGAAATTGCTATAGAAATAGGTAACTTTCTAGAAGGAGAACTTTCCTTTAGCAATGTTTAAGAATGAACTGTTTCTTGGATGCCTGGGTGGCTCAGTCGGTTAAGCTTCTGACTCTGGGTCAGGTCATGATCTGGCGGTTCATGGGTTTGAGCCCCACGTTGGGCTCTGTGCTGACAGCTCAGAGCCTGGAGCCTGCTTCGGATTCTGTGTCTCTGTCTCTCTTTTTGCCCCAACCCCACTCATGCTCTGTCTCTTTCAAAAATAAATAAACATTAAAAAAAAATTTTTTTTTAAAGAACAAACTGTTTCTTGATAATCAGATAACATGTAAGTATAGGTAACTTTAGATTTCCAGGTGGGGGGCGGGCACTGAGGTTAGGAGGGAGGCTCTTATTGACGAAAAGCAGGCTGGTTCTAATGAATGTCGTGTCGTGTCCTTGCTGGAAAGGGCTGGTTACTTTGGGAAGTCACCGCAGCTCTCCTGGCCTCAGTTTCCTTGCCTGTTTATTTTATTTTATTTTTTGAAGTTTATTTATTTATTTTTCAGAGAGCATGCATGCAAGTAGGGGAGGGGCAGAGAGAGACAGAGAATCCCAAGCAGGCTCTGTGCTGTCGGCACAGACCCTGACGTGGGGCTCCAGCTCACAAACCATGAGATCATGACCTGAGCTGAAATCAAGAGTCAGACACCACAGCCATGCGTCCCTCCTTGCCTGTTTCAAAGGATGTGATAAGCATGTTGGAATGGGAAATTTTCTTCCGTCTTCAGGGTTGGAAGATTCAGTCTGTGGTGTTTGAGATTTATTTCCCCAAACCCTTGAATGACCTCCAGTACAACTTGAGCAAAACATATCATTTAATAAGCTGAAAAACTACATTCATAGCACCTCTTTATTAAGAGAGACCCGTGTTTTGTTTATAAACATAGACATTCACACATACTTTTGTGTATATGTGTATGTATGTGTTATTATACTAACTTCATTTTATATCGTGCTAACCTATATTACATTAATTGGTGTGTGGGTGCTGATCTTTTACTATTTTGTTGTTATAGTTCATGGAAGTAAAACATGAAAATATTTAAAGTAAAAAGAGAGGCCAACAGGCCCTGGGGTTCTACACTTTGCCAGCTGTTCTGCTTTGGGGACAGTTTGCATAAGTCTCTGTTTTAACACAGCGTGTTATCTGTGGAGGGACTGATTCCTTCATTGCGTGGAGCACAGATTTTCGAACTGTGCTCAGTGGAACTTCAGAACTATAGAGAGATTCTCTGAAATCTGAGAAAATGTTTGAAAAAATACTTTAAAACTCTATGAACAGACACCCGGGGAACTTGACAGGTTTAGTTTCGGTGGCTAGCACAGTCTCTCTGTACTTGGGATTATATGTTTCTATCTTTCCTTCCCTTCTGTGCACACCACGCTGGGTGGCATTGGAGACCACCAGCATATTGCCTTGTGCTGATGGATTAATTTAGTTTTGTTCTTCGGTAGCTCTTCTGCCCTGTCTGCCTTATTAAAGAATACAGGGCAAGCTGTTAAAAAACAGGTGCTGTTTGTAATCACTCATCAGGTTGCATCAGGACTTTTCCTGATAATGTGCAACCAGGGGAGAAATCAGCAGGCAGAGCTCATGCTGCAATTAGCATCCCCAATCCCTAGTGTCAGATTTTCAGGTTTGTCAAATAGCTTTATTGTTCCCAACGATAGACTGTGTAGTGAGAATATAGTATAAATTGAGCTTATAAAATAAACGCAACTTTTCTCTATGCATAGGATTCATTTGGAAGAATAGTTCTGCTGTTGAAAATATCTGGGAGCCACTGAGACAGGGAAGAGAACACAGATTTTATAGGCAAACGGTTCTAGATTTGAGCCCAACTCCCGTATCTTACTAACTAGATGGCCAAGGGCAAGGTACTTTGCTTCCCATAGTAGTGCCATCTGTAAATTGGGCTTGCTCACCACCAGGCAGGATATTTTTGAAGATTACAGAGAAATGCACAAATGAACCTAACCCGTGACCTGACACATAACAAAAAGTTCAGCATGTGATAACTATTACCAAGGTTTTCGTGCTGGGCCATATTTCATGCCTGGCCATTAAGAGCTACCTTTTACACTATGGAAAGACATTCTCTCGGTTTATTTGCATGTATTTGCATATTGACTTATATGGTGAACATAGCGTATGCATATCCTGGTAAATACATTTTCGTATAATTTAGAGACGTTTTGCCAGACTGGAGTGGCGCGTTCTTTCTGATGCATCTTTGCAGCATTAAGTTAATTTCCTTTTCTTTCGAAGAATTTATTGTACTTTAGTTTTTTCTAGTAGAAAAAAAAAATCAAACAGCCGATGGGAACTGCTTTTATGCATTGGGGCTCCAAAGTGCTGCTTTATTTGTGTGTACAGGCTCTTTGTGGGTGGACTGCAGAAATCCCTGCTCTTGGAAATGTTTCTGAGCCCTCTGGGAAACTGAACAGGGAAAAAAGAGCTAATTAAAAAAGCTGCCATCCGCCTCCTCTAATTAACTTGCTCTCTGCTCCTGGGAGAGGGTACGGAAATGTGAAAATAACACAGGCATCACCGGAAGTGAATGCCATTCTTGTGGTGCTCCGGTCGGTCGCCCTGTGGTGTTGTGATGCAGAAATGGTTCACGGTAAACAGGCAGGGAATCACAAAGGGGCTCCATGTGCCCTCTGCCTCCCTCACTGGGCAGTGGTGAATGGGGGTTCCTTCTGAGCAGGTGTTCCGGCCATCCGGGCAGCTGCAGCAGGAGAGACCTCATTGGAATTCAGCAGCTTGAGCCCAAGAGTATCCGGCCCTCCCTGTTGCTTGCCTGTGCTGTTAGGGAAGAGCAGGGGCCCTCTGCGCTCTAAAGCCGCACATCGCCGGGGCCCAGGGTTGCAGAAGCCAGGGGAAGAGCTCTCAGCCTCTCGCCCCCTGTCTCTGCTGCACTTTGGAGAAGCTCGCAGCATCCGTGACTGGCGGTGCTGCTAACGTCTTCCTGACATCTTGGGCAGATTAAGATCCCAGAGACAACGGCAAGGGAATCAGGGGTGGGCATTTAGGGGACGGAGGCCGTCCTTCAGCAGAGATGGCTTTGGCCTCCTGGCGGATGTGGCCCCTGGTGGAATGGGCCCAGTGGATGTGGACAGCAGTGAGTAGCAGTGGAGACTCCAGTCTGATGGCCCTCCAAGGAAGTTCTGGAAAGAGGCAAGTTGGCTTTGTGTGTCTTGTCAGTGTTGCCCCTGCCACATTCCGTGCTGGGGGGCAGGGTGACTTCCGGGACCCCCCAGGGTGATCCAGAGTCTTATTCCTCTTTGATATTCCCTTGTGTAACTTCCTTGTGTTTTTCATGCCCGTCAGCAGACTCTGCAAAGCTCAGGTACCTCGATCTGTCGTTGTCCAAGCGTGTATCTTCACTTCCCTACACAAAAGCGAAGGCCTTTAAATATTAATGTGCGTTTGTAAAAGGTCCGCATGGCCCCCATCCTGTTTGTGTGGAGTAAGTCTTTACTCAGGAAATTTGATAGTGTGCAGGCTTCAGCTCGTTGGATCTCATCAAAAGCAGATCCGATGTTTCTGTTCATCTCTTTGGGTCCCCTGAGGGCTTTGTGGCTTTGCTGGAGGAGCCAGGGTTCTTGGGGATGGGGGAGGGTGGTCTTTGGCACTGACAAAATGAGCCACTAACGAGTTGTAAAAACATCAATGTAGATTTTTCTGAAGGAGAACTCACCAAATGGCTCTTTTTTCCTGTGCCGGCAGACGGTGGAGGGATTGGCCTGGTTCCTGGCTCTCTCTGCCCGCTGGCAAGACAGTCGTTGGGAGAGGCTGCCCTCTGCCGAGGTCACTAGTCCTCTGACCCTTGCAGAGCTCAGCAGTGTGAGCACCTCGTGCACCCAGATTGGCCCGCTGGGCCACTGTGTCAGCCCGGAACTTAAGCAGCTGCCCTCTTGATCATTGCCTTTCTTGTTGCAAATGAGTAAGCGGCCTTTTGGTGTATTTAAAAGATCTTGAGACGGGCATCAGCCCAGGTGATGCTCTGCTTCTTGGGCGCGGGCATCCTCAGAGCAAGCTTGGGCCGGGACCGCTGGGCATCTTGAGCAAGGGCCTCAGGGCACGTGCCTGGCTCCACCATCTGGGGAGGCCTCATTCTTTCTGGCTTAAAATGGAGCCCCCCGGAGAAGGGGCGTGATGAAGAAGGGCCGTCTACTCTGGGTTTTCTGGAGCCCAGGGCAAGGCTTTAGTTTGTTGAGCAGCTCCCCACCCTTACCCCCCCTTACCACCACCCCCCCCCCCCCCCCGTTACTGGGAGGGGCATCCTCTGGGTGGAATTTTGGGCCAGTTCTCTGGGTGAGACCATCCTGCTGAGCAGTGAGGGTCATTATCATATCATTGGGGTCCGCAGGCTGTGTTTTCTGTCTCCCGCTGGCACATCCTCCAGTGAGCTAGCTAGCTTGCTTTCCTTCTTTCTTTTCTTTTCTTTCTTTCTTTTTCTTTCTTTCTTTCTTTCTTTCTTTCTTTCTTTCTTTCTTTCTTTCTTTCTTTCCCTCCTTTCTTTTTCTTTCTTCTTTCCTTCCTCCCTTCCTCCCTCCCTCCCTCCTTTCTTTCTTTCTTTCTTTCTTTCTTTCTTTCTTTCATCCTTCCTTCCTCCCTCCCTCCTTCCTTTTTCTTTCTTCCTTCCTTCCTTCTTCCCCCTCTTCCCTCCCTCCTTTCTTTCTCTTTCTTCCTTCCTCCCTCCTTTCTTTTTCTTTCTTTTCCTTCTTTCCTTCCTTCCTTCCTCCCTCCCTCCTTCCCTCCCTCCCTCCTCTCTTTTTCTTTCTCCCTTCCTCCTTTCTTTTTCTTTCTTTTTTCTTTCTTTTCTTCCTTCCTCCCTCCCTCCCTCCTTTTTTTCTTTCTTTCTTTCTCCCTTCCTCCCTCCTTTCTTTTTCTTTCTTTCTCCCTTCCTCCCTTCCTCCCTCCTTTTTCTTTCTTTCTTTCTTTCTTTCTTTCTTTCTTTCTTTCTTTCTATTCTTCCTTCCTCCCTCCCTCCCTTCTTTTCTCTTTCTTTCTTTCTCCCTCTCTTTTTCTTTCTTTTCTTCCTTCCTTCCTCCCTCTCTCCCTCCCTCCTTTCTTTCTTTTTCTTTCTCCCTTCCTCCCTCCTTTCTTTTTCTTTCTTTCTTTCTCTCTTTCTTTCAGTCAACAGATGTTATTCACTGCCTTTTGGCTTCAGCTCAGAAATGCTGTGAGAAACCAGATTGGCTGCCATCATGGCCTTGAAGCTCGTTAGATGAGAGAGACAATTAACACAATTAGAAGGTGAATAAATCCATAATAAGTTGTGAGAAGCTCTGGGAAGGAAGGGCAGCAGAAGAGAATGACAGGGTGGAGAAAGGCCATATGAGATTTGGTTTCGTGGAGTGGGGATCCTACAGCGTGTTGGAATCATGGCATTGAAATGCGTTCCTGGGAATATCAGTTTGAGTGAATTGGTGTCAGTGTTGACCAAAAGATTCCCCTGTGTTTGTATTTGCCACTAAGGCCAGAAATAGGAATTTTTCTTAGAGCTAAGTTTCAAAGCATATATCATTTGGGCACAAAGCTGGTGATAATGAGATTCCCTCTTGGGAATCATGAGGGGAAATGATTTTGCTCACGTCTGTCCTGGAACAGTCGAATTGGGTGAGCCTGATTCTAGCAGTCTCGGGTGGGGGGTCAAAGTCCTCACCCCCATGTGCAGTGGGGGCCACACGTCCTCAGCAGCACTGACCCCTGGCCCCTCGGAGCAGACTCAGCCCTGGCCCCCACCTAACCTTGCGTTTCTCCTCTCTTCTCTCCATCAGGAGTTCTGACTCTGAAGAAGCATTCGAGACCCCTGAGTCGACGACTCCTGTGAAAGCCCCACCAGCCCCACCTCCGCCGCCCCCCGAAGTCACTCCAGAACCTGAGATCAGCACACAGCCTCCTGTGGAAGAGCCAGGTAACCAAGGTCAGGTGCTCCCCGGGGGAGTTTGGGGGCAGCCCTGGGCTGGGGCAGCTGGAGGAGGGCACCCACTCCAGGGGGCCGTCACTGGGGCTCTTTAGACACTCCCAGCCTCTGGGGCCTCTGCTCTGGGCTGTGTTTTGTGAATGAAAACTAAGAGTGAGCAGATATAGTGGATTATACGTATGGGGGAGGCCTGTGGAGAAACCACCTGGCATCCAGAATTGGATTTGATGGGCCAAGCGGGTCTGGGAGGTTTCTGTTTGGGATTCTATCTTGGGTTCTAGTATGTGGCCCTTGGGCCCTGTAAGAACACTGGTTCTGTCTGGACAGCCCGCATGAACCTGCATTTTTATTAAAGACCATAGCCCCCATGGGCTTGGGAATAGAGATAAGCGGTAAATGGGAAAGAAGAGAAAGCCATAGATAGCCAAACCCGCTCGTGGATAGTTCATTATTCCTCGTTAATCACAAGTTACCTGATTTCATATCACTTTCTTCCCTAGTGTGACTTCAAACATAGACCTTTCCGTGCCTTTCAGATGTGGTGGTTCCTAGAGGTGGTGGGGGCGGGGGGGACGACAGAGCTCATTCCCCAGCCTGCCCACCTAGCTGGTGCTCTCTGCATACATCCTCCAGTTATACTGCAGGGGTGGGACCACCTCCAGCCTGAAGGTTTAACAAGACCTGGAAGGAGATGGGGACTGCCAGAAATGGCCCCACAGGCTGGTCAGGGGCCAAGTGGTCCCAGAAGTATGGCCCCCTAGCCTGGTCAGTGGGCCAAGGGGTCCCAGAACCGATTCTACAGGCTGGTCAGGAGTCAGGTGGTTCCAGAAATGGCCCAGCAGGCTGGTCAGGGGGCCAGGTGGTACCGTCCCGAAACCTGGACTACCTATCTGCTTTGGGCCCTGTAGTTTAGACGGCCTCACTCTGGCTTTCCTCCAGCCACAGCCCTTGCTATGTGGTGGGGCTGCCTGGCCAACCTCCCCTTACACCACATTGTGGATACCTGGGGGCAGCCACTTCCTGGGCCCGCCTAGTCCCCTTCTCATGGCCCATCTTCCCAGGGCTGACTGTACCCATATTTGTACCTCTCCGCCAAGGAGGAACCAAGGATGGGCCTGGGGCCTAGAGGTGGGATGTCCACGTACCTGTGCTCAAGGCCACCCCAGGTGAGGGATGGGGCTTGGGTGAGTGGAGAAGGAACAGGCTGATGGCCGGGACTCCGTTCATACTCTTGCCCTGGCCGGGAACCAGGTGAACTGTAAAATAAAATGACATTTTGATCTTGATGTTGGTTTTACAAAGAAATGGGTAGAGTTCTTTATACCTGCCTGGGTTCAAACAGACCCTTACTTTAGAAAGGGTTGACACTCCAGGGCTGATCTGCAAGCAAATACACTCCCTTGCCCTGGGGGGAAAGGGTTAGGACCATTTTTAGGGAGGGCAGATGTCTTTGCTGCTGTCTGGCAAGTGCAGTTTTCAGATTCTCCCATCTTGGACAGCTCATCAGTTAGTAGTGTCTGATTCTGTATGGCCAGTTCTAGGTGCTGGACCCGAAGAGGGGAATTCTTGTAATTTATTTGATTTTGAGGTGGAGAAGGAGCCAGGCCTGCTGAGTCTTAAGCATTACCATTTTTTCTTTCATACTGGAAAGCATATAATAATTCTCTCCCTATAATATTGTAAAAACTAATCATGGATGACAAATAGATTATAATTCCTAGGTCAAACGTGTGCATAGGAATAAACGATTCTTTTTTTGTGTGGGTACAAGTCATGCCCATAATGTGTGGGGCACTTTAGGAAAGAATTTGGCAGAAGATGATGGTGTATTGCAGTGCACAGACCATCCCCACGCACCAGGGAGTGACCAGGGAAGGCCATTGCTGAGAGCAACTGTGCACCTTTCCAGAATTTCCAGCCACGTATCCTTGCTGCGTCTGGGGATGGTTTACTGCTTCTTTTCTTTCTGTGGCCTGCCCTTGTTCCTGCTGCCTGGCTTGCTTTTCAACAAAGCAAAGAACAGTCTGCATCCTTAAAAACAAACTCACACACACAGCACCCGCCTCTTTCTGAGACGCCAGTTTCTGAAAGAATGAACATTGTAGGGGATTAAGAGATAATCCCCACCCGGAAGGGGTTGGAGCTGGTAATTGCCACGAGTCACAGCCCCACGGAACTTTTGATTCCACCAGTTGGAGTCTTTGAACAGGGACTTTACGCTTCTCCTTCTCAGAAAATTCCAGGGGAGCTAAATATATGTGGATTACACAATACGGACTCTTACGGTTGGGATTGTGACTGCTTAACGCCCCCCTGGCTTGGGCTGTGCAGAGATCCATTTGATTTCCTTCAGTTATTAGGAAAGTCTGCCTGTCCATTCTGCAGACAGCATGGGGCACAGCAGAGGCCTGAGAAGGCGGGAGTGCCTGCTTTCAGAGGTGGCTAGAGGGGAAGAAACGTTCCTTCGGAGAACCACAGGAAAGAAAGGGCAGAGGGGGAATGTCTGTTGTTTGGTTTGCCTCTGCAGAGTGCCTGGGATATTGCTAAAGGGGCCGGAAGAGCCACATGAAATAATAGACTAGACCCTCGGCTGTGAATAAAGACATGATTTGCGCTCCGGGAAATCCACATTGTACAAAACAATCAGCTACCTTACCCTGGGTCCTGCCAGCTGTTTGTGCCCCCTGGGACAGAAGATTGGGAGATACTGTGTGCTCACCTGTATCTGGCCCTCTTTGGGGCCGGGCCGGAATGAAGCTTGTCTGAGCCCAGTTTTCTTGTCCGGAAGAACCTCCTTCCCTTTCTGACCTTCCCTGGTTCTGAGATTGCAGCGCGTGGCTGCTGTATGTTGGCCATGTTATCAGAGCTCAAAGCCGGTCAACGAGGGACATAAGTGAATGCCACATAATTAAGTAATAGCACCCGCTTAAGCATCCACCGTGTGCTGGGCCGACGCTGGGTCCTTTGTGCGTTTCATCTCCCACTCAGCCGAGACTCATCCCCTGTGCTCACGGCATCTCTGCGCGTCTGGTAACAACCACCTGCTTCCCCAGTGAGATGCGGGGCTTCCAGACCACGCCCTCCATCTCACAGCACACGAGGGGCTCTGGGATCGGAACCCAGACCTCTTGACTCCCTTCCGTTTGGGGACAGGGCTGCTCTCCGCCGGTGGACTGAGCTGGTGCATTTAAGTACCCCGAGGCAGGGGATGGGCAAGCAGTTGTGAGGTGAGCAGCAGGCAGATGGCCAGTGAAGGAAGCACTTCCATGATACCAGAGGTGGACTCCTCCCGTGGTTGTCCTCCCTTCGGGAACACTGCTCCCCTCCGGGATAAAGCCTGTTTTCTTACCCTCGCTGGGAGACTGCCCAGCGCCGGGAAGGCCCACACTGGGGCCTTGGAGGTGACTGGAGACACTGCCCTGCGTGCCCTGGGTCTTTCCTCTCTGCCCCATGGAAAGTGTGGCCTTTGCCGAGGCAGTGGTTTTGTTCCACACAGTGGTTCGTGGCCACCGTCTTCAGATTGACTCAGAAAGGAGCTCAGCACACCTAGTGGCTTCTGTCCCCACAGGGGACCATGGCTCCGTACTCACTGTCACTTGCCTTCTTCTCCCCTGAGGTTGCTCTGCAGGGGTGTCCCCGCAGAGAGATAGGAAGGCATCCGGGAGCCCAGCCTGGGGCAGGGGCACAGGGAGTGGGTGTCACTGTGGCATGTGCAAGAGTTGGGGGCCCCCCGGCTGCCACGTCCCAGTGCTGCTATACCCTGTGCTACGTGCTTCTATGGTTCTCCCTTTTCAGCCTCACAAGAATGCCTGATTTACAGCCGAGGTTCAGAGGAGTCACAAACGGGAGGAGGGTGGGCATACCGAGAACCTGGAGGGGCCCTGAGCCTCTGGACTCACACTGACTTCCCTTAATGACCTCGTCAGGGGATCTGACTGCACTCAGTGTCCAGCACAGTGGCCCCTGACGGCCCAGTGAGTCACAAGAGTATCTCAGGATGCTCGTGGGCCCCACACACCTGGGCAGGTGGCTCGCTCTCTACTGGGATGAGTATAAGCTGGGCTCCATATATGTTTTCCTGTTATGGATGCCTTTTAAAAAATATTTATTTATTTTTGAGGAGGGGGAGAGGCAGAGAGAGAGGGAGACAGAGGATCACAGAAGAGCTCTATGCTGACAGCGGAGAGCCCAATTCAGGACTCGAACTCACAAACTGTGAGATCATGACCTGGGCAGAAGTCGGACCCTTCACCAGCTGAGCCACCCCGGTGCCCCTGTGACAGATGACTTTTGCTAAGAATAGAACAGGGGCACCGGGGTGGCTCGCTCCTCTGGTTAAGCACTCGACTCTTGGTTTCAGCTCAGGTTATGATTTCATAGTTGGTTGTGAGATCGAGCCCCACGTTGGGCTCTGTGTTGGTCATGGAACCTGCTTAAGATGTTGTCTCTCTCTCTCACTCTCTCCCTCCCTCCCTCCCTCCATCCCTTTCCCCCCCTTGTTTGATCGCTCTCAAAAGAAAAAAAAAAAAAGAATAGAACAACAAGTAACAATTGTGAGCATTTTCTTTGTAGCAGCCACTGTCAGAAGCATGAGCTCTAATTTCTGTAGCAGCCGGGAGGTGGTACCGGGGCCAGTGACAATGAGGCACAGTGGGGTTAAGAGACTTTGGCCAGGGCCACCCAGCTGATCAGCGGCAGAGCCCGGGTTTATGTGCCTGTGGACTCGTCAGCCCAGACTCCGCTTGAGTCAGAACTGGGTTGTGTGGCGTCATCCTAGCGATGTGTCTGGATGCTATCTCCTTTCGCTTGTACAGAAAGCACTTTTCCGGAACTGCTGGTTTCATGCCCACCGTTACGCTTGAGGGATGGTGGGAGGGAAGTCTGGGGACACAGAGACTGAAAGGAGCAGGAGTGGCCACTGTCGGAGTCACGGCGAGGTTAGTTGTTAGCTGTTAGCCCTGCTGGTACCTCTGTCAGCCTCCTGGGAGTGAGCCTGGCCAGGGGCGGACGGGGGCGTGCCTGGCAGGCAGCCCTGTGTGAGGAGAGCCCCGGCGGGGCAGGGGGAGCAGGCAGGGGGGAAGTGACATTCCGGGCGCTAGGCAGAGCCGGGACCCAGCCCCCAGCTGCACAAATCCCAGCTTTGCACACTGCCCTCCAGGGGCACTGTGCCCCCACAGTGCTCCTGGGTGCCGTGGGGTGAAGTCACCTTTTGCTCCTCCTAACAGGGCTCTCCTAAGAAGTGGTCCTAAGAAGAACCACTTCCATCTAGCTGCTCACAAGGCGGGGTCTGGTGGGAATAAGCCGGTTTTCAGAGAGAACTCCCTCTTCAGCCTTTGGCATCTGAAGGGAGGTTGTGTGTGATCAGTGCACGCGTCCAGGAAATAGCGCGCACAGCCCCACTGGGTTGGTGGGGCCGGGGTGGTGGTCCTCAGGACACAGCAGGGTCTCCGTGGGAATCTGAAGATCCACTGGGTTTGGAAGAGAAGTCGACTTCCCACGGGCCTCCTGCCTCTCTTGCTGGCCAGGCACACGGGCTGCCTCTGCGGTCACTCCCGCCCTCCCCGACGGCTCACGTCTCAGAGGCAGAATCCCCACAGGTGATCAGAGCTGGCCTCAGAGAGATCGATCCAGGCCGATCCAGGCTTCTCCTCCAAACCATTTCTGTGGCCAAATACTCAGCTGTGGCCCCTGGAGGTTTTCAGAGCTAGGATAGGTCCTGATAGGGCACAGGTGAGGTGAGCCAGCCCAGCCCCCCCGACTTTCCCTCTCACGGCTGCCCGTGGCACCTGTGGAAGTGGGGGTTCGGAGCCCCCACTCCAGCTGTGCCAAGCTGCTGCTTCAAGTTGGAGCCGGGAGGCTGGGGTTTTAACGAGTGTCTGGATGTGTCTTACGATAGGCGGGTTTGGAAAGTGCTGAATTCTCCTGGACTTGCTCTGAGTGGCCCACGGCTGCCAGTGAAATGCCACATGAAGACCAATAATGCTCCATTTAGATCTCGTTAGCCTGCTTAAAATGGAGATTTTTGCCAGAATAAACACTGTTAAGTGCAATAGATTATTGTTCAGGTACCCAGAAGATGTAAATCTATGCCCCCTGTGGATGAGACCATTTCCTTTGGTCTGTTGGTTTAAGGTGAGAGTGTGTGAGCGCTGGGGTGCCACGGGTTGACACGTTTGGTCCTCTGGGCCCACGGATCCCTGTCCAGAGTTGGGGGCTGGGGCGGGGGGGGCGGAGAGAGAGGCACCAGCACAGCTGGCAGTAAGTGCTCAGTTAGAAACGGCCCCACGAGGCTGCAGAATGTGGCCTTTGGAGATGGTAGGGTGATACCAGTCAAGTGTCCCTTACTAGCTTTCTCTCTTTCCTTGGAAATCCCTCTCGTTTCCACACACGTTTGTTTTTAACCTTAGCTTGGGGATTTGACTGCCCCGCACTGGTGTTAATGGATGACATTGTGTTCCCCCAAATCCTTATGTTGAAGCCGTAGCCCCTAGTGTGACAGGACCTTTAACGAGGTGATGGAGGTTAAACAAGGTCATAAGGGTGGGGCCTTAATCCAACAGAACTGCGTCCGTGTAAGAAGAGGAAGAGGCCCTTGGGGATGAGCTCCTGCGGAGAAAAGGCCGTGTGAGGCCACAGAGGAGATGGCCATCTGCCATCGAGAGGTTCTGTGGTACTTTGTTATGGTGGCCCGAGCTGAGTGATGCCTTTGGGAACCCCCCTAGCAAGCCTCCATATGACGAATCAGAGATGCTCTTTTTGTTATCAGACTGAACCAAAGCCTGGAGCCTGGGCAGGCATTGCCTGGGTCTACACCGATGGGGCGCACAAGGAGGAGGAACCCAGATTATTTGTGGAGCGAATGAATGAATGGTCTTCATGCAGATACAGCGAGTGGAATTTAGAAATCTGGTAGGAGGGGCAGGGAACCCAATCAGACCACACTTGCTTTGGAAAATCAGGGCCCGCACATGGCAGTGACCTTTTCTCGGGTCTGTGAAAGCCACCTTGCCCAGGATTCCTCTGAAGAGCACTTAGAAGCCCCCCCCCCTCCCCCCAGCCCCATAATGGGCCCTGTGGAGCGAGCTGCATGAATACCACGCAGTAGGACAGCAGTTCTCACCCAGGGGCTCTTGTGCCCCTCACGGGGACATTTGGCAATTTCTAGAAACGTTCTTGGTTGTCACAGCTGGCATTGGCATGCCGGTGGCATCTAGTGGGTAGAGGCCAAAGACGCTGCTAAACATCCTGCAGTGAACAGAAGGACCCCTTGCATCAAAGAACTAACTAACCATCCCAAAATGGCCACAGTGCCAAGGCCAAGAAACCCTGCAGCAAGATCAGGTTTCCTGGCCCATGAATATCGGTTCTAAAGAGGAAAGAGTGTTACTCAGGCAGGGACGTTTTGGTCTGGGTCAAACAATGAGCAGATGGTTAAGCTGCATATCTGCTGCATGTTGCATGATTCGGGGGGACCCCTGACATCGGAAAGACCTCGGAAGGCACGAGGCAGCCTGAAAAGAGAAGAGGCAGGCGGCTGTGGATCTTGCTTTGGGAATGATGGAAGGGCCTGAGGTTCTTTCTCCCTCTTTCAAGGCCCACTCGAAAGCACCTGTTCCACTGGGTCCCCTGGTCTTTCTGTGGCCTCTGTGCCGTGTGTCCGGGCAGGAGGATGGGGTGCTTGAGGGTGCCAGGTCCTGGAGGAAGCAGGAGGGAGTTGGTTTAAGAAAGAAGCAGGGGGGGGCGCCTGGGTGGCGCAGTCGGTTAAGCGTCCGACTTCAGCCAGGTCACGATCTCGCGGTCCGTGAGTTCGAGCCCCGCGTCAGGCTCTGGGCTGATGGCTGGGAGCCTGGAGCCTGTTTCCAATTCTGTGTCTCCCTCTCTCTCTGCCCCTCCCCCGTTCATTCTCTGTCTCTCTCTGTCCCAAAAATAAATTAAAAAAAACGTTGACAAAAAAAAAATTAAAAAAAAAAAAAAAAAAGAAAGAAGCAGGGGGCACCTGGGTAGCTCAGTTGGTTAAGCATCTGACTCTTGATTTTGGCTCAGGTCAGGATCTCACGGTTCCAGCGCCCGCTTCAGGCCCCATGCTGACAGCACACAGCCTATTTGGGATCCTCTTTCTCTGCCCTCCCCCACTTCTCAAAATAAATAAACATAAAAAAAAAAAAAAAAGAAGCAGGGAGGAATCTTCTTCTTTTGAGATGGAAAGGAAGCAGGAGTGTTTTGAGGTGAGGGAGGCATCTTTCAGTGGAAAGAGCTGTGAAGTTTCGAGGAAGCTCTCCGTCCATCTGCTCCAAGTAGGGCCTGGGTGGCGCTGGGCACCGAAGAGATGAAGAAGTTTTGAACCATGAATAGATGTGCTTCCAGAGGCATTTTTTTTTTAATTTTTTTTTTCAACGTTTTTTATTTATTTTGGGGACAGAGAGGGACAGAGCATGAACGGGGGAGGGGCAGAGGGAGAGAGGGAGACACAGAATCGGAAACAGGCTCCAGGCTCCGAGCCATCAGCCCAGAGCCTGACGCGGGGCTCGAACTCATGGACCGCGAGATCGTGACCTGGCTGAAGTCGGACGCTTAACCGACTGCGCCACCCAGGCGCCCCGAGGCATTTTTTTTTTAATGTTTATTTATTTTTGAGAGAGAGAGAGAGAGACAGAGCACAAGCAGGGGAAGGGCAGAGAGAGAGGGAGACACAGAATCGGAAGCAGGCTCCAGGCTGTCAGCACAGAGCCCGATGTGGGGCTCAAACCCATGAACCAGGAAATCGTGACCTGAGTGGAAGTCAGACGCCTAACCGAGTGAACCACCCAGGTGCCCCTAGAGGCGTTTTTGGAGTCAAGAGAAAGTGGGACAAGTCCAGGGAGAGCAAAGATGACCAGACCAGTCCCTGAACTTGGGAGGCTTGGACTTTCCTTGTGATGTCATCCCCCGCCCGCACCCCCTCCCCCCAGCACTTCCTCTCCCAGGTGCTTCAAGAGAAAGATATGCTTGTGAGCAAAGTTCCGGAAGCACCGTACAAAATACTCACGCCCTGGGCATTTGCAATAGTGAGCATGAATTGCTCTGAGAAAATCTACAGCGACAGGCCGGTTCAGTGTTAGCTGAGCATTTCCCAAACCTTGTACATTTGCTGGGATGAGGCATAGAGAGGGCTGACAGATTCAGCAAATAGAAATACAGGGCACCCAGTTAAATCCGAATCCCAGATAAACAAGGAATTACTGAGACATATTGTATACTAGAAACTACTCAGTTATCTGAAATTCAGCTTTAACTGAACATCCTGTATTTTATCCAGCAGCCATCCCAGCCGGGCACGGGGTGGGCGTTGGGGGCATGACCCCCATCACTGAAACCCAACTTTAGAGACACCGTCCCAGGCCATACCTGTGCTGACTCTCCCATCCCTTCTTCTGCAGACCTCTTTGCAACATTTGTCTTCCTTTGTCCAGTGACATAGTGTTTGTTCTCTGGCCACTTTCTGGCCTCCTGACTGCCCAGGAGAGCTGTGAACCCAGAAATGCATGAAAGGCACCACCTGGCACGGGGAGAGCCCAGGGTAGCCAAGCCAAGGCCAGGCTGGCCAAATCCCCATGGAACGGTGGGGTCATCGGGTGATGGAGCATTTCGTGGCCAACATGTAGGGTGTGTGCGGCATGTTTTAAAATAAGGAGCAGCCTCCGTGGATGGCAGTGGCTGTGGCGGTGGGGAAGCCAGCAAGAACAGCAAAGCAGGGCGCCTGGGTGGCTCAGTCGGTTGAATGTCTGACTTCGGCTCAGGTCATGATCTCAGGGTTCACGGGTTCGAGCCCCGCGTCGGGCTCTGTGCTGACAGCTCGGAGCCTGGAGCCTGCTTTGGGTTCTGTGCCTCCCTTTCTCTCTGCCCCTCTCCCACTCGTCCTCTGTCTCTCTCTGCCTCTCAGAAATAAAGAAACATAATTAAAAAAATAAAAATAGATAAATAAAAGTGTTAAAATTGTTTTTAAAAAAGCAGCAAAGAGAGGAGAGGGAATGGACTAGAGGTAAGGCCAAGAAGAGGAGCATGGCAAGCAGAGTTGGAGGGAGAGATTATAGGGGACACCTGGCATAAGGACAGGTGGCAAGCAGGGCATCCTCAGCCCTGCTGCAGTGGCCTGGGGGCCTCCACAGAAAGGCTTCCAGTTGTTCCTCACAACAAGCTCCGAGTAGTCAAAAACAGGCTTGATGATGCTAATGGCTGTCTTCCTCTCCCTTGCTTTAGTCACACTGGCCTCTGAGGTTTCTTTAACACGTTAGCGTGCTTCTACCCCAGGACCTTTGCACTTGCTGTTCCTTTTGCTTATGATGCTCCCCTCACACCCCTACCAGATATGCTCCTGGTTCACGCCCTTCCCATGTTTCTGATCTTTGCTTAAGTGTTTCCTCCCTGGAGAGCTTTGCCAACTCCTTTATTTTAAAATTGCAGCACTCGTACCCTGGCTTTATTTTTCTCCATATCACCTATCACCATCTGGCAGTCTGTGCATTTTGCTTATTTATTTCTTAACTGTCTTCTCCCCGAAGGATGTACCTTCCGGAAGGGCAAGGATTTTTGTCTGTTTTGTTCATTGTTGAATCTCCGACACCCAGAATGGTGCCTAGTCCCGACTGGGAACTTGGTAAACGTTTTTGGAATGACTGAATGATTTGAGCTGTCCCCCAAACAGCCCGCGTCACTCCCATTTGACAGATGAGGGACCGGAGGGTAAGCCTACCTGGGGTCTGGAGCCAATAATGGGTGAGAGCAGACTTGGTGCCCACGCACCGCGCCCACCCAGTGGGGGCCCGGGGGTCCTGGGGACTCTGCCTAGAGGGCGGTAGTCTGGCACGAGATGAAAGCAGTCCAGTGTCCTGTGTCCTTCGTCCTTCGGTGACTGCTTTGTCTCCTTTTCCTCAGGATGCGGTTCTGAGACAGCCTGTGTCCCCGATGGCCCACGCAGCGGCTCGGTGGAGGGGAGCCCCTTCCGCCCCCCGTCACACTCCTTCTCTGCCGTCTTCGATGAAGACAAGCCTATAGCCAGCAGCGGGACTTACAACTTAGACTTCGACACCATCGAGCTGGTGGATGATTTCCAGACCTTGGAGCCCCGCTGCTCGGACTCTAAGAGTCAGGAATGCAAAGTGAACACGCGGAGGAAGTCCACGGATTCTGTCCCCGTCTCCAAGTCCACGCTCTCCCGATCTCTCAGCCTGCAAGCTAGTGACTTCGATGGTGCTTCCTGCTCAGGCAACGCCGAGGCCGTGGCCCTGGCCCCAGATGCCTACGGCGCGGGCTCAAGCAGTGCCTCCAGTACCCTTAAGCGAACTAAAAAACCGAGGCCGCCTTCCTTAAAAAAGAAGCAGACCGCCAAGAAACCCACGGAAACCCCCCCGGTGAAAGAGACACCACAAGAGCCAGTCGAAGAGAGTCCTGGCCCCAGTGAGGAGAACAGAGCAGTCGAGACCAAGACGGAAGCTTCTGCACCAGCCCTGGCAGAGGAGGCACCCCTGGAGCCTGCTGCTGTGCCCAAGGCCGCCTGCCCTCTGGACCCAGAGGGTGCCGAAGGGGCCGTCCCCCCAGCTTCCGGAAGCGGCAGAGTGCAGAACTCACCCCCCGTGGGAAGGAAGACGTTGCCTCTTGCCACGGCTCCGGAGGCGGTGGAGGTGACCCCGTCGGATAGTGGGGGGCAGGAGGACTCCCCGGTCAAAGGGCTCTCGGTGAGGCTGGAGTTTGACTATTCTGAGGACAAGGGCAGTTGGGACACCCAGCAGGAAAACCCCCCTCCTACCAAAAAGCTAGGCAAAAAGCCGGTTGCCAAAATGCCCCTAAGGAGGCCAAAGATGAAAAAAACACCCGAGAAACTCGACAACGCTCCTGCCTCACCTACCCGGTCCCCCGATGAACCCAATGACATCCCTATTGCTAAGGGTACCTACACCTTTGATATTGACAAGTGGGACGACCCCAATTTTAACCCTTTTTCTTCCACCTCAAAAATGCAAGAGTCCCCCAAACTGTCCCAACAGTCCTACAACTTTGACGCAGACGCCTGCGACGAATCCATTGACCCTTTTAAGACGTCCTCTAAAACCCCAGCCTCACCTTCTAAATCCCCAGCCTCCTTTGAGATCCCAGCGAGTGCCATCGAAGCCAACGGAGTGGACGGGGATGGGCTGAACAAGCCCGCCAAGAAGAAGAAGATGCCCCTCAAGACGTAAGTGCAGGGGTGCAGGTGGTAAGTTCGGGGGCTGTGCCTCGGCTGTGAGCCCGGGTCGTGTGCCTGGATGAACGCGGCTGCCCTAACCCTTCTGCCATCTGCCATAATGCCTCCAGGTTTGCAACACGATCCCTGTTTTCCTCCCTCTCTGTGCCCACGGTGGTGGCATTTCCCGTGCACAAATCCCTCTGGGTCTAGCGTCTTTGATCTTTTGCCTCATTATTACGTCAGTGGTTTAAGGCTTTACCTTGAGCTGAAGGCCTGACATTTGACTCTGGGGGAGTGTGGGAGATCCCACAGAGAGGGAACTCATCTGTGCTTGGGTGCCTTAACCTTTTCCCTGCTTGGCACAGGAATTACTTTTGGGGGTGGCCTAGAAGCTAGGAGATCCACCCTTCAAATAGTGTTAGAATTGGTCGTATTTGTGTCTGCCCGTTAACGTGTTCGTCAGGAGGCAAACCCAGTAGTCTCTGGGAGGCTCGTGAACGAGAGGCCTGGCCTGGGCCCTTCCTCGCACCCCAGCCAGCCTGTCATCCCTTTTTCTAGCCATCTTTTGCAGACAAGAGTCCAAGGCCCCATAGGTCCAGAAAGAGATCGAGGGAACTTGAAAGGGAGAAACCATCCCCGAAATCCCCGTGACCCCCAGGGGGCCACCAATAATTGGCTCAGCTGTCCTCAAACACTTGCCAAGTAGAGTGCCTTTAACAACCACGTGTCTGTGCTTCTGGAATTCATCTCCAGACGCGCTCTCACCTGGATGGCTGTGGGTCCATTTCCAGGACGTGGGTCCCAGCATACTGGGTGGGGAGGGTACTTAGAGCCTTTCTCCCACCTTCATGCGAAGTAGGGTCAGTAACTGAACAAGGCCACAGAGACCAGGCTTCTGGCACCAACTCAGCAGAGCAGACCGCAGCTGCTGGCCTCTCTGCCTCTGTCCGGTATGAATGGAGACAGAGTAGACCTTCTTACCTCCCATTCTGGGCTCCCCGAGGAGTTATCTTGAGAAGAACTTGGGACTTCCTGAGAAGAAGTTCTCTAAGCAGGCTCGAGTCTTGGGATCCAAGGCTCCCCAACCAGGAACCTTGAGATCAGTTTCCCAACCTGGCCCTTCCTAGAGATTCCATCGAATCTGTGTTGGACGCTTTATTTTAAGCCTCAAACAGAACTCTGAAATGCTCAGACGACAAAGCCGCCTTGCCTCATTTTTGGAACGGGAGCCAGCCTGCAGCCACTGCGCACCTCCTCCTTCCGCACAGATAGTTTGGTTATAGTCTGTCCTGTCATCAGAGCACACAGGTCAGGGAAGCCACCCCATCTCTTGTCCTCACCTCTAGTGCAGATGGCCTGGAACCCAACACGATGTGACAAAGCTCTTTGAACACCGGCATTTTAGGGGGTGATCGGAAGCACGAGAGGAAGGTGTTCTCGGACAGCCCCCTCTCCAAAAAGCGGGGATGTGGCCCCCTCTCCCAAGCAGAACTCACAGTGGATGCCTCTTGGGTCCCAACCCATCAGTAGCCAATTGTGTGCAGATGGATCTTTTTTGTCAGTTCCTTCTGTCCGTCTCTCTTTTTTCTTGTCTTCTTGTCTTAGGATGGTTGAAGATGTGATGTCTGTGTGTTCTCTGTTGTAAGTAAATTTAACGGAACCTGCCTCTTCCACTGAATGTGCTTTTCTTCCCCCTGCTTTTTGTTTTTGCTTTCAAGCTCTTTTCATTTCTTCTCCGTGGCTGCTGCTTGTGTATCTCTGTTGGGCCTGGGGACGGGGAGGCGGGGCATGGGGCTCCCCGGTAGCAGAGGTTACTTTCCTGTTTCGTAGTGATTAGCATAAGTGAAACTGCTTGGCTGTGAAAATGCGATTACCCAACATCTGCCTGCTTGTCAGGAATGGAACTCTCCTGCTTGCATATTCGATGTCTTCATCTGAAACCCATACATTTTTTTTTTTAAGCTCTCATTCCATTCTTTCATTTCAAATTGGGCTAGTGAGCGATTGCTTTCAAAGTACTGGGTGTGGCTTCACGTTGAAATAAGCATCCGGCCAACGCAGGCGGCGACTGAGGTCACTTGTTCCTGTTAACGTGTGAAGCAGAAATCTGTGGGCTGTGTCTCCTTGAGACCTGTGGGTTGACTCGGAGTGGGGCACACGGCTGTGAGAGCCATCACCAGCCTGCTCTGGGCCTGCGTCCTTGGCCACCCAGGACCAGGCTGGGTGTCGATCGGCATGCTGTCCGTGCACGGGTCACCCTGCTGGGTGTCGCTGCAGGCAGAGCAAACCGTCTCCGTGCCTGCACGGCTTTGCCCCCACGGCCAGGAGAGATGTCCTGGGTGGCTCCCGGGGGCCCAAGGACAGGTACCTTTCCTGCTTCCCTGTCTTTACAAGGGAAGCTGGCCTGGTCCCAGGGGTCCAGCAGCCCTGGGGTAGAGTGGAGTCTCTCAGGCTTGCTTCTGGCCAAGGGATTTCTTCAGTGTTTTAGAGCCATTTAGCAACTCTGAAATATACAGTTATATATTTATATGCATGAATAAATATATGCTTCAAGCTGTGACTGTATTGCTCATATGGCAAATGCTATAAGTGCTGGAAATAACCATTTCTAGTATTTTCTCATGACTGAATGCCATTGTTGGAGCGTTTTTATTGAAGAGAACACAGGGAAGGAACTCGAGTGCCAAATTGCTTTGTCCATCCAGTTATTATCTATTTATTTATGTACGTATGTATGTATTTATTAAGAGAGAGAGAGAGAGCACGAACAGGGGAGAGGGCAGAGGGAGAGAGAGAGAGCATCCCAAGCAGGCTCCACACTCAGTACGGAGCCTGATGCAGGGCTTGATCTCACGATCCTGAGCCAAAATCAAGAGTCAGGACGCTTACCTGACTGAGCCACCAGGCGCCCCCATCTGGTTAATATTTAGAGCAGGGAAAGGTAGTGGGATCTAAGGTCAGGGGATGCCCGCCCCCGCCACAAAGCCGCTGCTTTGGTGGAGGCAGGACCATACCGCAGAGGGGCCTGAGACCAGGAGTCCGTCTGCAGGTGGGAACGCTTCCATTCTGCCTGGGAAATGACCCCCCCCCCCCCCACCACCACCCCAGACCACTCAGTGGACTCAGTGGAACCACGTATGCTAAAAATGCTTTCCTTCTGACCCTTTCATAAGTCTGATCTGATTTTCCTTTGCCTCTAGTGACCTGCGCCTGCCCCCAATTATTTATATAAAGGAGAAAGAGGGAAAAGGGTTGTTAACCATGGTTGAGAATAGACATTAGAGAAATCACCTCATCCCTGAAAAGAGTTCTGGAGATTGGTTGTACAATGTGAATGTACTTTACGCTATTGAACGTGAGTGTTTAAGATGATAAATTGTGTGTTAGGTGTATTCTACTGTAATTTTAAAAAGAATCGTCTCAACCCTGGCTCTGTCTCTGGTCAGAATCTCACCCACATCTGAGGTGCAGGAATCCGTTGCACTCAGAGTTCCAGCGAGTGGGAAGGAATTCTCCCTGAAGACCCAGAACATTCCTTCATGTTTCTGCCCAGATCCTTCAGCTGTCTATTATGTGCTGTGTCGGCTGGCCAGTCAGTAAACTGGTTCCCCTTAACTGGTGTCAGGAACCTAGATCCCTGCCCCCCGCCCCGTTTGGTTCAGGCATTCTTGGATGAATCTGAATACATTAATGTCACCCAAATCTGCTTTTTTAACACAAGAACATCCGGCTAAATTTAGCTTCATTTTCTGGGCCAGCTCTCCAAAATGGCATCTCTCTAAAGATTTCCAGCTCGAGGACTCTTTCCCTCGGGGGCAGTAACGGTATCTGATGTTAAGTGGGAATGATCAGCACGGACATCTTTCAGCTGGTGTGGAGTAGCGAGGGCTGGAGGGTGGGTCTGGGCCAGATACTCCGCAGACACGGTGGCGTGGGTCCCCTCTGTGGAACTCCGGACTGTTCTGTGCCCCTGTTTGTTGTGTTGACATTTTCCATTCTATTTCCAGTGACACATTTAGGGTGAAAAGGTCGCCAAAACGGTCTCCTCTCTCTGACCCACCTTCTCAGGTACGATGTTCCCTCGATAAGTACGATTTTGCCACTCACCCGGGGAAGTTAGAGCCCATGTGTTTTGATTCCCTACTAGTCAACCGAAGTTTCTCTTCTGTTCGTCACGGGCACATTCCAGCATCCTCTTTGGCTCGTACGTGGAGGGGTGGAGGGGTGGAGGGATGGGCCGTCCCTTGCTGTTTGCAAGACACCGTTTTGATCCCTTCCCTTTGGGAAAGATCAGAGTGCGTCCCGCGAGTAGAAAGATGTTCAGCGAGTGTTAGTGGATTCTGTAGGAATCGCACCAGCCCATTTGTCCATTCTGCCAGTTAATCAGCCAAGAATGTGTATGAATTTCAAATTGAGAAGGTCCGTTGAGACACATGAATGTATGGTGAGAAAGGATGGGCTATGTGTCAAGAGCACTGGATTATGTAACCAGATCCAGGCAGGGGAGGTCAAAATCATGCCCTGAGGAAGTAGGCGCTTCGGCCCTCCCTTCAGGTGTGCCCATCGCGCTCTAACCAGCCCCTGTATGAGATCTGTACCATTATAGACCCAGGAAGGTTAGCCTCGGGCGTGTACGTCAGGCCCCCTTCTGAGCCAGCGAGGCCCCCGGCCCCGCAGACCGTACCCCGGCCCCAGGAGATGGGGCTGGGGTCCCGGTCCCAGCTCTGCTCTAGCACTCAGGGCTCCCCCGGTGCCCTGCTCAGCTGCTTCCCCTCCATGGAAAAAATCCCGCAGCCATAGGCATGCAGATCGTCAGGCGATTTTAAGGATATCGCTGCACAGGCCCTGAAGCCCTATGTAGACATAACTCGATAGTTGTGGTCATGAAAGTGCCAAGAGTTAAAGTTCTTTATTTTTCTCGGACTGAACGAGCAGGAATGCCCCCACATCACTCCGACACAAAATCCTAATTTGTCTGAAACCCTCCACCACCCCCTGTAACAAGCCATCAGGAAAGGAAAGTCACAGAGGAAAGAATCTTGTCTCCTCGGGACCATTTTGGGCAGAGTCCGAGGACCCAGAGGATTGTGATGGAGACGTGTCCTGGTTAGGGGGGACTCCCAGACCTGGCTGGGCGGGTGCAGCTGGGGACACAGAGACGGGTCGGGTGCAGTTGGGGACACAGAGACCGTATGAGAATAGCAGCTGCTTCGCTTCTGCCCCCAGGACTCCACTCCAGCGGCTACCCCGGAAACGCCGGTGATCTCCGCCGTGGTCCATGCAACCGACGAGGAGAAGCTGGCGGTCACCAACCAGAAGTGGACGTGTGTGACAGTGGACCTGGAGGCTGACAAACAGGACTACCCACAGCCCTCGGACCTGTCCACCTTCGTAAATGACACCAAATTCAACTCACCCACGGAGGGTAAGCAACTTGGTGGCCAGCGGGACCCCTACCCTGCCTCGGAGACCACTGTCCCTAGGGAGCAAAAGGCCAGGAAGGAAACTTCCATGCCAGGTAACCATGCCATGGGTGCCCTCCCAGCTAAGTCTACATTTGAAAACAGCCTGAGGCTCGGGGCGCCCAGGTGGCTCAGTCGGTTAAGCATCCGACTTCGGCTCGGGTCATGATCTCGCGGTCCGTGAGTTCGAGCCCTGCGGCTGGCTCTGTGCTGACAGCTCGGAGCCTGGAGCCTGCTTCAGATTCTGTGTCTCCCTCTCTCTGTCCCTGCCCCCGTTCATGCTCTGTCTTTCTCTGTCTCAAAAATAAATAGCTATTAAAAAAAATTTTTTTAAACAGCCTGAGGCTCGAACCCCGCTGCGCCCCCACCCCCAAGACACCAGCTGAGAGCCAGTCAGCTTAGTACACACCTCCTCATTCCCGTCCTGAGCTTACCCAAGCTTGGCTCATTGTCTGTGGCTTATGTGCCTGGGTGAATTTGAAGCACACGCCTGGCTGCAGACAGCATTGTCCCAGCCGAATGCTCAGTGTGGTCAGCCCCTCCCCAGGGGTCCTTTGGTGCCACTGCTGCTCATCAGCCCCACGGGATGGTCCACAGTGTGGTCACACCATCTACCCAAGCCCCAAACCAGAGGGTTCACTCCAGTCTTGCCAACAAAGAGGACAGTTTTCTTGGATAGACCCCCAGGCCTGTTGCTTTTCTCAACAATAGCTTTCTTCCTCTTCCACGTATTAGCTTCCAGCTTTCTTCCTGATTCTTTGGCTTGAGAAATTCACCTATCTTAAGTCAGCGCAGCATCACTGGGTGAAATCAAGAGGTTTTTTTGTAAACTGCTTATTCCACTCACGCTGTTTAGTGTCTGAATCTATATATTGGCTCCCACACTTCCTTTCCCGTTAGGAAGGCTGTGGAGGCCTGAAACCATCTCCCTGCCTGATCGTGCTCTGCCCCAAGCCCTGCGTGCCTTTCCTGCACGTGCCCCGCTGTGAGCTTCCCTCCAGCACTCGTTGGGGACTGTTGTGATGGTGCTGAGGCTCCCTTTCCAAGGTCGTGATACCCAGCAATTCAAAAACATGGAGTAGAAACCAAGTCAAGGACCGTCACACGTGAAAATGTTATCTCTGCTTTTTTGCTGCTGATGAGGGGCCACGACTTCCATTAAACACCCTCTTGCTCCCTCCGGGCGGCCACTGGCAGAAGTGGGGAGCAGGTAGTTGGGGGCTGTAGCTTGGATTTCTTCCTCTGCAGGCTCTCCTGTGATCAGCTGCTCGGTGGCTAGCTTCGTGCCCATAAGGTCTCTGAACTATACCAGTGAGGGCCATTTCATTTTGCCGGGGGCGGATTCTGGATGCCTGTCTTCTCACCATGATGAGGTTTTTGGGGGTGATGGTAGGATTCGTGGGGTCCAGAGCCGACGACTAAGAAAGAATTCTTGAAGATGTCTTTGGTGCAAAAAGGTGATTCTATTAAAGCTTGGGGACAGGACCCTGGACAGGAAGAGCTGCCCCGGGACCATGAGGACCAACTGGTTATTTACTATGGGGTTGGGGGGTAGGTGAAGTTCCAGGGGAAGTTTCCAGTGAGATTTTCATATGCTAAAGAAGACTCACAGGATCTTGGAGGCCTAGCTATTGTCATGTTAAGGTTGTTTCTCCCTCTAGCAAAGATTAGCATTAAGACTTCAAGGAGTTCCCAGAGAAAAGTTTTACTCTGCCGGCCTCAAGTATTTGTCAGTGGACTGCAGGTGATAAGGAAATTCAGTTTTATCTGCCATTTCCTTCAGCCTTTGTTCCCCACATCGCTATGGAGGGGTGATGTGGGGCTCCAGAAAACAGTCTATAGGTTTCCGGAGATTAGGCTATTGATAAGAGTGCCTTTTTCTTGTGATTTACTAAGATATTTGTAAATAGATGGAGACTCCGGGTCCTGCAGGACTGTGATCTCTATCAGTTAACCATTTGTTTTTCCCCTTTCCTTTGTTCTTGGGCATCCAGCAGTGCCTGAGGGATATCACACTTGTCCTGCCTGGGGAGTTTTGCAGGGGGGGGAGGGGGGGGGGGTTTGCAGCCTGTCAGCTTGCCTTATGCTCCCTCATCAACTACACTGCCTCTTTACAGTTTGGAGATGAACGGACCATCTAAATTATGTGAACTTGGATGTTTTGGCAATGTGAGTTCTGTGGAACAGACCCTTTTGGTTGGCTATCCGGTTGGCTTTCAGGTTGGGGTTTGGGAGACTTAACAGTGACCGTCTCCTCCCTGACCCCTGGGACCCTGGGACCTGCCCTTTGCCCCTCTCCAGTCCTCCTTTTCCTCTGCACACACACCTGGTCCACGAGCCATACTGGATGGAACCACTTTTCCCCCACGGATGCCCCCACTCGGCTGTCCCTGCAGGGGCTGCTGGAGGCAGGAATGTTCCCTGCCCTGTCTCCCACCCTCGCCCTGCCCTCCAGCCTTTCCCCGGACATCTCTGTGCTGTCTGCCCTCCATGCTTGGTCAGGGCCGCTCTGAGGTCACTCGGTTCTGTCACGATGATGCAAATACATGCATTTTTAGTAGAAAATACAAAAGCTCTGAATAGTGGCTGTTAAGCTAACAGGTGCCCGTTCAATGGTAACGTCTGTTTCTTCATCGTTAACATTGAACTGACATAGACAACTCACTAGCCTGGTGACCTCTTGGATCATTGCTTGTTTTCTGCAAAAGTTCAACAAATAGGTAAATATATATGTTTGAAACAAAACCCTATTACACCTGCCTCCTTAGAAAAAGATCGTGAAAATTCGGGCTGCCCGACCATAATTACAGCTGGCGGGCAATCGGAAATCTGTCATCTATATGAATACAGAACAGTTGCAATTTCCGGAGGTGCTGACCCTGCATTCACTTTTCTAATATAGTCTGCTTCCCTCCAGCAGCTGGATGTAGAAACTGGATACACAGGCCCCTATCAGATTGTCCTTCCTGTTAACCTCATGGGGTCAAGTCCAGCCACACCAGACACGCACCTGGGGTGCTGATGTCATCACCACAAAGAACCTGGCCAGAGCTGTAGCTGTGATTGAGACTTTGTTATGCTGAAGTCACAAATCACCGGAAAACGAAATTTGGAGTTAGAAATAATAATTACCAACCGATTTCCCAAGGGACAACAGTAAAGCAAACGTGATTTCATTTCATTCTCCCCATCCCAGAGAGCGGATTTCTGCTCTTCTCCACCTAGGGGCGAAGCGAGGAAACAGAGGCTTTGCGCTCTCACGACTTGCGGAGTGTTGCGGGGCTCATCGGTGTAGAACCGCGGCTGCCTGACTCCTAACGTCCCCACTATGCCCTTGTATGTGACCACGCACAGGCTTCCTTCCGTTGTCTGTAGAAGGAGGGCGTCGAGCTAATCGGTACTCCCCTACCTAGCTCCAAGTTGTCTTAATGGTTCAAGAAACCCGGATGGAACTCGTTCAGAGATGCCCAGCTAATTAAAACTACCTGTGCGGGCTACAGTTACACCAGCTCACTCACTGACAGTCTCCCACTGATTAAAAACTCAGATTGGCAATTACACGCGTTTTTCTTTGAACGCTTGCTTAGCAAATGGCCTCTCCCGGCGGACTCTTTGGAAACATAGTGGGAACAAACCTCGTCCGCGTGGTCTCTAGGGATGCGGAGATTAGGAACCGTTTGGAGACAGAACCTCCAAGGCCTCTCCCAGCTCTGACCCAAGAGACCCTAAGAGAGCAGTGTTTTAGATTCACCAGTCTGGATGGGCCTTTGGGGGTCACCCAGCTCTCCCATCTCCCTTAACACGGGGCAACATCAGCCCCACCTTCTTGCATTCAATAGAGGGGCAGACACTCTCCTCAAGAGCCTAACTCTTCAGTGTGAGGCACCATTGCTGTCACACCTCAGACATTCAGAAGAGTGACAGCAAGGACGTTGTCCCCTTCCTAATGGTCCTTTTCCTCTCTCATCACTTATGTTACAAGTCCCAGAAATTTTAGCAGTGAGCAGTAACATACCCTTATATTTGTATAGCCCGTGGGAGGGCTTTTCTCTGACCTCATTTCATTTGCCAAACATAGTCACTTTGAGCTCCACTGTAAAGCTAAGGCAGTGGGGGATGGGAGGGAGTCAGCGAGTTGGCTTTGCCCGACCCTGGGAATGACTGCATCCTTCTGGCTTCTGCCCGAGGATCTTGGCACTCGCCGGCCGGGCTCTGGCCATCAGCGAGTCGAAGGAGAACGGCCGTCGGGGCCTCCCCCAGTGCGTTGTCCTCGATGACATAATTACCAGAAGGAGCCCTCGGATGGGACAGGGCCCATTAAAAATAACTTCAGGCCTCTGCATCTTGAAGCAGCACACACGTTAGGGAGCGGCCTCTTCTCTTGGATGTGAAGGCGTCCCATGACCCTTCCTGGCCTGCCAGCTGTGTGTGGCCTGGGCCGAAGCTGGGTGGGGCTCAGGCTCCAAGCCTGCCCTTTGAGGCTTTGCACTCTGAGCAGAGGAGTGAGATTTTGAATAAACGACGTTCAGGAAGGTGTTCCCTCAAAATACAGGGGACGATATTGATATTGGTCTTGTTCACATCTTTTCCTGGCCATTTGGTAAATTATAAACAAGAACCCCAAATGGCTATGATTACAAGTTCAGGTCCGAAGGAACACCTCCGGGCCTCACCGGGGACTGAAGCTCCTGTATAGAGTGTGGGCCTCCTGTAACCACACACGTTAAGAAGCAGGCATTTCTCTGGGGGGCCAGACCACCCCCTGCTATTGTACCATCATCTGCTGTCTCTGAAGGGGGGGACAGGGCTACTGGGCAGCTGGAAGTGAAGCCCCTTGGCAGGTAGGAAAGAAGGCAGGCAAGTGAGCTCCATGACCCGACACTCACCCAGATCAGCTGCCGGGAGACAGCTAAGATTCCAGGCAGGACGCTTCACTGAGCCGAGCTGGTAACCAGAGCTGGGCACTAAGCCAGGCCCACGGGTCCCTGGAAAGTCTCTCTGTGCCGGCCCTTAGCTCGTTTGGTGCATCCTGGGTGCTCTGTGCCGTCGTGGGGTGTGCTGGAGGGTTTCTGTTCGATACTTTAGGGTTAAATAATGCCTTGGCAACAATAATGATACCTTGGAGAAGGGGGCCGTTGATTCACTATTGTCTTCTCAGCTTAAAACAGTCTTTAATAGGACAATAAAATAATAGTCCTGAGGTCCCGTATCTGGAAAGTGATAGATCTGGAGGAGGTCCTAGAAATCGCCTTGTCTTTCACTGTCCCTGGCTTACCCTCTCATTTGTAAGATGAGGAACATAGTAAGTCTTCATAAACAAACATTTCTATGTCCTCAGCTGGGGCAGAGTCCCGGTACGGGTTCCCATTACAGACAGGCACAGACGCTGAATCCAGCCCAGCTGTGTGTGGTTGGCTTTGGGTCTCTGCTCTTCCCGAGTGACGCACAAATCGGGGCGGAGGTCTTTCTGGTCATTAATCCACAAAACCGGCTGCATTCCCCTGAGCAGGCCAAGCCTCCTAGAAGGATGTATTGGCTTCCCCAGGGAGATTCAAGGACTCTTGAAGAGTTGTCCACATGTTCAAGTGCTTCAGTTCATACGGCCGTGACCCCACACATTTGCAGGTTTAGGGAAGGTCTTCCAGGAAATATCTCCTTTTAAAGGTCCTATTAAGGGATCATTTTTTAAGCGATGACTTCAACAATACATACATGGGGAAGTGCTTTATAACCAGAACTGCTATCTGTATTTCATGTTAAAAAAAAAAAAAAAAAATTCAGGGGGCACCTGGGTGGCTCCGTCCATTGAGCATCCGACTTCAGCTCAGGTCATGATCTCGCAGTTTGTGAGTTTGAGCCTCGTGTAGGGCTCCGTGCTGACAGCTCAGAGCCTGGAGCCTGCTTCCGATTCTGTGTCTCCCTCTGTCTCTGCCCCTCCTCCGCTCAGGGTCTGTCTGTCTGTATCTCTGTCTCTGAAATAAATAAACATTAAAAAAATTAAAAAACAAATTCAGGCTTTAGGCTTCAGGGATTGCCACTGACACTCTTGTCCAGCTGCTTTCTGAGCAGCTCACCTGTCATCTCTTGGCTTTCTTTTCAAGTAGGAAAGAACCATCTGGTAGCTGTAAATGTGGCTTCTGTGAGGAGAGAGTCCTTTCCGGTTTTGTTCACCGCTCCATCCACAGTGCCCAGCAGTTGAGGCACGTCGTATGTGCTCAGAATCCAATTGCTGGGCAGGGAATTCAGCTGAGGGTGAACTGGGTGTCCCCGTGGAGCTGCCCGGACACCCGAGGGAGTCAGCGTTTCTAGTCTCCAGTGAAAGCTTCTCGACTTTTCTTTCCAGCCTGAGGTCTCTGGTCAATTTGAAATAGGTCATATCTCCACCTCTTTGGACTTGAATCGTCTTTGCATTTAAAAATCTGATTTGGACCCGCCCCGCAGGCCCTGGTAGAAATTGAGGGAATGTTCCATGTGACTTGCAAAGCTTCTCTTCCAAACAGCAGTGAAGGAACCATGTATGTTCTTCCCTTGCTTCAGAGTATGGCTGGGGCTAAAATCTCAGTTCCAGAATGTCCTCGGGATGTGGGAACTTTCTCCATGTTGCCCAGGAGGCTGACAGAGGGAAACGACACTCAAAACACACTGTTCTGAAAACTCAGTGCATTGTGTGGAGACCTGTTCGCGGTCAGATCTGTGTCTCTCACGGTTCGTTCTCTCAGGCTCTCTCAGGTTCCCAAATAGCCAAAGCCCCTTTGCAGCCTGAGGTTTATGAGCGGTCTGAAAGTTGCTGAGCTGAGCCTCCCCTGCCAGCCGAATTGGAAACCTCAAGTCAGTGGACAGGCTCAGAGTTTAAAGTCTGGTTCCAGACCCCACCCTGCCTGGCCCAAACCTTTCCTTTTTTTTTTTTTTTTTTTTTTTTCTTTTTTCTTTTTTCTTTTTTCTCTCCCTGATGCTAACTCTCGTTTTGTTTCTTTTGCAGAGTTGGATTACAGAAACTCCTACGAAATTGAGTACATGGAGAAAATTGGTTCCTCCTTACCTGTAAGTTCTGCTTGCTTTCCCTCCCTGTCTTGTGAAAAGGTAGTCACTGGCCTCCTCCTGAGCTCAGGCCCCAAAGCCAGGGTCCTCTGTGTCTGCAGCATCCTTGGCTGCATAGGAAGGGTGAGCTGGGACTGGGGGTCTCAGGTTTGTGGTTCGGTCCACTTGAGATGGCATTTTCAGGCAGAAAATGATCGAATACAGTTAGGCCTTCCGGCAGAATGATTTCCCTTGAGGGGGCGGGGGCAGCGCCCTGGGTGGCTCAGTCGGTTAAGCGTCCGACTTCGGCTCAGGTCATGATCTCACGGTCTGTGAGTTCGAGCCCCGCGTCGGGCTCTGTGCTGACGGCTCAGAGCCTGGAGCCTGTTTCAGATTCTGTATCTGTCTCTCTCTCTCTGCCCCTCCCCTGTTCATGCTCTGTCTCTCTGTCTCAAAAATAAATAAACGTTAAAAAAATTAAAAAAAAAAAAAAAAAAAAAAGATGCCTGAAAAGGTGGAGGAGCGTTTTGGTTGTTTTTAAGGCACACTGTTATCTGTGGTCTTCAAATTAAGTGCTTTGTGTAACTGAAGACTGCCTTTTCTGGCAACATGTCTCTCCCCACACCGCCATCCTGCTGTCATTTAAGTGGCTGTGATGGGCGTCTGTCTTCCCCGGCTCAATGTCTGCTGCCTCCAGGGCACTTGGTTCCGAGCAGTACCTCTCGCGTTGTGCTATTGTCCAATGATGCCATCGGAGGCCTACAGGTGCCACTTCCTGTGACACTGATGGGCCAGACACATTGCTGGGATCTTTATCTTTCTTTACATCATTCGCGGATGCTGGGATTGCTGCGTCCAACCCACCGTTTGCTCTAAGTCAGCAGACCGACCGTGATGGAGGCGCTCACCACACTGGGCCATTGGGCTTGTCCCCCCACCGCATTTGGCGGTGGGCAGCACCCAGCCTGGGGGGCTTGCCTACCCCTCCCGTTTCCCTGTCCTCTCTCCTGGCCAGCACCTGCTGGCTCCTCTCTTCTTGGTGGCTCAAGAAGAACGCAGGCTTTTCCCAGATAAGTTATTTGTTCTATTGAAGAGAGCTCTGCTTTTCTTTCTTTCTTTCTTTCTTTCTTTCTTTCTTTCTTTCTTTCTTTCTTTCTTTCTTTCTTTCTTTCTTCTTTAAGGTTTATTTATTTTTGAGAGAGAGAGAGAGGGAGAGAGAGAGAGAGAGAGCATGAGCAGGGGAGGGGCAGAGACAGAGGGAGACACGGGACGCAAAGCAGGCTCCAGGCTCTGAGCTGTCAGCACAGAGCCCAACGTGGGGCTCCAACTCAAAAGCCATGAGATCATGAGCTGAAGTCTGACGCTTCACCGACTGAGCCACCCAGCGCCCCAGGAGCTCTGCTTTCCAATCTCTATAGCATGTTCAGGCCACCTGTAGCTGAGCTGACATGTGCCTTTGATCCCTGCAGCAGGACGATGATGCCCCGAAGAAGCAGGCCCTGTACCTTATGTTCGACACTTCTCAGGAGAGCCCGGTCAAGTCTCCCCCAGTCCGGACGTCAGAGTCCCCGACGCCGTGTTCAGGGTATGACTTAAACGAGGGGAGAGTTACGGGTCGGGCCAGCTGTCCCCACGCCTCTGGGCCCTGTGGCCCTGCTATCCTGGCTTGGTTTCATTCACATGTGTTCAGGCGGCCCGCATCTCGGTCTCTGACCGTCCACATGGATGTACGTGTGGGGCTGTGTTTCCAGCTGCCCTTTGTCCTAAGGAGAAATCCGTTAGCAGCTGAATGCATGAGCCTCTCCGATCGCCCCCCAGTGCACACATGACTTTGTTTTGTGATTTGTCCCGTGGGGAGGCAGCGTGCCTCTGCATTCAGACCCTGAGTTACTGGCTGCGTGACCTGATGCGGGTTACGTGACCCTCCTGTGCACAGTGTCCTCACGCTTTGTAAAGTGAGGGTAGTAACAAGACCGGCCCTGTAATTAAATGAGGCTCTCAGTCTTACAGGCACCCCCCAAACTGTGCCATGGGGAAAGGGGCCGACTGTCCTCCCTTGCCATCGGGAGCATTAAACCGAGGCGTGGAAAGGAAAGCACGAGTCACAGGGCCGGCCTCTGCGTGGTGCCCGGGACACGTTTCCTGCCCGTGTGGGTGTGAGTTCCCATTTGTCGAGCTGCCCTGTTCTGAGCTGTGTAGCACTGGATGGGGTAAGGGTGGGCACCCCTCTGTGCTTGGGACCCTCCCATCCCCTCTTACCTGCCCATTTCTCCGAGCGGGACTGAAAGCTCTAGCTTTGGTTTCCAGAACCTGCCCACCGTGACGATGGTGATGTTATTGCAGCAAGGATACTGGTGATGGGCACCGTGTCAAAGTGTGCCAAGTGGCATCTCACTTTGATCTTCCTGTCCTACAGAGAAAGAAACTGAGATACGGTCCCTAGTCAGGCGGGCTGCTTCGCTCCAGAGCTTGTGCTCTCAACCAGTGGCATCTGTGCCTCTGACTTTCCCTCGTGAGCAGGTCCTGGCAGGCCCTGGGGTGGGGCGGGACCACCCTCTCCCTCAGGCTGTCCTGCCCACAAGGCTCCGTGGCCACCCGACATCCACCCCGTTTCCCTCTGGGAGCGTAGCCTTGGAAGTCCAGGATCCTTTGGGATGTTGACTGACCGGGGGCATCCTGGTCGATTTCAGTGGGATGTCCCATGAGAAAAAGTAAAGCTGCTCTTGGCTTCCTCAGGTCAAGTTTTGAGGAAACTGAAGCCCTTGTGAATGCCGGGGCAAAGATCCAGCATCCCGTCACACGAGGGCTGGCCCCCAACCAAGAGCCACACTTGCAGGTGCCGGAGAAATCCTCCCAGAAGGAGCTGGAGGCCATGACCTTGGGCACCGCTTCAGACGCGATTGAAATTGTAAGTGGGGTCGGAGGGGCCCGAGATCGCTTGGGGTGAGGCCTGGGCCGGCTGAGTCCCATCACCAACGGGTCCAGGCCTTCAGAGCAATACTCATCCGGTACCAGGCGCGGGGCCCCACCCAGTCCCTGGACCACAGAAGCCAGCCTAGGAGACCCCCCTCCGTAGCCACGAGAGAGCTGTGACTCTCCATTTTCGCCAATGGGGTTTTGCAAATTCTCACTTCTCTTGAAGTGCTTTATTTGCCTTCCGGGTTGTTGGTTTTCCACGTTAGTCCCCTGGGGCTCGACTGTTGGCTTTGGAGCCATGCTCGGTCTGTACCCTGCTTCTCCATGCTCCGTGGCAGGGGGCAGAGAATGGCAGGTCAGGGGACACTCCTTTTGGGGAACAGTTGGCTTTCCTGGGCCTTGGTGATGGGAAATCCCTCCTGTGTATGGACCAGGGCTGTACCTCTCCCCTCCCTCCCAACCCCTGTGGAGCCTCGCAGAGCCAGCAGACCCCCTGAACATCTAATGGACCATCTTTGTAGGTGAATTTTATGTGCAGCTTTTTTTAACTCCCTCTTAGCAGTCCCCAAGAGGGTTTGAGGCTGTTGACTTAGTTACTGTGAGTGTCAATTTTGTTGTTCTGTATTAGCAGACCGTTCATTTATCTCATGCATCAAACACTTATCGAGCACCTGCTGTGTGGCCGTTAGATACCGGGAAAATATTAGTAAGCAGAAAGAGAGTGGATGTGATCCAGCCATCTCTCAACTAGACACCATGGAAGGATTCATGCACGATTCAGTTTCTACACAGTTGGCTCCTGATGTTGAAGTCTTTGTAACCTACCCAGAGACCTGTTTTCATTTGCAATCATCTTCCCGTTATTTAGAAAATGACCTTTCCCAAAACCTTTGATGGTATTTATACTTGGAGGTGTTTTCTCGATGACTTATATTATGTTTGGAAAACCCATCAACTGGCTTGTCTCACCCCGAGCCTTTGAAGTAAATAAGTAAATGGTAACTTTCCTCCCACCAATTGGTTAGGGGGTGAGGGTGGTGTGGAGTGGGAGGGTACGTACCTAACGCTGTGCTTTTGGGCAGGGCGTTGGGCCTGTCAATCTCCAGATGCCCATCATCAGCATGTGGGAATCAGTCCAGATGAAAAGGGAAGTATTAGCACCTAACGAACATTCTCTTTAGCCTCAAGTCAGAAACGTCCAGCAAATAGGTGCATGGTCCTTGCTTGGAATCGATATCACTCTGTCTCCTCTATTTTTCCTCTGTGTCCTCTTCTGCCGGCCTTCAGACAGCTCCTGAGGGCTCCTTTGCCTCTGCTGACGCCCTCCTCAGCAGGCTAGCTCATCCAGCCTCTCTCTGTGGTGCACTTGACTATCTGGAACCCGACTTAGCAGAAAAGAACCCCCCAGTATTTGCTCAGAAACTTCAGGTTTGTAGCCCACGTGTGACCTTTTGGGGAGTTTGTGAAAACCTCAGTAGAGCATGAACTCCGAACCCCACATGCAATGAGGCGGGATTTAAGGAGGTGTTACTGGAAATGCTCCACATGAAATCTCTTCCCCGCCCCCCCCACAAAAGACTGATGTATGGGTGTTCTTGATCCAAGACGCCAAGATGATATAAATTGTGTGATTACATATGGGACAACCCATTTATATTTCAATTTGGAAATTGGACCCAAACAGTCATTTTTCAGAAATTTTGATAGCCCCAAAAGCAGTTTCTGTGATTTATTCACGGAACCAAGGGTATTAGATCACCATCGCGCCCTGCTCTTTAATATATATGGGAGAGCTAGCTCAGACTCCCAATGAGATAACATCTGGACTCGGTCTTACATCTGGAACCAAAACAATCAGCTGCTCTGTGCCTTAAATTTGACAGCTTAATTTGACATCCTCTACACTAAGACCTTCAGGGCAAACCTAGAGAGATCATGAGCAGTCATTTGAGAATGCAAAACCATTCACGGAAATTGTCGGCCAACTTGACGTTAAACCAACGAAAGGAGAGAAACCGAAGGAAACAGTGCAGTAAAAATTTTGATCCCGTTTTAAAAATCGTGTCATATTTGACCACATGATACTTCCCGATAGACATTCCAAAGGGCAATTAGAAAGAAAGAAAGAAAGAAAGAAAGAAAGAAAGAAAGAAAGAAAGAAAGAAAGAAAGAAAAGAAATTAAACACTTATTTCATGATCTGCTGAGGTGTTAATTGTGAAAGAAAGCCAGAGCGTGTGTTTTTCCTGAGTACCTGTCATGACATCACGTGGCACATTCATTTCTTGGATGTGGAAAACATTGACATCCTGTCTTGGTGCATTTTCCCCCCGCGGTTTGCTCACCCCCACCCCCCCCCCACCCCCACCCTTGGGCAGGAGGAGTTAGAGTTTGCCGTCATGCGGATAGAAGCCCTGAAGCTGGCCAGGCAGATTGCCCTGGCCTCCCGTAGCCGCCAGGATCCCAAGGTACGGGTTTGGTGCTGCCGTGCGCTGCCCCTCGAGAATGTGGTGTGGTCCAGAAGTTTGCTTGCTAACCATTGGCCAAGCAGGCAATGTCCGTATTCTGCAAAGTGATCTAAAATGTTCTAAAAAGCCAAAAGCCTAACTTGTGTAGACGCCGAGCTCACCCCTAAGATCCAGTTAAATCTGTGATGAAGGAAACAGCAGGTTGGTTGGTAAAGCTGGTTGAATGGAGGAAAATATGAGAAGCCGGTGTAGAGTCGGTGGCATAAAGAAGTCTAGAATCTTAATGCAGTCTTATTGTACGGTCCGATATAAAACTGGTTAATATCGGCTAAACAAGACAAATGGAAACTTTGAGGTTTTGTTTTCTGTAAAAATCACTTCTCTACTGAACATAAATAATTCGCAACTTTTCTATTTTTATTTTAAGTTTCGTTTATTTTTAGAGAGAGAGAGTGGGTGAAGGACAGAGAGAGAGAGGGAGAGAGAGAGAGAGTCCCAAGCAGGCTCAGCTCAGAGAGAGCCCCGTGCGGGGCTTGAACTCCCAAACCGTGAGATCATGATTTGAGCCAAAATCAAGAGGCAGACAGTTAACGGACCGAGCCACCCAGGCATCCCACAAGTTTTCTACTTTTCTACAAGTTAATATCTAACTGTAATGAGACCGGATCCTAGTCAATAGTAAATAGCGGAACCAAGACCTTCCTGAGACATTGGATTGACCCATAGGCCAGAGTCGATAGAATTACTGAAAAGCAACCCTTTTCTGTAAAGGCCAGATGGTCAGTATTTTAGGCTTTCTGGGCCATCTGGTCTCTGTAACAACCACTCAACTCTGCCACTGTAGCTCAAGAACAACCACAGACAATATGTAGGTGAATGGGTATGGTGGTGTTCCAGTAAAACCCTTTTTACAGAGTAGGACATTGGACCATTTGGCCCGCACACCGTAGTTGGCCACCCCTGCTCTAGAGTAGAGTATGATACTGACCGAGCATGCAGAAATCTTTGTGCCTGGCTTCCAAGTTTGGCGTAACTTTTCTTAACTGTTTGAACGAGTCGCCGAAGACGTGCAAAACTATGGCTCTGTGAGGTTCAGCCCAGCCCTCGGGGCTGACGGTGAGCTGTGGTCTCCGAGGACCCGCTTCATGCTCACCCCCCACACTCCGCCCTGAGTTGGGCAGCCCAGTGCACTCTGTGGCCTTGAACGTGTTGGTGAACCTCTCTGAGCCTCCGTTTTTCCAGCTGTAAGATGAGGCTACTAACAGCGAGTTTGCAGGTTGCTGTATAGATGATGTGTGTGGGACGGTGCCATGCCTGGCACACAGTAGGTGCGCAATGAATGAAAGCTGCTCTTGTCAGCTCACCTTCGCTTTTGCCTCTGATCTCACAGCTTCTCTGCTGTAGGGAGTCCAGGGCCCGTTTTACAGATGGGGAAGTGGAACCATGGAAACAGTCCGAAGCCTGACAGTGAGTCACTGACCCAGCAGGAACGAGGACTCCAGTCTCCAAATGGGAGCCCCTTGCCTGTCCATCTCAATTAACAGCTCACTTGATATAGGATCAGAAGTTCATGTGGTGCTCCTGCCCGCAGGGCCTCCCACGTGTGATTTCCCTGGAGCGAAGGAGGGGGGCTCCCTCCCAGAGACATCGCTCACTGAGAGAAGGTGGTCATACTGTGTGTGTCCAGACTGGGAACACTGGGACCCAGGGCAGGGACGAGAATGTCAACACACATTGCTGATGTCCTTGTTCTTATGGTCAACCCAGAAGCTTGGATTTAATTTCCACGAGAAAGATTTTTAGAAAGCATTAAGCAGTGATGATTTTTTTCCCCATTAGATTTATTTCTTGATATTCTTGGGTAGTGGCCTGAGGACAGAATGAATTGCTTCAAGTTTGGCCACTGTAAATGCAGTATATTCCTGTCCAGCAGTTTGAGGCAGAGTTGAGCATGTTCTAGTAAGAGTTCAGATTGAGTGTGAAATGTTCTGGAAAGTCTCGTACCCCTGCCTCCTTCTTCCAAGGGTGCATCAGACATGACAGTCGGCAAGTAATTGATTGGCTGGCTGTTGACTTCTGTCAATTACAGCTTGTTCTCAGACCATGTGTCCCGATTTCCATATAGAAAATACTGTCACCTGACTCTACTGCGTGTGGGTCAAGAGACGGCCCCAGCCACCTCCTTATGTATTTCAGAAGAGTATGCTAAAAGAACATTCCTGGGGGTAGAACTGTCTTGGAGCGTAAGGAACATTTTTCTCTGCTGTAGTAACTTGTACCGCTTGTTTGGGTTTCTGTGGGTTTCTCGTTCATGTAGACGCTTGATTGCCCCTTTACTGCTTTGGAAATTGCTGATGTATAGAAAGAGAAACAGCAGCTGTGTATCCAATTTGCTCTTTTTTCCTGCCCATAAATTTCAGCTGCAGGTGACATAGCCCAGTCTTTTTGGCAGCATGGTCTTAAACTGTTGCTAACACAAAAATGAAATCACTTGGAATGAAAAGAAATCACTTGGAGGGATGAAAAGCCACATGAAATATGGTGGCGGTGATTTCTGGTTGCTCCTTCAAGCAGCTTCACTTTACATTTCCCTTTAGACCAAAAGCCAGCTGCGCTGACCTTCGAAGGTCTGCAGTGGGGTTTCCTGTCTCATTAGTCAGAAGACGTTAGAAATGGGGAAGACTCCTTAGGGCCGGGGTGTGGGGCTGTAGCTCCTTAGCGTTTTTCTTCCACCCCCTTCTGGCCGAAGTGAATTCGATCGTAACCTCCTGGGGTTATTAATCTGACCAGGGTGGCCAGCTGTGCGGTACAGCCGCCCCGAGTGTAGCCAGGATAGATAGAGCGTAAATGGCCTGTCTGTGTGGCTTTTGCAGAGCGATACAAGGCATGCGAGGGGTGGATTTCATCTCTGTGCGTAACGGATACTGGTTGCGATCCCTGAAGCCGTTGGCCTTTCTGGTTGAGGGGACCCAAATACGAAGACCGAAGGAAGTGTGTGGGTAACGTAGGAATAAGGATCATGTAAATGACAAGCTTCAGGACCGGAGGAAGTCCTAGAAAAAGGCCCCTTAGGGAGGCAAAGGGTGCTGATCCCCAGTGCAGTGTTGGATCCCTCCACGAGTCCTGGCTGATAAAGGCAGACGCCTGGGTTTTATGTCGGCAGGAGAAGTTGGCAGGTCTGGGGCAATGGCCTGTGCAGGCGAATGGCCTGACATCATAGGCTCCTTCTCTCGTGCTTTGTCCGGAAACCACCCACCACCCCCGACATTAATAACCAGCACGATGCCCGAAAGCTGCAAGAACAATCTGAAGAGCAGAGACAGAGGGCTGGCCTGGGGTTTCACCTCGTATTTGCCAGTTTGGGGAGTTTGCGGTCATCGCCTGCAGCCTGTGTGGAGAGGGGCTGAGGCCACGTCTTGACTCATTGAGAAGGAGCGGCCAGTCACTGGCTGGTGGCACCTCTTGTGGGAGCGGGTGAGGGCACACACTGAGTGTCATCCTGAGCTCAAAGCCTGCAAATTCGGATGCAGCAGCTCCAACGAGGGGCCCCACCTGGCTCTACCCCCCAACGTCCCAACCTGTGCCCCCTCTCCATGACCTTGACCCAGCTTGCCCTGGGCTCCCAGCCTGACCTACACTCCTGGCCCCCACCTTGTGCACGCGTCTCCCACAGCTCTTGGGGACAGCTGGCTCCCAGACAGGGATCCCACCTTGCTTCCCTTGAGGCCTGGAGACAGGGAACCGGCCACAAAGACTGTGAGCCTGGGTGCGTGGCAGGACCGTGAGGCCAGAAGGGCCCCAGGCATGAGCTCTGCGGGTCTGACTGGTGGCAGTGCCCCCAGAGGGTCCCATCAGGAACCAGGATCTGAGTGAGTGGATTGAGGGGCCGCAAGCTGATTCCAAAGGCTCCTGCTTTTTCTGAGTTGGGGCCATTTCACATGTTACTACTCTGTGATTTCTCCTGGCTTTGGGGCTTCTCCAAAGCTGCAGTGAGTGGGGGTCTCTGCAAGAGGAACAAAGCTTAATCTAAGCCCGATGTTAAAATATCAGCGAGACACAAGCCTATTTCAGTTAGAAATAGTTCTTGGTTGTAAGAGAAAACCGGAGTGTGTACCTTGGATTTCATTAACATGCAGATAACTGCAGGCAGTAATTCAAATGGATTCTGAAGTCATCTGTTCCTTTATTGAAAACACCAGGTGGCCGGGATGAAAGGTGATAGTGAATCACTGTATGTGGTGCTAACCATTGTGTTTACTTAGAAAGCTCATTAATTTATTTATATTTCATTCCCTTCCTTGTTGTACAAAGGACTCAGGCAGCTTCAAGAGCACCAGCTCCTGCAGCGGTCGGATTTCAATTCTGCCCTGTCCGATGAAGTTAGTTTTAGTCCATTTCCCCTCGTGCTTCACAGAGCTCTCTTACTTGGAGTCAGAACTGGATCTCATCCTGGGAAACCTTTTGGCCGAATCACTTCGATCCTCCCATTTTTTCATCTTCCGGAGGACCAGGATGAGTGGATGGTGTCCAGTGTTCTTTCCACTTTGAAATTTTATTCTACTTGTTTTTTCAAAGGACACTTTACTTAAAAAGTGACAGGAACAGGTTTTTTTTCATCGTCTTCAGTATCTTGTGTTTATGAATTTTCTCCGTAAATACAAATAGAGTCTTATTGTCTAGGTGTAATTGTGTCTTTACTTCCTGAGAAGTTTCCCATGTGACAAGTAGAGCCTTGAAAACATTTCAAACAGCAGAGATTCACCCATGCACGGGAGAGGCTCCGTAGCTCTGATCTGGTGGCATGCTTTCTTCTGCGAGATCAGCCTGCCAGCTCCTGGGTTTTGGTCAAATGTCCTGCACTGGAGGCTTCTTTAGGACCCGAGGAAGGAAAGATCGTGGCATCCCACTAGACACCAGAGTATCACCAGGGTCTGGTAGAACAGGGGGCCGTGTGCTCCCCTCTCTGAGTGATCGTTCGGGGCCCACTGCAGAGGGAGCCCAAACGCTCAACACCAGGCAGGGGCAGCGAACCCCAAGCCCGCTTCTGGGACAACCACAACCATGTCTTTCGCTGTGCATGTGTACGACTAACTGGCCCTAACTCTGTCATCTCCAGTCCTATCCATTAAATTTCTGCCTGAGTTTTCTAAGTTATTTCAAGTTCATTTCCTCTGATGCTCTAGCGGGGGGGCGGTAAGCAGGCCTGTTCGTGGGATGGAAGAGAGAGAACCTCCGGGTGCGCCCCCCGCCCCCGCACCGTCGGGTCTTTAACCTTACCTGCTTCCGCTTATAAGACCAGTCCTCCCCGTACTTTCTGCACATCCCTCTTTCGACTCCACCAGGGTAGAGCTGTGTTCCCTGCCCACGTCTCATGAATTTCCCTGGGAACCTGCAGTCCCACCCTGACTGGCTCCCCACCATGACACTTCACATCGCGTTGGACTCTAGTCCCCAGGGGTGGCGGTTTGCCTGGGCAGCCGTGACAGTGTCAGGAGGTTAATGCATAGGACTGAGAGTGTGCTTGCCTGGTTTGGTGTCTCTGACAAAAGAACTAGACTGCCAGCCCCGGCTGCACCGTTGACCATGCTCCTAACTCCGCATCTCAAGTGTGTTGGAAATGGCTGAGCTTTTTGTGCAAGGGGAGGAAGAGTAACGGTGGTCCTCCCCTCCCTCCCAGGAGGCTGGTGACTGCCCTGTCCAGTCAAACCAGTGTCAGTTGTGGGAGAGGGCAGGGAATCCCACCACCTGTTGAGGGTCTTACCAGCCAGTGGGGATATTGTCAGCGATCCGGTTTTCGGTTTTGCCGTAGACACAGCAGACTTCAGGCGATGTAACTGCAAAGGAACCCTTCCCTTGGGGCATCCGGAAACTAGCTTTCGAAGGTGACGTTGGTTGATAGCCACGGTAGGCCCTAAGCTTTGTGTGAACATATCCTTTCAAACGGGGCTGAACGAATGTTCCCCGAATTGAAATGCAGACAGTCTTGCCACACTGATCAGATCTGCAGTTATTCAAAACTAGGCAAATGGAGATTAGAATTCAGCATCGTTCGCCATCAGGCTTTTATTTTGGGAGCGGAGCCCGCCGGAAAACAGCCTTGGTTCTTAAGCGCTGTGCCTAAATGCCTCTGCGTCTGATAAATGGCAGTGATAAGCAGGCACCAGACATGCTTGACTCCGAAAGCTGGGAGTTGGGGAGGCCTCTGCCATTAGCCCCTTTGTCTGCCTGTGCAGGTGCAAAACGATCGATTTCCATAGATTGTATCCGGCCTTTCCCCACTCATCAGTCTGAGCATTTTCTCATACTTTTGATGTTCTTTGTTTCAAAACCATACAACTGACCCACTCACGAGGGGGTGAATGCAAATCCTCTGTCCTATGCGTGATATTAACGTGGTGTTTTTTTTTTCTAATTAAAAACCATTCCACAGAGAGAAGCTGGTCACCCAACAGATGTCTCCATCTCTAAAACAGCCTTGTACTCCCGCATCGGGACGGCCGAGGTGGACAAGCCCGCAGGCCTTTTATTCCAGCAGCCTGACCTGGACTCCGCACTCCGGATCGCCAGAGCAGAGGTACTGTGTGGCATGCGTGTGGCTCGGAGGAGGGCAGCTCTGGTTGCCCTGGGAAAGGCTCCGGTCTCTGCCACGCCTAAATAAAATTATATTTACACCCATGGTCCACAAAGCCAGCATCTTTGGACACAGACTGTATTCTGCAACCATTGCAGACAGAGGCGGGTAGCAGACGGGCTTTGATCTTCCTGGACACCATTGTTTAATGAGCCTCTATGGCCTTGTTTGATCTATAACAAAAAGCATATGCCTTTTAGTTGCTCCCTGGTGGGCATCGCGGAAGTCTCATATCTGGCTTATTTCTGTCTCACGCTCTGGGGAAGTTCTCGGAGTCCAATTATTGTTTGGTGTGGGAAGTTCTAATTGTACATTTATTCAGTGTTTCCTTCTTGGTCTGTGAATCGCTCAGATCTGAATTCACTCCTCTGGAGCTCACCTTTCTCTTTCCTCCCTGATGCCAGATCATAACCAAGGAGAGCGAGGTCTCGGAGTGGAAGGCTAAATACGAAGAAAGCAGGCGGGAGGTGATGGAAATGAGGTCAGTTGTGGTGCTTCCTGGCACCTGGGGCATGGCCCACCTGTGGTCCCATAGCAGCTGGAGCTGCTGTGGCCCACGAACCAGCTCTTCCCAAGAGTCACCTGTTCTTTAAGAGACAAGGTTTATATTTTCGCAAAAGTATTTTTCGTCATGGTACTCTTATGAAAATATCATGCACCTGAGCTAAATATTGCAAACAAATAAATACCTGTGCGATGAAAAGCAAATCTCTTTCCCCCCCAGTCTCCAATTCCACTCCCCTCAGGTAGCTGCTATCCACTGTTTCTAGTATAGCCTTCCAAGAATTTTCCATTTCTTCCTTTTTTTTTTTCTGAAGTTTATTTATGTAGTTTGAGAGAGAGAGAGAGCATGAGCAGGGGAGGAGCAGAGAAGAGGGGGGAGAGAGAATCCCAAGCAGGCTGTCAGTGCAGAGCCCGACATGGGGGCTCGATCTCAGAAATTGGGAGATCATGATCCGAGCTGAAATCAAGAGTCGGATGCTTAACTGACTGAGCCATCCAGGCACCGCTCTTTTTTTTTTTTTTTTTTAATTTATTTTAGAGAGAGCGGGGAAGAAAGAAGGGCAGAGGGAGAGAGAGAATCCCCCAACGCAGGGCTCCATCCCATGACCCTGGGATCATGATCTGAGCCAAAATCACAAGTCGGACACTCAACCGACCGAGCCACCCAGGCGCCCCAAGAATTTTCTATTTCTGATTGCAAATGTGTGAATGTGTCTATACAAACTCCATTTTTCTTCCAAAGTGGGGAGTAGAACTGTACATTATCCTGTATTCTCTTTTAACATTGTAAAAAATCTGTTTAATGTTTTTATTTATTTGTGAGACAGAGAGAGACAGAGCATGAGCAGGGGAGGGACAGAGAGAGGGAGACACAGAATCCGAAGCAGGCTCCAGGCTCTGAGCTGTCAACACAGAGCCCGATGCAGGGCTCAAACTCACAGACTGTGAGATCATCACCTGAGCTGAAGTCATAACCCGCTTAACCGACTGAGCCACCCAGGCGCCCCTCTCTTTTAACATTGTAAATCTTGGACAGATTTTTATACAACTGGACCTTATTGTGTAACAGGTTTAATGGTCCTTGTATGGTTCTAACAAAGTGAACTTCACCAGTCTCCGTGGATAAGCAGTTGGGTTACCTCCGGAATTTTGTCTGAATGATTTATTTCCATTTGCTGCATTGGTATTAGAAGTATAACAGCCACCACATCTTAAGTGCCTATCACATCACGTGCCATGTGCTGTGTTTCTGGCACACGGTCTCTGTTGCTCCCCAGGCCCCTCAAGAAGCGACCATCAGCCCCATCTGACAGTGGAAGGGCTCAGAGCGGTCAGGTGACTTGTCCAAGGTCCCGAAGCTTCTAGTTAGAAGAATGTGAATTTGAATCCACCTTTCTGGTCATAAAACCCCAGCTCTTTCCACTGTACCCAGGGGCCTGCCTCCCTCGTCATGTCTGACGGACCTTTTTGCCTTTTATTTTCCTTCGTGATTCATCGTCATCTTAGAGACTAAGAAACCATGTCTTGGGCTAGAACTTACCCTTGGGATGTGATCTTAAAAATGGTATGGCCGGGGCGCCTGGGTGGCTTGGTCGGTTAAGCGTCCGACTTCGGCTCAGGTCATGATCTCACGGTCTGTGAGTTCGAGCCCCGCGTCGGGCTCTGTGCTGACAGCTCAGAGCCTGGAGCCTGTTTCCGATTCTGTGTCTCCCTCTCTCTGTGACCCTCCCCCATTCATGCTCTGTCTCTCTCTGTCTCAAAAATAAATAAACGTTAAAAAAAAATTAAAAAAAAAAAAAAAAAATGGTATGGCCAAGTGGCGTTTTTAAGAAACTTGGACCCAAGCCTTGGCCCGGGCCATCCCAGGTTAGTGAGCACTGCCCGGGGCTCTGGCTGCTGCCGGGTCTGAGAACCGCTCCTGGGAACACAGTTCATCTCTCCACACACCAGCCTTTCTTCAGCACAAGCTGAACTGACACATGGGTTTTCCAGTCTCAAGGGAAGAGATGAGAGATCGTTTTGAACGAGACGAAAGATCTGGTGCTATATTGAAAATCCTCAATAGGCTTGCTTCGTTTTTGAGTCTCAGAGTTTGGGAATAAGGGAAAAATAGATGAGTTTTTAAAAAGTCGTTGAATTAGTTCATTTAGAGGGCGCTTGATTGCAATAGTCGCTGCTGGTTAATTATCAGAATCGGCTGCATTCCTGGCTACGGCTTTAAGTAGCAAATTATTTAGGGTAGTCGGATCCCCTGTTTTCTAGGTCAAATATTATCTTCCTGGAAATTCTCCTATTAGTCCCTTCTTCCTACTGATGCTTTCTGTGACCGCTTCTGGAGGTTAATCCGAGCGTGCTGTTTCACACATTCACACTGAGGCCCTGCGGTGGCGTCATTTGAAAATTTCTCTCCTTTATCTCTCTCTCTCTCTCTCTTTTTTTTTTTTTTTTCAGTAGGGGAATAGAGGAGGGAACAACATGGCTTTCATTTTTTGCCTGCCCTGAAAATGAAAGCAGGGCATGCTGGGAAGGCTAGAAGCTCCATCCCTGATTCGTTTTGCGTCCTCGGGAGGAGCTGTACCTCTGGGGGCTCCAGGGAGTGCTGTTGACTAACCAGTGTGGCGGGACTCCAGTGTCACCAGCCGACACAGCCGCACTGGTGTTGGAAGGCCCAGCTGTCCACCTTGGAGCCAGACCAGACCAGGTGACCATCAGGCTCCGCTTCCTAGCTGCTTTGGGGCCTGTTCCTTAACTCTGTAAGCTGACTTTCCGCCTCTGTGAAGAAGGGTGAATCCCAGCACCTCGAGGCGTAAGGGGTATGAAAAGCCTCCAGAGTCGGATGTCTGGATGCGGAGCCAAGCTTGGCGGCTTTGTAGCCCTGGGATTCTGAAAAGGTTCCTGCGTCACCCTGTGCCTCAGTATCCCCATCAGCAATCCTGGCGGCAATCAGGCACCACTTCACTGTGAGGAAGAAAGAGCTGCAAATACAGTGCCACCGAAGCGGCTTCGGGCCCCTGGTCTCCCTGCACCTCTGGAAGGACACATCCCGCACCCGCTGTGGTCCAGTGATGGGTTCAGGTGGGGCAGCCTCAGGGGGTCCATCGCTGTTTCGTGACTCAAGGGTACAAGGAGGTATTGTTTAATTACAGAAGACGCAAAGTGCTTCTGTGTAGGTAGGATTCAGAAAGAACCCATGTGGGCTCATGTCGCAGTCACCTTTTTTGTTGTGGGTTGGCTTTGGTCAAGGCGCTGTCCTTGGGGCCAAGGTCAAGAAGCCAGGGACAGACACCCAGCTGCTGCGACGCCTTTAGACTCTGCAGAATGCCTTCTGCTTTCACCGGTCTTTTAACCTCATTCAGTTCTCCCACGGCCCCGAAAGTCAGGCTCCAGGGTAATCCTCAACCATACCAGGGAATCACCTGAGTCCCCAGTGTCTGTGACCAACCTGTCTGAGCCACTCAGCTGGGAGAGGCAGGGCCAGCTGGAATCAGGGCCGTTCTGGGCTCTCCTGTGGAGAGTAACTGTTGGATAATGTAGGTGAAACTCTCAAGTCTTTTTTGAGAGGTTCCTTGCAGAAGGTTGACTTTCAAGAGGGGGGGGGTGCTTCTTCACTCCTGGGTCCTTCCACCTGGGGGCAGCAGTGAGACAGTCTTCCAAGCCGGGGATCTTCGTGCTTTTGTGTAGCTAAGGTTTGTTTGAAGTTCGGAGGAGAAATCAGGGAAGGCTTCCTGGAGGAGATGGCATTTGAATTGGACCTTGAGAAGCAGACAAGACTATGAGAGGTGGAAGTAGAGAGGCAAAGTGAACAACACGGGCAGGGTCATGGAGGTGGAAAATCCCAGAGCCGGCAAAAACTCATTTGTTCTCATTGAACCACTTTGTTCATGAGATGGCAGGGAAGGAGGTAAGGTTGCTGAAAGCGATCAGGCTCAGGTTATGGAAGGCTCTGATTGTCAGGCTGAAGGGTTGGCCTTATGTTTTTTCCTCAGTGAGCAGTAGGGATGCATCGAAGGTTTTGCCCAGGGGCATGTTGTGTTCAGAGTCACACACTAGGAAAATGAACTTATTTGGGTATGTAAGAAGAGGGGCGGGGTTGCAGGTGCACCTAGAGGTGTGAACCAGCTGTGACAAATAAGACTTGTCCCCTAGGGGCGGCTGGGTGGCTCCATCTGCTAAGCATCCGACTCTCAGTTTCAGCTCAGGTCATGGCCTCACGGTTTGTGAGTTCAAGCCCCCCATCGGGCTCCACACTAAGAGTACAGAGCCTACTTGGGACTCTCTCTCTCTCTCTCTCTCTCTCTCTCTCTCTCTGCCCCTCCCCCACTTGCACGCTCTCTCTCTCTCCTTGCTCTCAAAATAAATAAATAAACTTTAAGAAAAAAATAAGACTCGGTCAGGCTGCTGAGTCCAGCACGGGGACCCTACTGTCAATTAGAAACCATTCTGTTGTCACAGTTCCAACGTATTTTTACTTCCCTTACAGGAAAATAGTGGCTGAGTATGAGAAGACCATCGCTCAGATGATAGGTAGGTGTCCTGACTGGCGGCCTCAAGCCTCCCCGAAGCTTCTGAACCACGGGGAGGGCTTTGAAGTTAGACGCTCCGAGTGTGTTCATCTTCGGCCCCTCTTAGAACGTGATGTCCTTCAGGGAGGGACCGATTTTAGTGTGTGTGCTGCTAAAGTGACCGCTTTTCACTGAGGGACCAGAGCATCCCAGAATGTGAGCCTGGGGGCCTCCTGGAAACACCTGCTAGAATGTTCCTTAGCACCATTCGTGCCTGTGGGAAGCCATGGCAGTTACCTCAATGGCCACCATCGAGCCAGGACTTGCCCGCTTCTTGGGGAAAGAGGTTTGGGTTGGTTCCTAGGGTGTTTGGGACCCTTGGCTCATGAGAGGGACGAAGAATCAAATCCCTCAACTCTAACTTAGACTCAAGGGACAAAATACTCAGCCTTCACGCAGGGTTCTAGGGCAAGGACAGTGGAACGCGTGGCAGTCCTGCCTGCCCACCCCACCCCCCCCCCACCCCCCTGTGCATTACCTGATCTCACGGGGATGGGCATTGACTCAGAATCTGTCTTCACACCCCTGGCAGCCGGTCCTGACACTGCTTTGGCCTCCAATAAAAAATGGCCTCAAGTGGCAAGTTCTACACCCCCTGGCACTTAAAAAGAAAAAAGAAGAAGAAGAATGGGAAAAGAGCTCACAGAAGCGCTGAGCCCGTTTTCACACTAATGATCACTATTCAGAAACGATGCTATGACTTGGCAGGGGCGGGGGAGATTTTTATTTATTTATTTTATTTTATTTGCTTAGGTCCAGGATACCAGTTAAAAAAAAAAAAATCTTTTACTCCTGAGGACACATGGAGTAAAAGCCCCAGCTCACTGCACGCCAGTTTCTGTGTCGAAGCTGGACGCTGGGTTAACAGATGATTCCTCTCTGTCTCAAACGTTTGGGTCTGAGTCATGCTACCACACCTCTAGCTTGTCCCAAGAGAAATATGAGAGCAGCCTTGGGAATGGTGAAGAGGCTGACAACTGAGGGCTTTCTATTCAAAGGGGCTTTAATTTTGATTTGTTACAACAGAGGCCGTTTCTCCCAGATCTCAGGGAAAGTCCATTTGGGTGTTTCTAAGGATCAGCTCGTGGCGTATGCTTTCTATCGAATGAAACCTCTTTATTAAATTGGTATACGAATTTATGAATATATATGGATGAGATATAAAAAAAAAAAAACCTCTTGGAACCAAAGCTGCCTGTAAAAGTGGTCAGGAAGGAGGATTTATGTCTTCCAATATACAGTGTTTGGCACACTGAGCACAGCGTGGCCTCCTGGAGTCTTAGGTTGTGAAAACGCCACTCAGACCTACCTTGGCTCATCTGGAAGTACCCTTCTGCATCTCAGAGTCCTACATTGTTATTTTTGCCCTTGGTGACGACACTCGGGCCAAGGTTGAGATGGGGGTAAAAAGGGCAGGAGCCTCTGCCCCTGAGAGAATGCCGTCCAGAGCCATCTGCTAGCACTCGGCTGGCTGTTTTTGATAGAAGTAGACATTCGTTCCCTCTTAAACACCGCAGAGTAAGAATCTCTCTCCCTGGTGCAAGTGGCCCGTCCCTGCTGGACAGAAAGATGACTCAGCTCTGACTTCCTTGCAGCCTATTTGCCGGTGGGAGTAGTTTCAATTGGTGGGAGAACATTTCAATTCTAGGCAGGTTGAGTGGGTGGAGCTCAGACCGCAGGCGTTAAGGCTACGCACCCCCAGTCCCCCACCCCCCTCCCCCGGGGAGACCTGGTATGTTTGGCCGAAGGGTCCCTCTCTTCAAGAGCTGTGATCTCACCCCTCTGAGCATTTTCCTGTTTGGGGGTGTTTGAGCGCTGCCAGAGGCCCTGTGAGCACCCTCCGGTGTCCCTAGCTGCAGGCAGCGCTGTCACCCAGGGTGACGCATGTCCCGTCCTGGTTCCCCGTCCTCGGGCACCTTCATCAGCCACTTTTCACACCTTGTTCATCAGCTGGCATGTCTGTGGCTGTCACCTGTCAGTCACTACTGCAGGGCATTGATGAGGGCCACCGCAGATTTCCAGGTCCTTGTGTCCTTGTAGACAATGGCATGGGGCTGAGGCACAGCCAGGACTCCCTCCCTGTCACTGCGGGCGGGACCCGCCTTCTTGCTGGGCAGGCTGTGGGTCCCCATACGTGGAAACATACCAGCCTCCTCTCTCTCTTCTCCTTTGCACCCACCTACCCAGCATCCCTGGTGGGAGGGAAAAACTCAAGCTCCAGGAGCTTGGCAGTTCAGGCAGAATGAACATTGGTAGCGTTTTGAAGTCAAAACTTCACCCCACCTGCGCCAGCCCCTCCTGGCTGCAGCCCGGCTCTCTGGCTTCCGTGTAACCGTCACAAATGTTCCACGCCAGCGTGACACGTGTCCTGCCATCGTCGTCCGTTCTCGTCACATGTTACTAAAGAGAATATGCTCTTGAGTTCAGAGACTGCATACTTAGGATTCAGGACAAAAAAGACCTCTGTGCTTTTCTGCATTCCAGGTTGTTGCAATTGATTTCTTTTCTGCTTTCCTAACAACTGCCCTGATTATCTGTTTTGCTTCCATTTTCTGTTGCTTCTTGCCCTTTGCTTGCAAAAAACACAGGCAAGCCTGGTAAGTAAACGCTTCTTCACCTAACGTGACACCTGCCCATTGCAACCCACGTCTGTTTGTTTGTTTGTTTCTGTTTTTGTTACTTTTGCTATTGTGTATTTGCCGCATTCCCCCTCCCCCTCCCCCGAAAAACATGGTTTAATAATGTTTTGCCTGCAAAAGGAAAAACAAAACAGAAAAATCTCCCAGGGCATTGTTTTGTTGTTGAGTCTGGAGCATTTTGAGTTTGGGGCTGATTTCCTGATGTGAAGAACCTGACTGCGTGTGTAATTTGCAAGAAGATTTGTGGCGCGTTCTCACCTCCTCCGTCTCCTGGGAACCGGGAAATTTCTATTTTTACAAGCCTTTTGGGGGGAGGGCAGGAAACCTGAGGCAAGCTAAGTCTCAGATCCAGGAAATCAGATGGACTCTGTTTGATAAATGGCTTTTTACAAGCCAAGTGAAATGTATCCGTGGCCTCAGATCAGCCCCGGAATGTGCATTGTACCATGTGCCGAGGACTAAGGAAGCAGCTAAAACGTAATAAAAACAAGCGTTCGGTTACTGGAGCATCGTTTCTTTTAGGAGCCTGGGCGCAGCAAGATTGCGGGCAGTTCTTTTCTTGCCGTGTGTTAAAAAGCTCCCCCTCCGTGAGTGATTGATGTGACATCATGCCAGTTTGGGGGTGCCCGTGATGCTGTTGATGATGGGTCACTGATCCTGGGTTCTTATTATGTCACAGGCTTCATATACATTTTCGCTTAATCTTCCCTGAAATGCCACGAGATAAGTAATGTGAACCCCTCTTTCAGCTCGGGAGGCTGAGACTCCTAGAGGTTAAAAACCCTGCCCAAGGCAGCAGAGCTGGGGAGTGTCAGAGCCAGGACGGAACCTGGGCAGTCGAGAGTCTGGCGCCTGGGTCCTTCCTCTCTGCCCCGGCAGCGGGGGCTCTGGAGGCAGGGGTGGAGGTCCATCAGACGTCTTCCGGGTCTGTGGCTCGCCAAGCGTGACCCCTGGAGCAGCCGCTTCAGCATCATCGGGGAACTAGTCACAGATGCCGATTCTCGGCCCCACCGCAGGCCTGCCAGATCAGAACTCACTGGGTGGGGCGCTGCTGTCTGTGTTTAAACAAGCCCCCGCTGATTCAGGTGCACGTTCATGTGTGACAACCCCTTCATTTTGGAAATGAGGCTCTGAGCCCCCGAGAGTCAGGACTTTTGAAAGAGTTTGTATCACAGCCGAAGCTAAAACCCAGGATGTGGTTCCCCTGTCCTGAGCCCTTTCCCTCCACAGCACGCAACAAGAATACACGTAACTTTAGGAGACAGGACAGTGCCGATCCGCCAGGAACGCAAGGGAAAGAACCCAGAGCAGCGTCCCTCTGCTTTTTTTTTTTTTTTTTTTTTTAAGTTTTTACTTAAATTCCAGTTAGTTAATATACAGTGCAATATTAGCTTCAGGTGTAAAAATGCTTTGATACAATACCCAGTGCTCATCACAAGTGCACCCCTTGCTTTGAAGGGAGCTTCCTCCTTCCAGGTCTGTTACTCACAGGCTCGGGGAGAGAGATGGTTATGAGCATGGCTTGGGGTTTGGATTGCCAGGTTCCGCTCGTTCATTCACAGCACGGATGTGTTGAGGCACCCTGTGAGTCAGGCAGTGTCCTAGGCTCTGGGATTAAAGATGTGGACAAAGCAAGACTTAAGACCCTGCCCTCACGCAGCGTGCACTCTAGGCAGACAGACAGCTGGTGCACACCTGTGTGCATGCATGCTGCTGGGAAGAGAATGGACTGGAAAGTAGGGAGGAGGCGCTTCCCGCAGGTGCTCAGGAAGGCACCTCTGGGGAGGTGGCCTGGTGTCAGGAACCCGAGTGAGTGGGGAGCCGTGGACGTTCACGGTAGAATGGTCGTGGGGCTCAGAGGACAGAGCAGTTCCTTTTACTAGGCTCAGCCACTCTGAACTGGGCCAGCATTCTTAGGTACATAACTGAGAAAGTCACTTTGACGGAAAGAGCTCCATTTTTGTCGGAGTTAAAACATTTGCTGTGTCCAAGGAAATGTCCGTTTCTGTGCGAAGCAGAATTTCAGGGCTGGTGGTTATGTGGGCCTTGGTTCATGGGATGTTTTAAGGGTGAAACCTTTTTCTTTTCCAATAACCATGTCTTTATGTCGATAATACACAGAAAGACCTGTTCCTTGGAGCCCAGACTCCTATACCTTTTTATCTTGCTCAACACAAAATTCAGTAGTGATTTTTTTCCCACCTTAAGGATCTGTTGGCCACCATCAACCACATAGCATCCCTGGGGCCTCGAATGTCGATTTTGAGGGGTCCGCATTGATCGGGTTGAAGACGGTGGCTGGTTTCCATCCCTTCTAACCCTGCAAAGGCCCAGGTCTGCGATGCCGGAGCTGTGGGGGTTTTTGTGCCTTCAGAGACGGTCTGGGTGGGCTCGGGGAGCGGGTCCATCCCAAGTCTGGGATGCCCCGTGCTTAGACCAACTTGCGATCTGAGGCCTCGGCTGCCTCTGGGACCAGGCCGGGATGCACCGGTCCCATCGTCTGTTCTTTGTGTCTCTTCCCAGAGGATGAGCAGAGGGAGAAGTCAGTCTCCCACCAGACTGTCCAGCAGCTGGTCCTGGAGAAGGAGCAAGCCCTGGCCGACCTGAACTCTGTGGAGAAATCTCTGGCCGATCTCTTCAGGAGATACGAGAAGATGAAGGAGGTCCTTGAAGGCTTCCGCAAGGTGTGTGTGTGTTGGGGCCGAGCAGGTGGCCGGACGTGCGGGGCGGGGGGAGGAGGCGCAGGTTGAGAGAGTGCACAGGGAGCTGGACTTGGCTGTCCAGCGTTCTACCCGCATCAGGGAGTTCTCGGGGTTCCCAGCGCCTGGGCTGTCTCTTCCGTGGGTGCGACCTCTGTCCTCTGTCGTGTCAGAATGAAGAAGTGCTGAAGAAATGTGCCCAGGAGTACCTGTCCCGGGTGAAGAAAGAGGAGCAGAGGTACCAGGCCCTGAAGGTGCATGCAGAGGAAAAGCTGGACAGGTAACGCGGCCTCAGGTCTGCTCCCAAAGACCTCTCGGCAACCCCGGCCGAGGCAGGCTGGGAGCTCCAACGACCCCACAGACCCTGGCTTAGAAAAAGCAGATAATCCCTCTGTGTTTTTTCAGTGTGACTTGTGATAACAGCGTCCTCGGCATCTTGATAAGTGGAGCGTGCATGTTGTAATCTCCAGGGCACCCACTCAAAGCATTTTGGCCTCATGGGAATGGGGGCTGGGGGCAGGGTGGGGGTGCTCCTGGGCTCCTAAGCAGGCCCCCGCTGGTAGGAACTGGATCCAGACAGTTCCCGCCGTCCAGAGCTGAGAGGAGGAAGGTGGGAAGGGTCTCCGGGGAAGGTGGTCTTTTCTGAGCACCGCCCCCCCCCCCCCCCACCTTGTGTCTGTAGGGCCAACGCCGAGATCGCGCAGGTCCGAGGCAAGGCCCAGCAGGAGCAGGCTGCCTACCAGGCCAGTCTGCGGAAGGAGCAGCTTCGTGTGGACGCTCTGGAGAGGACACTGGAGCAGAAGGTAAGAGCCGACGGCCGGTGGGGCTGGTCAGACCCTCAGATCAGCAGAGGCTGGGGTTTCCTGCGGCCTCCGCGGCTCCCGGGACAGGTGTATGCCTCGTGAGCATACGCTTGTTCTCCATCCGGAAGATCCAGTGTAGGGCCAGCCCTGTTACTATCCTCTCTGCTCTTCCTGGAATTGCCATCCACTTGGGTGTTTGCTGCTGGTTTTCGCTCCCTTTTCAGCATCCATTCATTTGTCACACATCTACTGAAAAATCTCAATATGCTGGGCATTGTATTTCGCCCTGCATCTAGACGCTTACCAGTGGGGGAATCGGGTAACCACCAGAGGCCAGGGGCAGATGCAGAAAACGGGCCACGTTGGGGTCAAAAGGTCCCCCAGATGTCCGCCTGCTTCCACGGATGGGGGGGACCCTCCTGAGGTCCCTTAGCTTGTCCTGATTTCCAGTCTAGCACTCAGTCCACTGCACACACCCTCTCCCCGGGTGTCCAAATGAGAAGCCCCTTCCGCCCAAGAGTCCGAATCTGGGTAAGCGTGGGCCAGGCAGTCTCCCTCCCTGAGTGTGTTTCCAGAACAAACCCATATGGTTGATCCACTGAGCCTTCGGAGTCCCCTGGATGGTTATCCGAGAACCCAGTGTCCTGGGGTAGCATCACTTCACCTGCATTTGGGCCTTAATGGGTAGTCACGGTTGGGGCGGGGGTGTCCTTTGTGGGCCAATGGCACCAGTGCCGTCGCATGGTGCTGGGTCCACAGTCTTCCTGGCTGTCCAGAATTCAGCACTAGAAAACCCACATTCCAGATCATTCTTGTTCTTTGCCTTTTCTTTTTGGGATGAAGACAAGTGGCTGCCAGCAGAATTGTATTTTTAAAAAAGAAAGAAGGAAAAAGTCTGGATGGTGCCAAATACCCCAAGTCTGTTCTCCCGCCTCAATTTTCCAGGCTCTGCTCCGCGTTCCTAGCAGAAAGCACAGAGTCAGGACCAGCATTTACTCATTCTGTCTGTATTTTTTGAGCGGCACTGCATTGTTAGTGTTAAGTGGGTGTTTATTTTTAAAGATTTAAAAAAAATTTTTTAATGTTTATTAATTTTTGAGAGTGAGAGACAGCATGAGCAGAGGAGGGGCAAAGAGAGAGAGAGAGAGACACACACACACACAGAATCCAAAACAGGCTCCAGGCTCCGAGCCATCAGCACAGAGCCCGATATGGGGCTCGAACTCACGAACCATGAGATCGTGACCGGAGCTGAAGTCGGGACACTTAACCGACTGAGCCACCCAGGCGCCCCGAGTGGGTGTTTATTTTTTATTCTTTGAATGTTGATAATCCATGTGTGGCATATTGGGTGACTCCTGAAAAGTGGAATACTCCTTTAAGTTAAAGACCACATTCCCCCCAGCATTTTGGGCAGTTGGGCATCAGATGTTTCTAGGTGGAAAATGCAGCAATATGTTTGTTCCCTTCTGTTTGCATCAGGATTTGATGGTGTTTGCACTGTATCCTGGTGTTAGCTAAAACAGTAAAGGTAAAGCCCGAGTCAGGATAGATGTTTTCTAGGCAACCTGGCCTGTTGAGACTCTTCATTGCCAAATGAAGGTAATGATAAACGTTCTGGCAAACTAGAAAACACGGAAGACGGCGAGGTGGGGTGCACCATTTTGGAGAACAGAAAAGATACAAATAGATCTGCAACCATCTGAGACTAAAACCGAGGAAACACGGATTTATTCCCTGAGTTCTTCCCTACGGGACTCTGAGATCCAGAAGGGACGGTCTCTGTTTTAAAGAGATTCAGAAGCATTATCCTCTCCCCCCCACCCCCACCTCCCCACCAGGCAGTTCTGAAGTGAGGGCGCTGGGCATTTTGCCCAGTCAGGGTGCTGGAAAGGCTGGTGCCCAGTGAGCTGAGCTGCGTGGTGGCTGTTTGCTAGGCAGTGGGCCGATGCTGCAAAGACAGAGCTGGAGAACCTCCGGGAGTCCATAGCGGGTCCGCCAGTGCCTCTCAGCCATCAGTCGCTGGACGTCACACTAAATAAGTGAGATAGCAAAGCCGTCTAGGAGCCAGGCCGGCCTCAGTCTGTGCTCCAGGCTTGCTGCGCCTGGCCAGCTGTGTGACCTTCCGTTAAGCGCGACGCGTAACCTCTCTGAGCCTCCGTTTCCTCACTGAAACGTGGAAATAACAGTGGCTCCCACGAAGGGACTGTTGTGGGAACCTAGTGGGGCCGCTGCCCAGGGTGTGCTTGGCATGGTGCCTGGCAGACAGGAAGCGTGCTGGCTGGTAAGATGAAAAGTTATCCTGGGCGGCCCCAGCAGCCGCAGGTTGGCGAGAATAGTAATTTCAGGATGAGCGGCCAGTGCTGCGTTCCTGCAGGGCACCCCTCTTCCCGCAGGCATCTCCGCACCTCTCAGAACGGAGCTCTCAGGGGTGTGGATTCGAGCAGGGGGTGAGCCGGGGTGACCTTCCGGGTGGGGCTGTCTCCCGGCGGGGGCTGGTGGCTGAACTGCAGTGAGGACTGAATTCGTCTTCCACTAAGGAGGCCCGGCTCTTCCCAAGTAGTGACACTCAGGGGTGGCACCCGGAGCCCATCCCGGAAAGCACGGGACCCACGGCTCCGAGCTGGACCAGGAGGAGGTTCTGAGGTTTCCAAAGAAGGGTCTTGGGTTAGCCCCAGGGGAGAGGCTTGAGGTTAAGGCTCCCTGTCCACAGGGACCTCGAAAAAGTGGCTGTGGTGTGTTCCTGGGATACTGATCCAGCCCCCTTGGCGAGGGCCGTTCGAGATGGGCCACTGAAGCAGGTCGGCATCAGGGCAGAGCCACACCTGTCTTTGAACGGACTCATGCCGTCGGATCCCCGGTCTCAGAGCCCGGACGGTGTTGTCTGCTGGTCGGTGCCGGCTGAGCATGTGGTCGGCTCCCCACCAGCCTTGGCACACGGGCAGGGCATGCGTGGCACGAGAGAACCTGGAGCCATCTCGCATCTGCCCCTGCCCCTCTCCCCACCTCCCCATATCCACAGCACCCCCTCGTTTCGCAACCTCTAAATGCTAGAGACCCTGTTCAAGTAGGATTGCTCAATGCTTCCTGGTGACATTTCTCAAAAAAGCCACCAAAGAGCTCAGCCTGGACCGTCCTTTCATGTCCGCATCCCTCAGAGGCAAACGAAAGGAAGAGAACCAATACTTGGTTCAGCCCCTGCTGCGTGCCGGTCACTGCTGGGGAGCTTTGCATTCTGACCGCATTCCTTTCTCAGACAGATGTTACCATCCACATTTCAGAGATAAGGACACCAAGGCTCAGAAAGGTTGTGTGAGTTGCTCCGGGTCACAGCTAGCGCTTGGATGTGTGCCTTGATTCATCCCTCGTACCGCTTTGGAGAATTTCAGGGGGACCAAGAAGCCTGGGGCACCCGGGCCCCTGGAAAGCCCAGAGACCATTCTGCTGGGCTTGATTTCAGGCAGCCAGGAGATTTCAGCAGCCTTTTCTTTTCTGTTTTGTCTTCGCTTTCAGAATAAAGAGATAGAGGAACTCACCAAGATTTGTGATGAACTGATTGCCAAAATGGGGAAAAGCTAACTTTGAACCTAATGTTTGGACTTGACCATTGCGTGCAATATGACCGTCGGCACACTGCCGTCCTTCCAGCGACGCGGACAGGTTCTGTTTTCACTTTTTCGTATGCACTACTGTATTTCCTTTCTAAACGACATTGATTTGATTGTATGCAGTACCAAGGAGACTATCAGAATTTCTTGCTATTGGTTTGCATTTTCTTAGTATAAATTCATAGCAAGTTGACCTCAGAGTTCCTGTATCAGGGAGATTGTCTGATTCTCTAATAAAAGACAAATCGCTGACCTTGGCCTTGCCCTCTGTACATGAGTTCCCAGGGTGAGCGGCTTTTGGATTTAATATGAACTTGTACAGCTTGCACAGGGACTCTTGCCTTAAGGAGTGTAAACTTGATCTGCGTTTGCTGATTTGTGTTAAAAAAAATGCATGTTTCAAATAAAATTCTCTATTGTAAATAAATTTTTTTCTTTGGATCTTGGCAGTAAGCGTGGCTATGATTTCTTTTCTGGGAAGGGTTGGGTCTTTTCTCGCCTTTGTTAAAATCCTATCAGATCTGGCCCTTTCCCCCTCTCTGTCTGGCTCACTTCTTCGTCCATAGATTTAAATAACATTTCCTTCATTATCGTGGCTGTTTGTACGTTGGAAGCTAAGGAGAAGTATTGACTTGCTACTTTTTAAATGCTTATGTGATTATATTGAATTAGCTTAGATTTGGTTTTTACAAATGCTTTCGGAGTCTTGGCGGGAAAGTCTGTTTTCCTTTACTGGCTCGAGGAAGTTGCAGGCTGTCCCTCTTCCTATGCATTCTTTTAGTGGGTGACCATCAACCCTGAAACATGGCCCAGTTCCCTCTAAAGGACCAGCCCCAGGCGAGCGGTTACCCACAGGAGACAGGTAGTGAGGCCAGTTGGGAGATGACGGCGGGATGCACCGGCCGTAGATTCTTTAACGGCTCCTGACTTTCTCGGGAACCCCAGCTTATAGGTTGGGCAGTGAGAGGGTGGGAAGGTATCTTAGTTTCCTAAAATTGCCACCACGTCACACATTTAGCAGCTTAAAACAGTAGAAATGTATTCTCTCGCCGTTCTGGAGGCCAGAAGTCCCAAATCTGAGCATCAGTGGGTTTTTTTTCCCTCCGGGGCTATGAGGTGGAGTCTGTTCCTTGCCTCTCGAAGCAGTCCCTGGTGTCCCTTGGGTGGTGGCTGTGTCACTCTAGTCTCAGCGTCTGTCTTCATGAGCCTTTCTTTTCTGTGTCTCAACTCCCTCTCCTCTCTCTGGTAAGGGCACCGCTCATTGGATTTCGGGCCCACCCCAAACCCAGGATGATCTCTCAGGATTCCCGATTACATCTACGAAGACCCTGTGTCCAAATAAGGGCACACTCCCAGCTGTGGTGGGCATTTGTGTGGGGTCCGAGTGTGCCCGTGGGACGTGTGGCGTGCTGTGTGAGCTTGGAAAGCAGCCGCGAGCCCCCGGTGGCCCTCAGCTCAAGCGCCCCTCGTCCTGCCCAGGCGCAGCGACCACGGGCTGTTCCCCTCACACGGGACCACCCGACGCCTCACAGGACAGGCATCCCAGGCAGCACAAGGAAAGAAAGACAGCCCGCCTCTCCGGAAGCGAGTCCCAGCCTCTGGCCCCACCGTCAACCCCCCTAACAGGGCAGGGGTCTGCCTCCTCCCACCGCCCAGCCACCTCTGCCCGGTCCCGTCTCCCAGTCTCCCCTCCTCACGGCTCAGCCGGGCCCCCCAGTCTCACTTGTCCAGGCCCAACCCCTCCCCCACCCTCACCCCAGATTCTGATCTCAGCTGTGTTCTCAAAACAGCCCAGCCTCTTGCTCCAGAAAGTTTCTATTTTTCTTATTACCTAAGCAAAACATTTCCATTGCTAAAAAGTCCAGAAATGCAGGCAAGAAAATGAAACAAACAAACAAGCAAGCACTATGATCCCTAAACCAAGAAATGATCACTGTTGATGTTTTTGTATTTATTTTTCTATGCCTTGTTTCCTCAGTGTATGAAATATTTATTAACTTATCTTTTTAAAGGCGGGATTATTTGGAGTTCTGCAGCCCCCTGCGTGCCGTTTTGTAAACCTTTTTTTTTTCATGTAATACTATAATGTAACCATCGTGTTATGCAAACTTTTATATCAATAAATACAGCTCTTTCTCATCATTTCGAATGACTGCATGTATTCTGTGGTACCCAAAATGTGTCTAACCAGCCGCCCACTGCTGGACATTCATATTGTGTCCATTGTTTTGCTGTCATTATGCACGCACATTGCATTGAGTTGCCTTATGCATACACGTTTGTGGACAGTTTTCCTTAGGCTGAATTTTTAAAGTGAATAACCTGGGTGAACATCGTCACTACTCCCGCCCAAGTCCAAGTTGGCTTTACGGCTCGTTGCAGTGAGGGAGGACAGCCACCAGGGGGAGCTGTAGGGCACCACCGTAAGGGCGTCTTGGGAGGCAGGTGGGACAGGATTCGGACTTGGTCCAGCTGCTTCTGGGGAAGATGGCAGGAAGCAGGGCTTTGCTGCGTATTGGATGCTCTCGGGGCAGAGACAGTTCTCAGGTTGGGTATCTCCTATCTTCGCTAGACTAAGGCAAAGCTGTAGTTGGTAAAGAAGCAATAGTTGCTCAAATGCATTAGCCAGGATGGAAGGATATTTGGTCCTTTTTGGGGTTTGAATAATGTTCAGGTTCTGTCTGTTCAGACTGATTCTGGGTGGGGCTTGTTTTCTCTTGACCCAGCACAGCGCGGCTAGTCTGACCCTGATTTTCGGCAAAATTGTTTGCGTTCAACGGGAGAACAGCAAGGCGTCGGCAAGAGGGCCAGGCCGGCTCCCAGATACCACAAGCTGTTTTTCTCCCTCTTGGACGTTATACACATTTTTAAAGTTTGGGAAACCCATTGCCAAATAGGCTTCCATTGAGGTTGTAGTAAAATTTACCCCCCGGGAGGCGCCTGGGTGGCTCAGTTGAGCGTCCGACTTCAGCTCAGGTCATGATCTCACGGTTCGTGAGTTCGAGCCTCACATCGGGCTCTGTGCTAATAGCTCAGAGCCTGGAGCTTGCTTCAGATTCTGTGTGTCCGTGTCTCTGACCTTCCCCCACTCGCGCTCTGTCTCTCTCTCTCTTAAAAATAAACATTAAAAAAATTTTTTTTTACTATTCCCCCCCACGACACACACACCCAACACACACACATATTCAGTATATACCTTTTGAGGCATACATCTACCACTAGGCTACTCTGTCCGCCTGTCAGCCTGGTCTAGCTTGGAAAGGCCTGGCCCTACCTTGGCCTCAGGCAGCTGCATGCTAGGCTGCTTCCCCAGACCTACCCACAGGGCCACCGTGCAGAGGGCCTGGCCTTGGGAACCCCTATGGGTTGAGATCAGCTGCTTTGCATCCTTTGCTCACTTGATACAACGCACACGCGTTTGCACATGTTCACCCATGTGATGGCTGCTAGGGACTTCAATTATTTTGCTGTGCTGAGTGGGACGACCACGAGAAGCCAGCACCTGACCTGCCGTCCAGAGCTCCCCCGGCAGCCAGCATTACAACCTTGGAGATGCTCAGCACCTCTTCAGAATTTCGGTTTGCCAAGTCCGTTGAAATCTCGAGCTCTGAACATCCTTTTCGTTTTGTTTCTGGGCCAGCATTTCCTTAGGGCTGTCAAGTTGAAGGCGGTGTGACGGGGATACTAAGATCACCCATGAAGACAGAGTGGGGGGGGGGGGGGGTGCGGATAGAAACGAGGCAGGTGGTCACTGATGACTGGGATGGGGGCTGCCATCAGAGGGGGAGAAGGTTCTTTTTCTCTCAGGTTTGGCTCTCAGCCCCTTAGGTGTGAGATCTGAGGGGCCCAAGGCCACGCCAGGAGCATGACACAGGTGGAAGAGGTAATGGGCCCGAGTGGGGGCTCAGGCTCTCTAGCTGCTTCTTTCACTTGTCGGCGTTGGGAGGATGCTCAGGTTTTTTAGCCAACCTCTCTGCTTTCCAGGACATTCCACTTGAAAAATTGAACTAGGCGGGGGCGGATGTTCCGACAAAGGCAGGGTGGAGGTGTGTGCCCAGGCAGGGAAGGGCTGGCAGGAGGAAAGCTGTGTACATCTGAGGCCCACAGGGCTCCCTCGGGGTTTGCGCTCTCTAGCCCTGAAACAATCTGGTGAATGGGAACTATTTTTATTTCCACTTTACAGGAAGGAAACAGAGGCTCAGAGGGGTTAGAAACCTGGGGATTTGACTATCTCAGGCAGGAGAAGGGCCAGCCAGGATTGGATCTCAGCTCTCCAATGACTGCAAGTTCCTCAGGCTGACAGCATCCTTTGTAAGACGTCTGTCGAAAGTAGTGTGGAGAGGGGCGCCTGGGTGGCTCAGTTGGTTACGTGTCCAACTTCGCCTCGAGGCATGATCTCGCGCGGTACATGAGTTCAAGCCCCACATCAGGCTCTGTGCTGGCAGCTCGGAGCCTGGAGCCTGCTTCGGATTCTGTCTCCCTCTCTGTCTGTCCCTCCCCCACTCATGCTGTTTCTCTCTGTGTCTCCCTCAAAAGTGAATAAACATTAAAAAAAATATATATTAAAAAAAAAAAAAAGGAGTGGAGAGAAGGTACCGGAAAGGGGATGTGCCCTCGGGCCGGTAGGGGTGCTCACATCCATCCTGTAATTAGACCGATTGGTGGCCCTGCCTTGAGTCTGGGCTGGCTCTGCTGCTATTTCTATGGACCATGAAAGCCCTGCCGTTCAGTACATGGGAATGGCTGCGGGGCTCCCCCCGTGTGCCCTGTGAGACTGGCCTGAGTGGCTCTGCTCCTCCTCGCCTTCACATTTCCCTCTGCAGTGGGTGGACCCGTGACATCTCCCCAGGCTGATGGCACCTGGCTGGGCTTCTGAGTTCCCCTAGGCCAGAACAGCAATGGCAGAATACAGAGAATTCATGTATCTGCCTTTTGGGTTTTTCAAGAACTGGGAAACACAACCTGGAGATCAAAGGGGTAGGACTAAACAAAGCCCCTTCCCCCATTCCCACCCTACAGTGCAATCGGAGCACGTGGTCATTCCTTCCGTAGCTCCTGACCCCTCTACCGGGGACACCCACCCCTGCCCCATTAAGGTTCATTATTATGATTATTTTTAATGTTTATTTTTGAGAAAGAGAGAGAGACAGAGCATGAGCAGGGGAGGGGCAGAGAGAGAGAGAGAGAGAGAGAGAGAGAGAGAGACAGAATCTGAAGCAGGCTCCAGGCTCCAAGCTGTCAGCACAGAGCCTGATGCGGGGCTTGAACTCACAACCCATAAGATCATGACCTGAGCCGAAGTTGGACGCTTAACCAACTGAGCCACCTAGGGGCCCCTTTAAGGCTCATTATTGATGTCACATCCTCCAAGAAACCCTCTCTGAACCCTCAGGCCTGGGTCAGTGTTTTCAAATGTAAGTTTTATAATTATTCAGGCATAATGAGGCCGTCAGATCGGGAGACAAGTGCCCATTGAAGACATCGTTCCTTACCCACAGTTCCCGAGAGGGCACGCCATGCCGGGTAAGACCACAGAGTGAGGCATCCCAGTTGGTCAGGAGGCAGGGGAGCAAGGGAAGGGTAAGATGTGGACAAGAGCCTTTACTGTGGTTCCGAGGGAAGGAACGGGTGAGGGGGGTAATAACTAGGCTTAGGATCGGCTAGTTTGGATCATTTCCATAGGCTCTGGGCCACTGGGGCTCTCTGTAGTTGTTTAATGTCTGGCCCTGGGGTGATTCGCATGGGGGGACAGTGGTCCTAAGTGTGAAAGTCCATTAAAGGGAGTGATGGGATATGGGCTCTGGGTTGGTTGGTTTGCAAGTGAAAAGTCTCGCTCATAGACACGTGTTTTACCATCCCCAGGAACTGACTAACCCTGAGAGGGACGGTCCCTCCTGGGTCAGTCAGCAAGACGTCAAGATGCCAGAGCATCAGGATAAAAAGACATGTTTCTGTAGTCGGCTGTCCCTGCCATGAACTCCTGCAGCTCACCGAGCTTGACCCTTGACTTGTCCATCACGCTGTACTGTCGTAAGGGCAGAGGTAAACCCCCCAAAGCAAAGCGTCTGCGCACAAAAGATGATGGGGGGGGGGGGGGGGGCAGCTCACAGACAACATTTTGAAATAGTTATAGAGTTAATCTCATGTGCTCATGTGCATTAGAAATAAACCGGCATACCAATGGGTTATTTCATCGATAAAATAAATTTAGAGAAGATGGCTAAATAAAGAACATTCCAGGTTGGGGGAGGATTTGAAAGTGCACAGGTGGTTCTCATCCTCTACTTTGCTCCCCTTTTAGCCCCAACCCCCAGCACAAACCTGATGCTCCAACTTTGTTTAAATGTGTGAATGGGGCAAGCCCTAGGCCACCCAGTTTGTCATCACCCCCACCCTCCCGGAAGTCTGGGAATACTAGGATGGGCGGGGATAGAGCTGAGTGGTTGTTTTGTCTGAGCTTTGTTGAGCAGATGAGCCAGAGAGAAGAAGGCTTCGCCGAGGCCCCACAGCAAGTCAGTGGCCAGGGTCTGACCCAGTCTAGGGCTCCTCACTTAGCACTGAGACCACCCCACCCCGGCCATACAGGACTCCGTTCAAGGGCAGGACCCACCCTCTGCTTCTTGGTGGAAACCCCTGCCTGTCTTCTGGCTCATACACTACCTCAGCCGGAGGTCTGGTCTACAGGCTGCACCCCACCTGCAGCAACCTGGACCCTGGTGCACAGAGAGCCCCCCACCCCGGGGAGCCAGGCAATCCTGATTTGGGCACTCACAGCCTCCCACTGTGCACACACAGACCCACTGGGTCCTGAATCTTCTAGAATGAGGTTCCTTAGAGCCAGCATTCAGGCTCTGAGGTCAAGACACTCCAAACTGCCAGGACTCCAGGCCTCTGGGTGTACCTTCCACTTAGGGAGGTTAAGGTCATGTCCAGGGGTCACACACAACTAGTCCCAGAGCCAGAGTCAGAATTGGATGTTCTTTCCTGGGTACCCCACTTCCCCCCACCATGGGTGACTGGATGGAGGGGGCTGAAATGGGCTCCCTGGGAAGCTAGGGAGAAACTTGTCCCTGGGGTGTTTGAGAAAATGGCTAAGCCACCAGAATCCCCCTGTACCGGGCATGGGAGATTTTGGTACGAGGTGGTTCTAGCTGAAAGCTGTGCTCTTTGGGGTTCGATGTCTGAGCCCCCAAAGGCTTTGCTCTTGGGGTGTCTGGCTTGGCTGGGCCCATGGGGCACACAGGGCACCACTGGGAAGAGGCCTTCAGAGAAGTTTGCTGGGAGCTGTTTCCATTTCTTTGTATTAGTTGTCTTTGCCTTTGGCTAATAGCTCAGCTTGACAGAGCTCTATGGGGTTGTATGTGCAGAGGGCTTTCGAGATGAGCTGAAGGCCTGTCGGGGGTGACAGACACAACCAAAGCCAGGGTCCTGCTTAGGGGCGCTGGGGAGTATGGCACTCTGGGACACTTCCCTAGAGTGGCCACTAGAGAGCGCCCAAGGGCCAGCTCTCAGCTGTGCCCCAGAAGGGGTGCCTGGAGGGTGTTTCTAGGCTTGCCCATGATGGACAAGATGGTCCAGGACAAGGTATTTCAAACTCTTTCACTGAAACCTTACGTGGGACCTACATTCCAGGGACAGGTAGCTGAGAAAAGTTTGGGGTGAAGGGAGAGAAGCGGCAAAGCAGAAATCCATCCACTTGTGCACAGATATCTGCTGACATGAGATGGTGACCCACACAGAAACAGATACACACATGCATACGTGAACACGTGTGTATACACACACACACACACACACACAGTGCTCACCCATGTGCATAGGCAGAGCAGTGGGTAGGGACTGGTACATCCATTTACCGAGTCAAGAGATGTCTTTTGAGCACTTCCTAAGGGCTGAGTTTGGTTGCTGGGTCCTGTGGGGATACAGGAGTGGATAAGGCACCGGAAAACACCCCACAGAAACCAACTACTCTCCCGAGCAGAATGTGGGTGTCAGGGGAGGTAGAATCACAGATCTGAGGGTGAGGAGGGAGGGACATTTAGAGGTGCCTCCTATTTGTGGAGAGTTTTATATAGTTCTAGAACTCCATTACAAGTAGGCAGATCAGTTACTTTCCTGTTTCACTTTATAGTTTGCATGACTCAGGAAAGGCCGCACGTGAAGACCCCGGAGGAAACATGTCTCGGGTCTTACGAGCTGCACTGCCTCCGGGCTGCTCTTACTGTAGCTGAGACTTCTGTGAGCCCTGGGGTGGAGGCCCAGGACTTTGATGGACCGAGACTCCCAGGCATGACGGATGTGGCCCCACCACCCCACCTCCTGGCTTCCGGCCTGGGCTTTGCAGACGAGGTCACGGAGTGCACTGCAAGATTCTGCCATGGCCCCCGGAATGAAAGCTCTTGACTTTGTCCCTGACTTTTAGGCAGTTCTTAGTTGCTGGAGAGAGCTGATTAAAAATCATCTATCAAGATGCTGGCGAAGATGTGGAGAAACGGGAACCCTCTTGCACTGTTGGTGGGAATGCAAACTGGTGCAGCCGCTCTGGAAAACAGTGTGGAGGTTCCTCAAGAAATTAAAAATAGACCTACCCTATGACCCAGCAATAGCACTGCTAGGAATTTACCCAAGCGATACAGGAGTGCTGATGCATAGGGGCCCTTGTACCCCAATGTTTATAGCAGCACTCTCAACAATAGCCAAATTATGGAAACAGCCTAAATGTCCATCAACTGATGAATGGATAAAGAAATTGTGGTTTATATACACAATGGAGTACTACGTGGCAATGAGAAAGAACGAAATATGGCCCTTTGTAGCAACGTGGATGGAACTGGAGAGTGTGATGCTAAGTGAAATAAGCCATACAGAGAAAGACAGATACCATATGTTTTCACTCTTATGTGGATCCTGAGAAATGTAACAGAAACCCATGGGGGAGGGAAAGGAAAAAAAAAAAAAAAAGAGGTTAGAGTGGAAGAGAGCCAAAGCATAAGAGACTGTTAAAAACTGAGAACAAACTGAGGGTTGGTGGGGGGTGGGAGGGAGGGGAGGGTGGGTGATGGGTATTGAGGAGGGCACCTTTTGGGATGAGCACTGGGTGTTGTATGGAAACCAATTTGACAATAAACTTCATATACTGAAAAATAAAATTTTTTTAAAAATCATCTATCAAGAGGGTTGCCTGGGTGGCTCAGTCGGTTGAGCGTCCAACTTCAGCTCAGGTCATGATCTCATGATTCACGAGGAGGAGTTCAAGCCCTGCATTGGGCTCCCTAGTGTCCGTGTGGAACCCACTTCAGATCCTCTGTCCCCCTCTCTCTCTGCCCCTCCTTCTCCCTCTCTCAAAAATAAATATAACGTGGGGCGCCTGGGTGGCTCAGTCGGTTGAGCGGCCGACTTCAGCTCAGGTCGTGATCTCACGGTTCGTGAGTTCGAGCCCCGCGTCGGGCTCTGTGCTGACCGCTTGGAGCCTGGAGCCTGTTTCAGATTCTGTGTCTCCCTCTCTCTGACCCTCCCCCGTTCATGCTCTGTCTCTCTCTGTCTCAAAAATAAATAAACGTTAAAAAATTAAAAAAAAAAAAATAAATTAAATAAATAAATAAATATAACATTAAAAAAATCATGTATCAACAAAACAAATCATCAGGCATGGTTTTAGTAATGTAAAACTCTCCAATTTTTTAAATTTATTTGGAGAGAGAGAGTGTGTGCGCATGCGAGGGCAGGAGGGGCGGAGAGAGAGAGGGAGAGAGAGAATCCCAAGCAGGCTCCATACTGTCAGCGTGGAGCCCGACTTGGGGCTCGAACCCACGAACCGCGAGCTCATGACCTGAGCCGAGACCAGGAGTCAGACGCTCAACTGACTGAGCCCTCCCAGGCACCCCCAGACTCTCCACTTGCTATTTAAATATTTTTGTCGAAACACTCCTGGACACTCGAGCTAGAAAACAGAGCACCCCAGAATGCCAAATCTGGGAGGGATCTGAGAAGCTTCCAGTGCAATCTCCTCTGACAGACGAGGCCTGAGGACTTGGGGGTGGGCTCTTCACGGAGGCCCTCTCAGCGGATCTTCCCCCGGCTGCTGTAAAGAGACGTGGAAACAGGGACAGCTCCGCTCCCCTGAGGAGCATGGCCTGGGACCTGCCACCCTTCCCGGAGCCCCTCGGTGAGCACCACCCCCACAGCCCCCAGCTGTGCTCAACCAGGCCTGGAACAGGAAGTGCTCGGAACCTTCCCTGACGTTGCCATGGCGCCCACGACCCGGAAACCAAGGGCAAGCTCTCCCCGCCAAAGCACCTTGGCCCCTAAGAAGAGAAGGGTGAGCCCCAGATGTCATGAGCGCTCTCGGGATTCAGAGTCGGAAGGTGAACGGCCCGCAGCAAGCCTGTAGTTCAGAGACCGGTGCAACGAGAGTGTCTCTGTTCCACAAGCTTCTCCGGTAAACACACCCGTGGCGGCGAGGGGGCTTGAGAGCAGTAAAGTATGGCTGGTGCTTTTCCATCCCCGTTAGAGAAGGAGGGGGTCCCTAGTGACCGGCACTGCCCGGGCTTGGTAGGGAGGGGCTTCGGGGGCTCCAGGCTGGGAGGCAGGAAGGCCTGGAAGCCGAGGGACCAGCACAAATAGCAAATTCTGTGACCAGCCTACTTACAGACCTCCTTCGGTTCCTATCCCTTAGTTGAGGGCGAAGAACTGTGGGTTCTCTCCCGTTTGGCCTTATTGGAGCCACGTTGCCAGCACAGCAGCAGAACTTTGTCAGTCTCCTGGCGGCCTTTAAAAAGTCCGAGATTCTTCTCTTGATTTGCTGAATAACCCACCCTCCAAGTTTCCCCGTGATTACACTTATGGCAGAATACAGAATCTCCGGGCTAATCTCCTGTTTAGAAGAGACCCTTGGGAAAGTTCTTGAAAATGGAAACCTCACCTCTTTTGTCTCCCAGGTGTTTCTTCCCCCACACCCCCCGCACCCCCGAGGGTCATTGCCACTACCGCTCATGAAAATGCTGAATCCGGTGAGTAGACGAATTTCCCAAGAGGGCAGGCGGTGGGGAGCAGCGGAGGCATCTGCTCACGGCTGTGCCGCCAACGTTGCCACAAGGGGATGGGTCGCGCCACCGAGGACCCCCAGCTTTACCGGCTGACCCCGCTGTCAGAGCAGTCCCGCTGCAGGAACCGGCCACTGTTCCCGTCTGATGCTGCACGGGACTGCCTCTAGATCCCCACTCCACCCTGTCCCATCGCCCACCATTTCCAGGCACTAGAGCGTACTTCCCAAACTTAATCTGACCGTGTTAACTTCATCACCGTCACCGTCATCATGTGAAAACCAAGAAACTCAAAGGTTAAATGACTTGCCTTAAGGCCATACAACCCGCTAGTGGCGATAACAAGATTTGACCTTAAATTCTCCATCCCATGGCCCCTGGTCTCCCCACCCCCCACCCTGCTGGTGACTGGCGTGGCTTAGGAACAACCGTATCCATTCCTGGGGGGGTCCCTCGTGGTCCACTTTTCCTGGCGAGGTTTCTTTGAGCCACCACGTCTAAGGTTATATTCCAAATATTCTACTGCTCCCCTAAGGAAACTGCTGAACGGGTCGCTCAGTCAGTTAAGCGACCGACTTCGGTTCAGGTCACGATCTCACGGTTCGTGAGTTCAAGCCCCACATCGGGCTCTGTGCTGGCAGCTCAAAGCCTGGAGCCTGCTTCGGATTCTGTGTCTCCCTCTCTCTCTCTCTCTCTCTCTCTCTCTCTCTCTGCCCCTCTGCCCTTCCCCTGCTCATGCTCTCTCTCTCTCTCTCTCTCAAAAATGAATAAACGTTAAAAAAAATTCTTTTAAATAAAGGAAACTGCTGAAGCCCTAGGACCTCAAGGAAATGTCTCAGTAAAAGTCTCTTCCCAGTGGCCCAGCCGTCCATTCCTGAGCACACACCCAAAAGAATTGAAAACAGGTGTTCAAACAGAAACTTGCGCACAAATGGTCACAGCAGCATCGTTCACAGTCACCAAAAGGGGGAAACAACTCAAGTGCCCATCAGGTGACGAATGGATAAACACAATGCAGTCTCTACGTACGACGGAATATTATTCCCATTCAGGGAGTGACATTCTCACACCTGCTACAACAGGGATGGACACTGAAAACACTACGAAAGAAGCCAAGCCTAAAAGCCCACATAGTGTATGATTCCACTTACGTAAATATTCAGAAGAGCGGATCCACAGAAGCAGAAAGCAGATGAACGGTTGCCAGCAGCTGGGGGAGGGGAAGTTGGAGTGACGGCTTAATGGGTTCGAGATTTCCTTTTGGGGGAATGCACATGTTCTGAACTGGATAGCGGAGGGGCCGCGTGGCCTCGTAAACGGACCAACTGCTACCGAGGTGTATGCCGTAAAATGGTGAATGTTCTGTTTTGTGTATTTTGCCACAATAAAAAGCAGTCCCTACCTAGGGCCCCCTCAGTTTGTTAACCTCTCAGAATCCCGCGTGAGGATGAGCATTTAAGGAAGTTTCTGGACACATCATCCTGTCCTTGCTTGCGGGTTCTTCAGAGCTACCTGCAAAGAAAGCATCTCTCTCCCTGTTGCCTCTGGCACCTTCTGGCCTAGATTCTAAAATTCCAAATTACTTGGTACCTGGAAATCCTCTGTCTCCTGAATGCGATGTTTGCCTGGAGAGGATGGCTCCTGGCCACGTTTGAAAGTTGACCAGTGTCTTCACGTGTCTTGATTTCCCTTCTGCTGCACAATTTGGAAAACCTGGCGCGTGGGTGAGGTTAAAAAAAGATTTTCTCCCTTCCTTTGCTTCCGACAGCAGCGCAGAGCTCGGCTGGAACGCCGGATGGTTGGCTCAACAAACCGGTGGCGTTTTCCCTCAAAGCCCTTCTCCGGAGACCTGCTGGGGCTTTCGCAGAGGTGCAAGGCTTTGAGCGTGGACCTTGATGAGGCTCTGAAGAACCCAGACAGGTAGGGAGATCGAAGGCCCATGGCCGGGAATGCCCTGTGGGGGAACTGCGTTTCTGAGAAGTGCCCCACAGGTGGGTCGCTGGGTTATCTGGGCTGCCGTTGGGACCATCCTTCAGGACGGACTACTTCCTCGGAGGAGGTCCGTCGGTGTGACAAAAGCATAGAGAGAGACGGGCCTTTTTCTTTTTCTTTTCTAGATTTTTCTTTTATATTGGGAGCTTTGGACCCTAACAGGATTCTGTTGTGTTTATCAACGGGGCTGTTGACAAAGGAAACTTAGCTAGTCTTGGCTGCGGGTCTGACCCGAACTCATGAATGGGCATTTCCACCCGGTCCTGGCTCCCCATGTGTGAGAAGGAGGCTCCTCCCTCGTTCCCAAGGTGTTCTCACAGCAGGCTGGGAGCATTACTTCTCCATGTGACAAGTTCTTTCCGGCCTGGCCTGGGACATGGAGCTGGACCCTACTGTAGAGGGAATACTTCGCTTCCCTGGTGCTTTGGACATAAGTGTGCCACTACCCTCCCTGGGCTGACAGTACCTGCCTTCTGAGCACACGGTCGAATCTTCCCGAGCAGGGCCCCTACCCCTGGGCGGCACCTGGCACAGAAGAGCTGTTTGTTCCACCTTCGCCGAGTGAGTAGCCAAATCCTTCCTTTCTAGACCCCCCGGTCAGCCCTGCTCCAATACCCCAGCCCTCACAGGTGATGATACGTTACGCACATTTGGATAAATCAGATCCATCTGTGTTTGGTGCCTCGATTCTCTGATGACCCCGGCTTAGAAAAATCGAGTGCTGTGCGTTGCTGTGTTTGGCATTAGCCTTAAGCTATCTTGAACTTATTTTGCATTATTTCATACTTTGTTTGGGTAGGCATTTGAAGAAGTCTTAGAGTCACAGGCCCTTGTGTTCCTCAGTGCCAAGGCCAGGCTGGGGAAGCAGGCAGTGGAGCTGGGCCCGGGAATATAAGCAAACTGATCCTGAAAACCGACGAGGGCAGCCGGGCAGCAGGAGCAGAAGTCTCCAGAACTTGGTCTGTGCGATCACTGAGCTGAGCTTCAGGTGGTGGCCTGAGAGGCAGGGCGCAGAAACCTGAGAGTGATGGCAGTTGCTGCTGGGTTTTAGGACTATCAGACAGGGTTAGAATTCCTTCTCTTCCGTTTACTAAGCTGTGTGACCTTCAGCCAGTGGCTTAACCTCTCTGAGCCTATTTCCTCCTCTGTGAAATGGTGACCACAGCATCTTCCTTGAAAAGTTATCTTGGGTGTTAAATCAGACAGTGCACTGAACAGGCCTAGCACGGTCCTAGCACGTGCTAGACGATCCATTAATGGAGTTTCATCTCGATAGCGCGAGCAACCGTTTCGGTTACTGGTCCCGGTGATTTCATTCTGGAGTGTGTCAGCCCTGTGCTCTGCCAGCCAGCAGCCCCATTTTTCATTCTGCCTTTTACCACCTTCCCCAAAGCAAGACACCATACCTAACACACACAAGCGACACAGCGGGCCTCTCTCCTTGGTGGTGCGAGGAAGCTGTGGGTCCAGAGGCCAGCTGGGGCAAGGAGGCACTCCGGGAAGGCTCATCGCTCATGTACCCGGCGGTCAGCTGACCTAGGCTCAGCTCACATGGGCGGTCGTGCTCTTCTCCGTGAGCCTCTCGACCTCCTCCGGAGACAGTGGACTCACCTGGGCGTGTTCTCGTGCTGGTGACGACAGAGGACAAGAGGCAAGCCCAGGTGCACAAGTGGTTTCCAGACCTGCAGCTACATCACGTACACTAACACCAAGGCGAGACGCCTGGCCAGACTCAAAGTCAAGGGGCAGGACGTCAGGAGTTTTGCAAGCATTAAGCCAAAAGCCCTTTGAGCGGTTCACCGCAACAAGTCCTTATGTCCATAAGATATATAGAGAATTTCCCCTTTTTCCTCTCTTATTTCTTCATCACGACTGGGGGAACTGAGTCCCCAGCCTAATGGCGTGTCTCCAGAATTTCCATGTGCCACTTCATCCCAGGCTGTCTGGTCCCAAAGGGTGACGAGGACAACTCATGCCATTTATTCCATTAACTTTCCAATGGTCCTAAAATCAACCTAGCCCTTGAAATTTGCGGAGCCCACAGGGTAAATGGTATACCTTGGCAAGCACCCATGACACCAGGCAAAGGCAATGTGGTTACTTCTGTTGTCTGGCGCAGCCGACGACAGTGATGTCTGTGAGAGTAGGTGAGCTCATGGGCATTGCCCACAGTTTCCAAAGTCCGTTGCCTCACTTTGAGATCACAGTCTGAACCCCTGACCTTGACCAACGCTTCCCAGACGTGTGACCAAAGCCACCAGCAGGATCGAGGCTGGCTTGGGTCAGGTCCACTACTCCTGCTGGATAAATACCTCAAGCTCTCACTGCCTTCCTGGGGCTGAGTCACTAGAAGCCACCTTCCCCGCTTGGAAAGGGCAGCATGTGGTCAATATTATTCTGGACACAGGTTCCCCCACCCATGCGCCCTCCGTGAACCCTGGCCCACGAGGGTTCTTGGAACCATTGGAAAAACAGCATGGCAAAAGTGACACTGACCCTATGCGGTCATCAAGTGCCCTTTGGCTGGTTGGCCTTCTTAGCCATGCTGAGGAGCGTGGGCTTTCCCCGAGAGCCCTGGGGAGACACTGAAGGATTCTCGGTAGGAGACAGGCAAGAGCACATGTGCGTTTCACGTGGTTCTCAGGCTGCAGCCTCAGCTCTGCACCCAAGGGGAGCTCCCTGGAGACTGGAGACTGGCAGTGATTACAGGGTGATAATCATGGCTTGGGCAAAACTCACAGCAATAAGGGGAAAGAGAGAGGGATGAATTCACAAGGTATTTGTCAGATCTAGGCAAGCGATCAGATGTGACAACATTCGGTACGCGGGCCTGGACAGCTGGAGGCTGGTGGTGCCATTTGCCGGAGAAGGAGCAGGGCTGGTTTGGGGTAAAACCTGAGTTTGGTTTTTGGACACATTGAGACTGGGGCATGCATGACCCCTAAACAGAAGTATTGGTAAGTAACTTGGTAAGTTATTGGTAAGTGACTTCCCAGAAATGCCCAGAACCCTCCCTCCCTTTCTCTAGCAGATATTTGTTGAGTACCTACTCTATCCTACTGGACATTATTTTAGACCCTCAGCAAAAGAGGAGTCATGCAGGCGACCAGATATAACCTCAAATACCTTCGTGGTAAAGCCTCCCCGCAAGCTGAAAACAGGAATCGAAATTCGGAGCCAGCCATCAGACAAAGCTTATCGTTTGCCAAACCGGCAGTCAAATGGTGACCTAAGGAAACTCTCGAGGGGCAAGATATGATAAGACAGATTAATTGGTGCTTTGAGGACACTCACACTAGAACGATACGTGTTGCAGCTGGAGAAAACCGTCAGTATTAACTCCAGAATTTTTTGTTTGCCTTTTCCCTTGAGGTTATGCGTTTCACAAATTCAGAAAATATTCTCTGAGACCTCGAAGAACAAGCCCGTCCAAGGCAGGGAGGCAGGTGAGTGCTTGTCGCCAGTGGACTCCATCAGAATTCTGCTGCGCTCAGGGCCGAATGGTTTCTACGGAAGGAAACCCGCTGATAGGCCAGGTTCCTGGTCTCTGAGTTTCAGTTTCTGCCCGTTGCACACTGTCTAATGTCACATAGGCTCTGTAAATATTTGTCAAATGCGCCGTGAAATGATGCGTGAAACCAGGCTTGGCAAACATATTTTCATATGCTAATTGATCACAGTCGAGACAGACATGCCGGTGTAAATAAATAGGCTTTGGATCGGTAGACTAAACAGAAACTCCATCAAGGATGGACAGTTCTTTCTTCTCTGTCCCTTTCAGCTCCAACCAGTCATGACCTGGACATCACATTTGCACGGGTCCAAGAGGACTTTTTCTGATTTAGAATCAAGAACCAGGCTAGGTCTGTCCAGCTGGGAAAAGACTCACTGAGCCTCATCAGGCCTGGACAGGTCAGGTCCTTAAAGGAATTTTGTTTTTTGTTTTTTTTTTTTAGATAAAGCCCACCCCACATGAAAGCTGCCTGAGGTCAGAGCCAGACTCCTGCCCCAGGACAGGCCAATCGATTTCTTCTCACCTCTGGGTTCTGGTTGACTTGAGGCCCTGAGGAGTAGTCTGGGGCCATCTCCTGGCTCAGAGAAAAGAGTTCTGGGGTGAAGTGTGATGCCTGCCAGGCGTGGGCCATCGTGAAAGCAAAAGTGGGTGTCCAGTGAGGGCACACGCTTTATCCACAAGTCTGCTCCTGCCTGAAACCACCCAAAACAGAGTAGGATTCTTTCTAGCCCAGCACCACCAGACCGTTTCCCAAGGTGACCCAAGATTTGACATGCGAGCCCACATGCTGAACCGCAGCACAAAACAATACCATAAAGTTGGTGAGTGACAATGTTAGTGACAGGAGAGGAAACAGGTGCCCAAGCTCATGCAGTCAAAATAACGGCAAGGCCAAGAAACAAGTCGATGGGGGCTCATGGCCCTCGAGGTCCCGTCTAGACCTGAGCTTTCACCAGCTCTGTGCTAACAGGAGTCCAGCCTGCAGAGGCCTCCTGCCCACAGCCTCTCATGCCTCACCTGGCCGGGTATCCTTGGGTCCCCCATCTGCCCTCCCATCAAAGTCTCTCTCTTTTTCAATTTTTTAATTTTTTTTAATGTTTTGAAATGTTTATTTATTTTTGAGAGAGAGACAGTGTGAGCAGGAGAGGGGCAGGGAGAGAGGAAGATACAGAACCCGAAGCAGGCTCCAGGCTCCGAGCCGTCAGCACAGAGCCCGACGTGGGGCTCGAACTCACGCGCCATGAGATCGTGACCTGAGCCGAAGTCGGACGCTCAACCAACTGAGCCACCCAGGCGCCCCAAAGCCTTTCTCTTTTTAATCAACTATACTATAAGCATGAGATAAAGCCCCTTGCATAAAGCCCCCTACAGTTTGCAAAAGCCTCCTTTACCTTATAATCTTGTCCCACCCCTGTAACGGGGTTTTCCAGTGGTCCCCATTCCAAGGGAGGCTTATGAGGACTCTGCCTCCTGGTGATGGGACTTTGAGCTGCACTTTGCTGTCGCCTTTCAAGTGGGTGAAAATTAAGCACCCATACCCAGTAGCTTCAACAGGGGACTGGGTAGTGAGATCGCTTCCCAGGGGATATTTGCCAATGTCGGGAGACGTTTTGGGTTGTCACAACTTGGCGGGGGGAGGGTGCTACTGGCACCCAGTGGGTAGAAGCCAGGGATGTTAAATAACCTACAGTGAACCGGACAGCCTCCCAGCAGAGAATTATCTGACCCCAAATATGATCAGTGCCAAGGGTGAGACATACCGTAATGGGAAGTTATGGGGAGGCCCCCAAGAATGTCCCAGCCAGTGTCCCTTCCCCATGAAGCCTTTCCAATTCCCCAGGTAGAGGAAAGCGCATGTCCCTCTGGAGTCCTACAGCCGTTGGTCAGCTGCTCTTAGCCACTTATCTCTTTCTGTGTTGCCTTGTAATTCTGCTTATTGTATCCCCCTGGAGCAAGTGCCCCGAGGCCCACGCTGTCTTTTTGTTTTCTTCCTGGAGGGCCCAGCAAAGCCGCTGCCCATCTGCTCAGTGACTGTGACTGAATGGAAGGTGGGGGGATTGACACGTCTCTTGGTAGGGACGCCGTGGAAGCATTTACTCAGCACTGTGTTCTCTCCTCAGACGTGATTCTCGAATGTCTGGGCTCCAGATGGGAACTCCATCAGCCCCAGCTTTTCCAGTCCGAGACCTTGAGCAAGCTCTACCTGATGGCGCTGGCCCAGAGCACCAAGAGGCCCACAAAGGAACTGGAGAGTCTTCTGCGAGGTATTTTCTCCCTGGCACCCAGCACTGAGCCCCAAATGCCCTCTGGTCTGAGGCTCCCCAGCTTTGAGTTTGGTCATCTGTTTCGAGACCAAGGCCACTCTGGCAGATAAGAGCAAGGCCCGTGGTGTGACCTCATCACAGGATTTAACCTCAGTCTCTGGCTATAAAATGGGAATAATAAATAGTTCTCACTATGTTCCTTTGAAGCCTAGAGAAGAAGGTAATACCTGTGAAGTTCTAGAACAATGCCTGGCATATATTGAGCACTCAGTGAATGTCAGTTATTTGTCTCATAACAACCCAGTCCTGCCAGCTGAGGTGGAGACTCTCTCTGCTTCTTTGAGAAGAGCAAACGGTGGTGTGGAGTCTCCTGATGAGTTTTCTGGAAGGAAGGCATAGTTGTCACATCTGGCCCGATATGCTGGTTAGAGGTTTACATGTTGTACGTCGATGTTGTTTCCTTTGCTTTCTCTTTTCCTAACTTCATGTCATTCCATAACGTATTCAGGCCATTTCTTTCTTTCTTTTTGTCCTTTTCAACCCTTGTAATCCCCAAGCTCCCCTTCTGTGTCCCCTAAGTCCTTCTCCAGATGCACTGCCTTCTTTGGGCGATAAAGTTTGGCATCGCTTCAGGACGACTCATAAGCAGGGACCATGGAAAAATTCAAGGTTTCCAAAGGCAGCCAGTATGCCAGTCAGGACAGGACTGCACTTCCAGGATGTGGCAGCAAAGTTCTGTTATTCTCCGGCCAGACAGGCTGGCTGAGCCCCCAGCTGCTGCCGCACCCTGAGCCTGGAGAGAGGGCCTGGCCAGGAGGCCTCTGACTCAGTCCTTCCTCGCAGAGCTGGGAGCTGAGAGCAGGCTGCGGCACTCCCCCAGGACGGTGACGTCCCTCACGCGCACTCACAATCTTCCCTACTCTTTCCAAGTGTCTGTCCCAGTGTCTTCGAGAAAGGGACTGAGTCCTCCTTCCGTGTCCCCTGTGTCTGAGTCAGAACACTCACGAGGCACCCGGGGAAAGACCACGGAGACCCAGACATGAGTGCATTGAAAAGCCAGAGAACCTTGGCGCCTGGGTGGCTCTGTCGGTTAAGTGTCCGACTTTCGCCCAGGTCATGATCTCATGGTCTGGGAGTTCAAACCCCGTGTGGGACTCTGTGCTGACAGTGTGGAGCCTGCTTGGGATTCTCTCTCACTCTCTCTCTCTCTCTCTCTCTCTCTCTCTGCCCCTCCCCTGCTTAGGCTCTTTCTCTAAAATAAATACGCTTAAAAAAAAGAAAGAATTGGAAACAGAAAATGGAATGACTGTTAATGCTGTGGTCTTTGATACGTCTAGAATGATCTCACTGACAAGACTGGGCCCTGCGAAGACAAGCCCCCTGCTAGAGGCTGGGCCTGACTGGGGGGCGTCAGGGAAGGTGCAGAGATGAATCCCCACTGCCCGGACTGTCACAATTTTCCGGGGTCTCTTCCCAGGCACCAGCATGTGCACCAGGCCCTGGGGACCATGTTCGCATGATGCTCAGTGGACACGGCTACCGGCCTTTGTGCACCTGGGAAAGCAGGACGCATCTCACAGTGCATGGCTGGTCTCATGACCCCTGCTTTGGGTTCCTGAGAACACCCGCACTGCATCCTGGAGTGGTGGCCTGGGTGGAGAGGCAGCCCCCTGCGAGCACCCCTGTACTGGCCACACACAGCTCTCCTAGCTGCTCACTTTAAAAAAAAAAAAAAAAAATTATTTAGAAAGAGAGCATGTGAGTGCAGAGCCTGATGCGGGACTCAACCTCACGAACCACGAGATCACGACCCGAGCCAAAATCAAGAGTCGGACGCTTTAACCGACTGAGCCACCCAGGTGCCCCCAGCTGCCCATTTTTGTCCCACCGAGAGTCCCGGATTAGCTGTGCTTTGGCAGGACATGCTTCTTCTCTAGGAAGAACCCCAAGGAAGAAACAGTGCTCTTTTCCTGAAAAGGAACCACCTTGGTTTCAGAGAACCTCAGAAGCACACGATTCAGCTATTACTTTCCTATTCGATTTTGAGGTTCTACGTAAAACAGAGGGAAAGTCGAAGTTCTGTCTTCCACTGACTCTGACCCAGCCAATGATATTCCTTTCTTCCTTCAACAAATGTCAAGTGCTTAACCCCTCGTAAGCATGGTCCTAGGAACTCTGTCAGGAGGTTGGGGGACAGACAAGCCAACCCAAAATGACGATAAAGCCCAATAATTAGCATGACCCATGATGATACCAACTGCCACTTCCGGAGTGCCTCATCAGTGCCCAGCACCCGTGCAGCCATCCCAGTCAGTGCCCCCAGCGGAGGTGGACGGAATGCAGCGTGCAGGCGAGAGGCGGTGCTGAAGTCCTGGAGAAAAATGGTTCAGAGAAGAGAACAAGGCTCAATAAATATTTGCCAAATGAGAGCCTGAAGAGAGCCAGGTGCCGTGAGCATGGTGGGAGGCTCGACGGGGCCTTGCACGTCTGAGGAAAATGGATCTTTATTCTCCCTTTCTCTCCGCGGTCTTTGTAGTTGAACAGCGTGACATCCTTTTTTGGATCCTGACTCGTGTCATTTTTCATCACCTACAACCTTGAGCTCACTAGGCTTAGGATTCTGGGGATGGAATCCACTCATTTACTGGGGACCCGTGTGGGCAAGACTGTGTCGGGTCCCGGGGATGGAGTGGCGAGTAAACCGTCCGGTGTGCCGGCCCCGCGGATGAAAAACCGGCAGGCACATGACGTAATCGCAGGTGGTGGTAACAGTGAGTCTAGGAGGAAAAGTAAAGCCAGTTTGGGGGGAAGGTGAGGGTGGGGTGCTACGTTACATATGGAGGCAGGAGGGTGCCTGATGGGGAAGGGATGGAGCCCCGCGACTCTTCTGTGGAACAAGCCACAAAGAGGCAGGTTTGGGGTCCACCGAGCCGGAGACTGGTCGTCCTGGGGCCACTGGAGGGGCTTCGGCTTGGTACCAAGGGTGTGGGATGCCGCTGGAGAGCTGCGAGCAGTGTGTGTTGTAACTCACGTCTTAGAATAAGTCTGAGCGGCTGGGGGAGGCTGGCAGTGAATCGGGCCGCCCCTCCCCTGCCTCCTGGAAGCCTTAGGTGGCAGGGGTCCTCTCTTTGGACACCTGTGGGGCAAAGCTTCCACAGCCACTGGGTGGGTGCCTGCTTCCCATGCTCATTCTTTAGCAGGGGGTCACTGTGATCCCATCTTGTGCCAGGTCTGGGCTGGGTGCTTGGGTGCAGAGATGACAGTGGCCCACCCCTTGCCCTCAAACTGCTCCCAGGCTAAAGAGAGAAAGGGAGGAGGCAGGGAGAGAGAGTGAGCTCGGGAGGAGCTAGTGAAAAATAACTCGTGCAGTGAGAGCAACGGTTTCCCAGCTTTGACCGTCACAGTGGCTGTTTAAGAGCGGGGGGCAAGGTAGCCGACGAGCGCACGGGAACTCTGAACTATTTTTACAACTCCTTATACTTCTTCCACTATTTCTAAATAAATAATCACTTCAGAAATACATCTTCTAAACCAGCAAACAGAAACAAAACCTGGTGTGATAAATGCCAAGGTCATGGTTGCAAAAGGGCCGTGGGACCTCCCCCTGTACCCGGCACAATTTGCTGCAGGTATCAGGTCCCTACATCCCTCTTCTTTTTCCTTTACCAGCTCAGCTGCCTGGGAAAATCAAGGAAAGACCCCCCATGAAGAAGATGATCATTTCCTTGAAGATCAATGACCCCGTGGTCACTAAAGTTGGTAATGTACCCCTGTCGTTCTAGGCTAAGAATGCCATTGAACAAACGGCCCTCCCGGCTTTAAAAACAAACAACAGAACCACAGATGAGTGGCAGTGTTCAGTACTTCCTGATTAAAACTAGCTGAGCAGAGCAGAGACGGTGGAATGCAGCTAAAGAGAGGTGCTCATCCCTGGAAAAGAGGTGTGGAGGGTGCAGAGGAGAAAGGAAGTCGCAGGCTCATTAGACCCAGAGGCAGGGAGGCTCAGGTCCGTCCTCCCTCAGGGAGCACTTCGTGTGCCCCTTCCCACCGACTCCCATCCCTGGCTGGCTGCCAGCAGCAGAGAGCTCACCCTCTCCCACTGCACCCTGGCCACCTGGAAATGGACTTCAGTCTTAATGAAGCACGTGTGCTGTCACATGCTGTCATGGTCTGCAAATGTGCAGGTCAGGAAGCCATCTACAGAAGCACCGGGTAGACCAGTTGTCCTCGGAGTGCATTGGCTCCCACACAGTGCTGACTGGGATCAGGGAAAATTTGGAATAGCCCGGTCCCTCTGCTCCCTGGTCCCCGGACCTTAGTTCTTAGATATGAAAATATCCGGGCTCTTTCCAGGCATCCTTTTTTTTTTTTTTAATTTTTTTTTTTACATTTATTTATTTTTGAGCGACGGAGAGACAGAGGAAAGTGGGGAGGGGCACAGAGAGGGAGACAGAGAATCTGAAGCAGGCTCCAGGCTCCGAGCCATCAGCACAGAGCCTGACGCGGGGCTCGAACTCACGGACCGTGAGATGATGACCTGAGCTGAAGTCGAACACTCAACCAACTGAGCCACCCAGGTGCCCCTCCAGGCATCCTTAACTTTTTGGGAGACCCCAGACTCTGAGGACAAGATTTTCCTGAGGAAAAAAGCACAGCCACGCGCACACAGCGTTCTGTACATATTTGGGCAGTCACCTCCCTGCACAGGCCATGGAGCCCAGGTTAGCAGAGAACCCCTGAGGCGCAGACCCCGGGATGGGTTTAGAATAGCATTCTTTCAGTGCAAACTGGTGCAGCCTCTCTGGAAAACAGTATGGGGGTTCTTCACACAATTAAAAATAGATCTACCCTCTGACCCAGCAATAGCACTGCTAGGAATTTCCCCAAGGGATACAGGAGTGCTGATGCATAGGGCACTTGTACCCCAATGTTTATAGCAGCCCTTCCAACAATAGCCAAATTATGGAAAGAGCCTAAATGTCCATCAACTGACAAATGGATAAAAAAGATGTGGTTTATATATACAATGGAATACTACTTGGCAATGAGGAAGAATGAAATCTGGCCCTTTGTAGCAATGTGGATGGAACTTATTATGCTAAGTGAAATAAGTCAGGCAGAGAAAGACAGATACCATATGTTTTCACTCTTATGTGGATCCTGAGAAACTTAACAGAAGACCATGGGGGAGGGGAAGGGGAAAAAAAAAAGTTACAGAGAGGGAGGGAGGCAAACCATAAGAGACTCTTAAATACTGAGAACAAACTGAGGGTTGATGGGGGTGGGGGGGGAGGGGAAAGTGGGTGATGGGTGATGGGCATTGAGGAGGGCACCTGTTGGGATGAGCCCTGGGTGTTGTATGGAAGCCAAGTTGACAATAAATTTCATATTAGAAAAAAAAATCACATTCTTTCAGCAGGAGCTCACTTTTCTTTGGCTTCATCTTCCTTGGTGGAGGCTGGGAGCCCGGGCTGTAGCTGTGCTCAGGTCCGAGCACGTGCGTTTCCTCTAAGGGCGTCTCTGCCGACACAGCCAGGGGACCCTTGAGCATCCAGCCAGGAGGGCACCTGCAAGGGAGGGACGCGGGGTCCAGAGCTCCGGGCTGACGGCTTTCTCTCTTGGATGCTGCCTCCCAGCCTTCGCCATGGCCCTGAAGAGCCTCTACCTGAGCCAGGTGGAGATGAACGTCGACGACGTGCTGGCCGTGCTGGCTTCCGCACACGTTCTCCAGTTCAGCAGCCTGTTTCAAAGGTAAGGAAACATAGCAGGGCTCGGGCCAGGCCCAGCCCTGGGCAAGGTAGAGGGGGTGCCCCCTGGCCCATTCATAGAATGGCCCCTGTCCACGGGCTAGAACATCCGGGTTTCTTGGCACAGAGCTGTGAGTCTGTAGAGGGACCGAGGCACGAATCCACCCGTCTCTTTCAGTATTCTTCAAAAAAAACCAGTCTTTTTCTTAAAGTTTTCTATTTATCGTTGAGAGACAGGGTGCTAGTGGGGAGGGGCAGAGAGAGAGGGAGACACAGAATCTGCAGCGGGCTCCAGGCTCTGAGCTGTCCGCACAGAGCCCGATGCAGGTCATGTGAGATCATGACCTGAGCTGAAGTCAGACGCTTAACTGACTGAGCCACCCAAACGCCCCTGTAATATTTTTATTCTTACAAATGTTACACACGGTCACGGTAGATCTTTCAGAAGAGAGAAAAATGCAAAGATCAAAGTCAGCTGCCCACCAGTCCCGCTGCCCACTGGGGGCACAGCCTTTCTCTTGGGGATTCAGACCCCACTGACCCACCTGGGCTGCCTGTCCCGGGTGCCGAGCAGGGGAAACCAGGAGGCATTCACAGTGGATGGACATCGAATGTGAAAGCCTGCTCATCCTGCCAAGGGTTGCCTGGGTTCATGGGCACCAAGAGAACATGTGGGTACTGAAAGCAGGAGAGTGCAATGCAGCCTTGGGGGCTGACATTCAGAGGCTCCCAGTTTTCATTAGACTTTTTCCGCAAAGCCAAAAGCAGCCTAGGATGCGAGCAGCAGGGTCTGTGCTGAGCCCTGCTCTAAGCCGCTCTTTGGTCTCCCTGTGCCTCAGTGTTCTCAGATGTGAAATGGGGCTCATTACATTCATCCTGAGTACTTCGCGGGACTTTGTTCAGGGTGAGGGGATGTCGGCACGAAGGGCTTTGAGCTGGGGCCTTTGCCCCGGTCAGACGCTGTTCTCAGCTTTTGGCGAGGGTGACCTCACTTTATCCTCCCTGCAGGGAGGTGGTATATCATTATGTCCACTTCACAGACAAGAAAACTGAGGCCTCACGAGGTGAGTAACTTGCATAAGACCACAGTAGAGCCGCCAGAACATGCAGGAGGCCAGGGGTCTCGGAACCTGTACCCCTAACACTGTCCTTTTCGGCTTTGCTCTGCTGAAGAGGTAGTGTCGCTCGCTCGTTCAGGGGTTCACTGACTTTCAGTGGCATTTGGTGAGGTGAGGTTTGCTTGGGGCCAGTCACCTGCCAGCTCATTCCGTCACCTTCGTTCACTCATCTGCTCCTTTAAGAACGACGTCTTGGGCGTCTCCAGGACACCAGGACCAGAGGGGCAAGGGCCCTGCCCTCTGAAGCTTCTTGCCCTACGGTCTCCAGGGCACAGGAAATGAGTAAAGTGGAATGAAGGATGGAGATTCCCAGATGGAACATTTTGTGTTATGTGTGATTAATTTCAAGTAAACGGGGCCCAGTGATTAACAAGAACAGTTCTTAGAACCTCCCCCTTTTCCGTATCCCATAATACTGCTCCATTCCAGTAACTTACGAAAGGGTAGGTGAACCGAGTGGAAAATTGCTGATGGGATTCACTCTTCTAGAATATTCTGTCCCTTCCCTTGGGCTTTTTCGGGGATGTGTGCCTCCTGCAGTCACGTCCCGGACATCGAGCTGGTGTCTTGTAGTCTTTGATTTCCTAATACCTTCTGGGATTCAACATAGAGAGGGGATTTAGGGCAGGGATGGTCCACCAAGCTTGTTCTGCTCTACGCCTCAGTATCCTCTTTTGAGGAAATGGCTGGATGAATGAACTTCCCATCCAAGACAAGAGAGGACGTCAGCTGCTCTGTAGAGGGCAGCAGTAGGATCTCTCCCAAGGATCTTGCAGGTTTCAATTCACTTTCGTAGAGTCCACACAACCAGATTCAACCCCGAAGACACTTTTGAGCAGGGGTCTCATTTCTGGGGCACCTGAAATGACTCAGGCCAGATGCTCGATCAAGAGCATCAAGAAGCCTTATGAGGGATGCAGACGTCCTATGAACTGAGGGATGCAGGCTCTCGGAGGCCTGGACGTGACAACCGAGGACACACTGAGGGGACCAGAGTCTTGAAAAGGTGCTCCAGCGTGTCGGCATGGCCTGACCTGAACGGTGGGTGGCAGGAGGTAGGAGACCAGCAGGTGTAGGTACAGCCGGATTGTGCAGGGTCTGGGGCTAACTAAGGAGTCCAGTCTAGACTGCAGTTGATGGCTGATCGTCCGGGGTTTGCTGAGATTTCCCTCGTGTTGTATATACCACCCATCTTCTGTGCCATACAGCCTTCATAAAACTGCTAAGTCCCAGCTTCCTTGCTCAGGACACTTCTGAGCAGCTCTTTCCTGGTGTTCTAATATCTCTGGTCCCTAAGCCGGAAGGCCAGCCTCCCTCATGGAGCAGGGATTCCAGCCGCTGTCTGTCAGCCTTGGCTGCCCTACCTCAGGCCCAGCTTCCTTGGAACCCTAGCCTGGCTATTGGGGGCTAAGCCAAGAAGGACAGGTTCTTCATTTTCCTTCCTCCGCCCCAACTTGGTTCAAGGTCAGAGCAGCAAGGGCTTTGGGGATAATGAGCCACACCCGTCATTGCACGGGGGCATATGGACCTTGCTCAAGATTCTCCAGATAGCTGTGGCCAGGTCTTACACGTCAGATCCCGGTTGACCTGGCACACCGCTGGGCTGGCTGTCACCTGCCTTCAAGAGGCTGCTGGTACATTTGGCCGCAATGTGGCAGCACAAGCCTCAGTGTGTGTATATGTGTGTGTGTGTGTGTGTGTGTGTGTGTGTGGTACGTGGGTGTGTGTGGGTGTGTTTGTATAGGGGAACAGAAATGTCGTGTGGGTCACTCTGATAGCATCACAAATCCAGGTGCTGAACAAGACCTCAAAGGTCATCTTGGCTGAGCTCCCAGCCAAGGGCAGAATCACCCAGATGGCTGCCCTGGTCTGAATCACACGTAGCAGAAGCCATTCCCCTTTGGGGGATGCGGAGTGTGTGTGCCGGTTCCATCTGGTACGGTTCCTTGATTTCGTGCATCAGATATGTGCACTGGCCCAGCTGGGCTCAGGGCTGTCACGTGCATGCATGTGTGAGCATGTTTCAGGCTTGCTTTGCCTCCCCTGGTCTGGGGAAGCCTGGCCATTCCAGTTCAGCCTGGCCAATGAGTCTGACCGTGAGAAAGGGGGAGCACGAGTGAGGGTGTCAGCCTCTTAGAACACTAACTTCTGTGCCTTAACTCCAAGCCCAGCTAGTTCTGTTCCCGTTTGTCGCTGGTAAGAGCCAGCACCTAAAGAACACCATGCCTGGTGGCCAGCAGGACTCGCACCTCTGGCAAACACTCGGTTTCCAGCTCTCCCACCATCCTGGAGTTGAATGAAACCTCTGGGGCTGCCCCTTCTCCGAAAGCAGCCTCAGGACCCTCCAGGAACAACATTTCTCTCTGCAGGTGTGTGGCCGTGATGATGAAGGGACTCACGCCAAGCACCTTCAAGAGCTTTTACCTGGCCGGCTGCAAGGTGAGAACAACCTGGACAGAGCATACGGCACCTGGGGACTTTTGGGAGCACCCCCCAGCCTCTAGGATTTTACCCGCCAGGCCCAGCTCCAAACAATTATGAAAAATAATTTTATTGGGGCGCCTGGGTGGCGCAGTCGGTTAAGCGTCCGACTTCAGCCAGGTCACGATCTCGCGGTCCGTGAGTTCGAGCCCCGCGTCAGGCTCTGGGCTGATGGCTCAGAGCCTGGAGCCTGTTTCCGATTCTGTGTCTCCCTCTCTCTCTGCCCCTCCCCCGTTCATGCTCTTTCTCTCTCTGTCCCAAAAATAAATAAAAAATGTTGAAAAAAAAAAAAATAATAATTTTATTTTGAAGGGACATCTTAGGGGCGCCTGGGTGGCTCAGTCGGTTAAGCATCCGACTTTGGCTCGGGTCACGAACTCCTGGTACGTGAGTTCGAGCCCTACTTCAGGTGAGCTCAAGCCCTGCTTCGGGCTCCGCATTCTCTCTGCCCCGTGTGGGATTCTTTCTGCGCCTTGCTCACTCTCTCAAAATATAAATAAATAAATAAATAAATAAATAAATAAATAAAGCGTTAAAAAATTAAAAAACAAAAGGACATTTTAAAGCCAAAAATTAAATATTAATAATAATAATAATAACAATAATAAATGTAAACAAAAACTTAAAAACTAAGGGGGGAAAAATACGAGCACAGTCTTTCTCACCAGAATAGCAGACAGTCTTCCAGGATATCCTTTTTGGAGTCAGGTGGAATTGTGTCCCAGCCCCGTACCCTTGCCCTGGGGCCAGTCACTGTGCCAGTATCGGGAATAAATGATGTAATCTAATGGTCTCATTCCCAGAGGAGAACACCACTGGATCCATCCTGATCAGGGTGACAGCTTCTAAGTGGCAGTGCTGGGCTCGAACCCCAGGCCATCTGATCCCTGCCTTCCTCTGTGAGGCTACCGTTGGCCTGGATGGGCACTCACCCCGTGAAACAGGCCCATCTGACCATGACGTCTGGTTCACTCACGATCGGCTGGTCCCAGTGCTCTCGTAATGGCAGCTAAGAACGTGCTAAGTGCCTATTTTGTCAAAGACAATAAGTGTCCCCACCGTCCATCAGTAACTAGAAAGTCACTCTGTGGGCAGTGTCTTTGCATTCTGGTCAACATTTTCCGGCCACTCTTGGCCTGGGAAGGACTGTAGCCCCCAGGACGTGCAAAGCGTACTGAGACCCTGCCAAGGTCCCTGGCCCTGGGAGAATCTTCCCACTTCCTTTGGACTTTGATGTCAGGGTATGTGCCCCCCACCAGCCTCAGCACTCCATCTGGGATACACCCTGCAGGCCCTTCCATGATCCGTGACTGACTTCAGCCCAGAGATTTCAGTGTGCAAGTCCTGTGGTCAGACCACCAGGCAGCATTGTCACAGGCCAGCAGAGGGCGCCAAGAGTTCAGGGATCGCTTTATCTATCCTTGGCTTTTCTTGCCTTCGCAGTACAAGGAAGAGCAGCTCACCACTGCCTGCGAGAAGTGGCTGGAAATGAACTTGGTCCCTCTGGTAGGGACACAGATCCACCTCCGGAAAATCCCGCAGGAGCTGCTTCACAGAGTACTGCGGTCCCCCAGGTCAGAACTGGTGCGCAGGGGTGCTATGCTGGGGGTGGGGGTGGGGTACCAGGAGCCGTCCCTGGGGTGGGCCTGGGGCAGCAGGGCCGGTCCTGGGAGGGGGGTGCTCCAGCGGGGTGCATCCACACCTCTGCTGGCCATGCCAGGTGTCCTACACGTCCTCCATCCCAAACTCCCCACCATCCGGAACAGCTGGCCGGGGTGGGGGCTGAAACGCAGGGCACTGTGGGTAGGGATGGGGACAAGATCCCTTCACGCTCCTTCACTGGGGTGAGGACCTTCTGGGTGCCCGCTGTCCTGTGACCCACATGGTGGTTCATTCAGTAATTGCCTACATAATGTTAAAAAATCCTGACATTAATATACACCCGCTGTGGAAAATGGAAAACAGGGAAACGCAGAAAACAGAAAATAAGCACTCTCGTCCTAAATTGATTCCTGCCTTTAGCCCTGAGCCCTCTCCTGAACAGATGTGACCCAGACACCAGACTCTCTGTTTGACGCTCGAGCTAAAACCCAACCCTAGGGGCCCCCACCGTGTGTTCCTTTAGCGGCTGATCAAACTGGAATCTTGGGGGGCCTTCTGAACATCACGTGGCCCTCCGCCCCGACTGCGTCAGTAGCACTTTCAGACCCAGCCCGTCTCCAAGGGCTTCTCTCCACAGGCACCAGCCAGAGATCTCCATCATCTGTTGTCTGGACCACTGCGGGGACCTCTGACTCAGGGTGTTGTGTCAGCTCTTGACCCCCTCCAAGAACATCTCTAGCCAAAGAGATTTTGGCGTGCCCACGTACCCCCAACATCTCACCGGCCGCGAGGCACCCACGGGGGCTACCTTGGATCTCAGCCCTGCCGAGCTCCTTGGTACCCACCAGTCTGCTCCCCTCCAGCCCATTTCCTAGAAACGTCCCCAGTTCTTGGCCTTTTAGGTTTATTTCCAGTGTTTTATCAATATGAAAGTAGTGCCTTGGTGACCTCCTTCAACGTACCTCCTTCTGTCTTCATCCCAGATATCTTCCCATATGAAATTTCTAGAAGTGACATTATTAAGTCAACAGGACTTTCTGGTTTTGTCACAGGTAAAAAGCATTCTAAAAAATATTCTATTTGAAAATAATTTCTAACAAATCAAGATGGCAAGAACAGTATAAAGAATATCTCTATACCCTTTACCCTATTTTGTTCAGTTTCTGCTATTTGTTTGATCATCTGCATCTGTAGGTGTAACTGTGTACCCACCTAGTTTTTCCTGAACCCTCCGAAAGCAAGTTGCACACATCATGTACCCTGTCTCCTAAATGCTTCAGTGTTTATTTCCTAACAGAAAGAACCTTTTAATGTAATCACAATGCAGTTGTCAACTTCAGGGAATTTAGCATTGATGTTAATGCCTTGACATGATTAGCCCAGTGCCGTCCTTTATAACATTTCTCCCCCCAGTGCGGGATCTGGTTTAGGATCACATATTGCATTTACTTGCCATGACTCTTTGGGACTCTTGAAAATGTTCTCGATACCCATTGCCAAGGTACCGAGATTGTTTTCCCTTTGGGTAGGTTTCAAAAGTGAGAAGTAAATTCCACTAAACATTTTAGCCATATGTTAGAAATGGAATGTTTACTCGTGGTCGTGTGGTGGAAAGCATCTGATATCAGAAATTAGATCTGCAAAGATTCATTCCACCGTTGGTTTGAATTTACTAAGTGGCTTGTGATGCCCTCGCACTTACAGAGAAATGTGGTTGGTAGAACAGAGTTCTGGTGTGGAGGGAGACCATATTAGCAGGAAGACCTCAGGAACCCAGTCCAGGAACACTTCTGGGGCCCTCGGGGGGGGGGGGGCACTCCTGGTGTCATTCTGCCCTACTCCCTGATGCTTTTCCCCAACCTCCGGCAGAGGAAAGGTTACACAACCGTGGAGGAAAAGGTAAACAAGGCATCCCTTAGACTTTTCGTAACACTGTCCCTCCCTTGGAAAGACTGAGCTGTCGCACCCTGGTAGTATTTGACCAAGAAAAGGGAAAAGTTGTCTGACCACAGCCAGAACCTTGGTGATGGAACAGGCCTTACAAAATGTCCACTAGGCAGGAAAAGAGGTCAAGCACCTTCCACGTCAAGCGTCTAGACTCACAAGCTTGGAGAGACATGACAGAGCTGGGAACTGGGTCCTGCTCCTCGGGCCCCTCCCCCAGGAGCTGTGTCCACACAACCCAGAGCCATCCCGGCAGCTGGAGGAGACCCTGTGTGGCCTTGAGCATGTCATGGGGCCCGTGTGCCTTGGAGAGACCGGGCTAACGGCTCCCAGACTCGTGTTCGTGTTCCCCGGGGCACATTCTCCTCACCCGCCCTGTTGATGTCCAGTGACCGCCTGCTTTAAAGCTGGAGGGAGGTGGGGAAAAGAGGGTGCTGGAAGACAGGGCCTGGCCACACCCCGTGCCCGGCGGGATTGTTAGACATTCACCCAGGCTCAGGTTCCTCATCTGGGCGCACTTGTTGGCTGGTGGATCTGGCACTTTGGACCGCAGCTAATGAAGAACAAACCTTTGGACGAGTTCGCTGTTACCGAGCACACTGGGGTATGTGTGCAGCCCTGTGCACTGTGCCTTTCAACCCCCACAACCCTATGTGATAGGTAGTTATTGCCCCTAAGATAAGAGGGACAGTAAAAGGCAGGGCTGGGCTCCAACCTGGGACTCAGGCTCCAGGGTCCAGGCTCACACCCTCCATGCTGCAACGTCTCTTCATTCGTCACAGAGACTAGGCTTCCCGGCAACCAGAACTCCACCAGATCTGGGTCGTCCTGGCAAGTCACGTGACGCCAGAGCAGCCGTGTGGCCACGCCAACCCTTGAGGTCAGGGATGGCGCATCCCCGGGGCCCAGGAAGGTACACTGTGGCCCACCCCCTGGTGTTTGGGTTTCTAAGCATCATCAGAACAACATCCTTCTCAGCAGGTGCTTCAACTTCTGGGCTGTTCACCTTCCCTTTCTGAAGTCCCTTTGACCTCAGCTCCCTTTGGGTTTTGCTCTCCATTTTATAAATGACCTCGCATAAAATACACACCGGCTTACTAGCCTCCAGGGCCTCTGGTTTTAATTTCTTTGCCTGGGCCTTGGGTTTTCAGTTCATTTTGTCTTCAGAGGTCACCACTAGGTTACCCTGTTCCACTAACTCTAATATTATGAAAGCTTCATTCCGAGTTTTCTGGAAGCCAAGCTCCTTGTAGACTCAGGAACATGGAAAACTTGGCAAGCTGTCTGGTTCCTATCAGCAGGAAGGCTGCCTTGCCGCCCCTGCAACGGGGGTGTGCCCACTTCTCCCTGGCTTCCTGTCAAGGACACCACACGTCTTGAGGGCTCAAGAATTCCCAAGAGAAGCCCCCCCTGTCCTCCACATCAGGCCTGTCCAACAGCTTTCCCACTAACATCTGGAACGCCACGGGGCATGGCTCTCAAACGTGATAGTTCCTGGGGCGCCTGGGGGGCTGAGTCTTAGGTTAAGTGTCTGACTTCGGCTCAGGTCATGATCTCGCAGTTTGTGAGTTCGAGCCCCGTGTCAAACTCTGTGCGGACAGCTCAGAGCCTGGAGCCTGCTTCAGATTCTGTGTCTCCCTCTGTCTCTGCCCCTTCATCACTGTCTCTCTCTCTCTCTCTCTCAAAAAAAGTAATAGTTCCTGAAGCTGGTGGTTCTCTGGCTAATCGCAACAATACCTACTAACTGTTGAGCGCTTGTTGCATACAGAGCACTCTGAGTGGGTTATCAGCCTAATTCCTATAGCCACCCAGTGAGGTGGGTACTGTTACCTGCTTTCTTACCTGTGGAATGGAGATTACGGGAAATGCAAAGATTGACCCAGGCTCCCTCCATGCAGCATGAGAAATGGGATTTGAATGCAGGTCCGGGCGGCCTCAAAACCCCAGGTCATTACCAGCCTAGCCCCTTTCTCCTTATTGATAATCAAGATCAGTAAGGATATTGATGGATCTATTTTTCATTGTAGAAAAAACTTTTAAATGTAGGAAGATCACAGTTGGGCCCACTTCCCAAAACGAACAGTGACATTTTGTCATAAGAAAGAAAACATTACCGGGGCGCCTGGGTGGCGCAGTCGGTTAAGCGTCTGACTTCAGCCAGGTCACGATCTCGCGGTCCGTGAGTTCGAGCCCCGCGTCGGGCTCTGGGCTGACGGCTCGGAGCCTGGAGCCTGCTTCCGATTCTGTGTCTCCTTCTCTCTCTGCCCCTCCCCCGTTCATGCTCTGTCTCTCTCTGTCCCAAAAATAAATAAAAAACGTTGAAAAAAAAAAATTTTTAAAAAAAGAAAGAAAACATTACCAATAAAGCAGGACTCGACTGTACACCCTCCCCAGCCTTATTCTTCTTCCACTCTCTCTGCCTCCCTCCCTCCCCAAAGACATTCAGACCATTGTCATGGGCTCGCGCGAACTCATCCGTGTGATTGTATTCTCACTACGTATATGTGTGTCCATAAATAACATTTTGCAAAGGCTTAAACTTCAAATAAATGTTCTCATAGTGACTTTAATGTTCTGCCGCTTTACCTTACTCACTAACGTGATGCGATGTGTTCTCTCCGCATTGATACTTACATATCTGATTAGCATTTTAAATTTGACGTTGTACAGGTTCCATAGAATGAATAGAGAGCGATTTTTCATTCCCTTCTTAATGGCCGTTTGATTTATTTTGCTTCATTTGTTGTCATGGCAATCGATGCTGCCGTGGGTACCCTTGTTCGTGGTTTCTTGTTTGCGTTGAGACGGCGTTCTCTATACTCAAGGGGGGGCCTTTATTATTTACGTACAATTTTCTCAAAAAAAAAAAGACCAACAGTGCCTTGTTAGAAGCATTCTCCTCTGAAAGAATAAATGCCAGTTGCCTCCCAATGGCTATTAGTGAGCCCCAGTAAACACAGGGAGAACAGCTCAGATGTTCCCCGAGGGAAGTTTAAGAACTCTGTAAGTCCTGTTTTGATTGAGGCCATCAGGGCTCTTATGTAAATGAAAATATGTCTGAGTGTCCTGAGCAGGAGCCAATACTTTCGAGTACTGGTACTTGTCCTAAAGACAGGGCTTTATTTGAACAATTACCATTCAAAATGAAAGTAAAACCAGAATCCTGATTCACGGAGCCCCAATTACTCCTCCTGTGTTGCTGCCTGTTCCTCTTTGGAGAGGTCCCAAAGAACCTTCTGGGCTTGGGAACCTTGGGCTTGGATTCTACACCGGGAGTCACGTAGCTCCCCAGCCCAGAGGTGGTTGGTGTCCCTGTAGAGTTCTATGTAGGCACATCATATCAAGTGGCTGTGACATCCGCCCTCCTGCCTCACTGTCATTGCCCAGACAGTGACAAATTTGGTCCTGTCTGGCCAGAGTCAAAGCCCATGCATCTGTAGGTAACCTGAAAACAGAGCAAAGAGACATTCTGTGATCAGAAATAGTGTCAAAGGTGGGTGGGTGACATTTCCATTGTTCTTTAGAGTCCCTACTTAGCTTGGGTCCCACCCACCAAGACCACTCAAAGTTGCGGGTGCAGAGGCCGTGACAGGTTTCGAAGCCAGTGTGCCATTCCTGTGGTCAAGACCGGAAATATCGAGGGGTTTAAGAAACACCGAAATGACTTCTCAGATAATCAAGTTGTTGGAGGCTGTTTAGAGAACCTCTTTGGGAAACACCCTTCCTTTACAGAGTTGACACCGTGGGGAGCGACACTCGCTCCTTCTCACCACTTGTTTCTTGATAAGAAGTCTCATGCCGCTGCAGGCCAAGCGTGGGTTCTGCAGCCAGGACCTGGCCCTGCCACTTACAAGTCCCAGCGGCCACTCATTAGCATGCTCCTAGGTGCCAGGCACTGCACTGAGCAAGCTGTACGTGTGTGGTCAGCTCGATGATGTCGACATCCCAACCCCCAGAGCCTGTGAATCTGTTAAGTTGCATGGCAAAGAGGAAAAACATTGCGGATGGATGATCTTGAGCTGGGGAGGGCGTCCTGGGTTACCCAGGTGGGCCCAGGATAATCACAAGGCTCCTTCCACATGGAAGAGGGAGGCAGGAGGATCAGAACCAGAAGGAGGTTGATTGGAAGGCACTGTGCTATTGGCTTGAGGGTGGAGGAAGGAGCCACAGGCCATGGGATGTGGGTGGCCTCTGGAAGCTGGAAAAAGCAAGGAAATAGAGCCTCCAGAAAGAAGGCGGCCCACCCCTGGATCTTAGCTCAGTGAGATCGATTTTTATTCTTCTGACCTCCACAACCGTAAGATAATGCATGTGTGTTGTTTTAAGCCCCTTGGTTCATAGCAGTTTGTTACCGCAGTGACAGGAAAACTCAGCATTGTCACTCATGTAGACTTTGAGCGTTGGCTGTCACCACTATCTGCAGATGAGGGCTAGTGGCTGGGGGGCCGCCCAGCAGCCTGCAGGAAGTTCCACAGCCAGCGTGGGGCTGAACGGAGCCACGCCAGGTCTGACCCCAGGATCCTGTGACCTTGGATAAGCTATTTAGCCCTCAGTCGGGGCTGGGACTAGAAGGTGATGAGTGAGGCACTAACCTCGGGTGCAAAATTTCAGGGGACACAAAACAACCCTCAGTCTTCAGATAAAGTATATTGTAGTGCAATACTTTAAAATCGACAGTAATGCAAAAAAACACAATGAATGAATGGGGCGCCTGGGTGGCTCGGTCGGCTAAGCATCTGACTGTTTATTTCAGCTCAGGTTATGATCTCAAGGTTCCGGGATGGAGCCTTGAGTCGGGCTCCATGCTGGGCATGCAGCCTGCTTGCGATGCTCTCTCTCTCTCCCTTTCCCTTCGCCCCTCCCCACCTCAAAACCCGCGCTGAACAAAATATTAAAATTTTAAGTAAACATAGGGCCAGTCTGAATTCACATATCCATATAAGGAATGTATCGCAACTTTGCAGGATTGCTGTGTGGAATTAAATGAAAGAAACATCCAAACACGTCTCACACACACCTGTCTGTGGTAAGGGCTCATTAAATGCTGCCCGTGGCTTTGGTGGCACAGCTGGTGGGCGTCAGGCTGCTGAGGGTCACATCCCAGCGCTGCCATTCACTGTCCCAGTGACCCTGAGAAGGTCACTTCATCTCTCTCTGGCTGAAGTGACCGACAGACTCGGGGGTGGTATTGCCTCAGACCTCAACTCACCTTTAACTTTCCGCTTTCTTACAAATCGTGTGAGATTTTGCTATTCCTGAAATGTCTTCTCTTATTTCGGCCAGGTTGTTCACTTTTGATGAGTTTCATCTTCTGAAAACGCTACTTTTGTGGGTCTTCTTGCAACTGAACCCCAAAGTGCAGACAGTTCCTGTGCGGGAAACGGTGCTGGCATTTTTTACCAGGTAACAGGACTTCGTGTTGTTTGATGAAACGCACGTACGCCGGGTTTCTGTACTCGTAATATCATGGAGGAAAAGCGTCAGTGACATGATTTTTGATAGCATCATCATCTAGAGTGCACAGAATGCAATTTTCTTTATGGGGCCTAAGATTTGGGGGTGTCCTTGAGCCGCTGGAAACGGCTCACATACTTGAAAACATGAATAACATGTAGGTGTGATCATAAGAGACACTCATGTGCTTCCGAACACGTTCTGTCCAGCAAAAGACATGCTATACGAGGTACTCCTTTTATTTAGAAAACTGTATTACCAAACCACACTGACCTTAAAAACATCGTATTTTATTTTATTTTTTTATTTTTATTTTCTTTTAACGTTTATTTATTTTTGAGACAGAGAGAGACAGAGCATGAACGGGGGAGGGTCAGAGAGAGAGGGAGACACAGAATCCGAAACGGGCTCCAGGCTCCGAGCGGTCAGCACAGAGCCCGACGCGGGGCTCGAACTCACAGACCGCGAGATCGTGACCTGAGCCGAAGTCGGCCGCTTAACCAACTGAGCCACCCAGGTGCCCCAAAAACATCGTATTTTAAATGTACCTGGGGACGCCTGGTGGATCAGTTGGTTAAGGGTCTGACTCTGGATTTCCACTCAGGTCACGATCTCATGATTTTTGGGTTTGAGCCCTGCATCGGGCTCTGCGCTGACAGTGTAGAGCCTGCTTGGGATTCTCTCTCTTCCTCTCTGGCCCTCCCCCACTCACTTGCACTCTCTCTCTCTCTCTCTCTCTCTCTCTCAGTAAGTAAATAAATAAACTTTAAAAAAGGTACCTAAATTGGACCAGGTTGTCCTCACTTATATTTCACAACAGCATATAAAATTCTGAATTTTCTGAACAAATGAAAAAGCATTTGAATGTACAAAAGTTTCATAGAATTAACTCAAGTTTCTTATCCTCTCTAAACTTATAAGTTCTAATAATTGCGCGTTCTAATAATTGCGTATCTCCAAATTTCAGTAAAAAATAACTACAGTTTAATGGACACCATTTAATTATGCTTACTAATTCTGATACGTGCTTCTTTTTTAAAATGTTTATTTTTGTGAGCGAGAGAGAGAGAGAGAGAGAGAGCATGAGCAGGGGAGGGGCAGAGAGAAAGGGAGACACAGAATCAATTAAAAGCAGGCTCCGAGCTGTCAGCGCAGAGCCCAATGTGGGGCTTGAACCCACGAACAGCGAGATCGTGACATGAGCGAAAGTCAGGTGCTTAACCGACTGAGCCACCCAGGTGCCCCGACGACAGCACTTTCTATTTGTAATCTCATTTCATCTGTAAAAGACTACGGGGCTTGCTTTGTCATTCCCATTTTACAGATGACTAAACTGAAGTGGAAATGAACTATCCTGTCAGAGATCACACAAGTGGTAAGGGACGGGGTCTGACTTGAACTTGGCCTGCGGAAATCCCAAGACACTTTGCTGCCCATTCCTAGAATGGCCGATTGGATATCCTCTCTTGTGTCCACTCAGCTGGTTCAGTAATAGCTCCCTGGGCGCTGTGTTCAGAAAGATCCTGAGGCTGCCTCTAGGTTCGGTGTTGTTGTTAGCAGGGGACTTGGAGTGCGCCTTCCCCTCCCCGTGCTGCCCTCTGCTGTGAGTGTTTTCTATCTGTCCTATCAAGAGTGCCCCCATTAGCAGTGGCAGCCTGGGCACAGGGGAGCGGGGTGGGTGGCAGGGCAAAACCGGTAGTTCATGGGCTCCCTTTCATGCCTCTTTACAAAGCTTCGATTAAAACTTTGTATGTATGCTCACATCACGCGAGCTGGCTGTGGAGTGTGGTGGCCCTGTAGCTACAGACAGTCCCAGGCGGGCCGCAGGGGGTCTGCCTGGAGGAAGTGACAGATGGCATCACTTTCATTGTCGGGTTTAGGCATCGGCCCCCCACCTCAGCAGGAATGGGGTTTCCAGGCACGATAAGGCGCGTTCAAGGGAGCGAAGAGGCCCCATTCCTTTTACACGTGTGAGTTTAGCAGATAAACACATCTTCCACCTATTCGTCAGTGGCTTGGCCTGATCAAGCCAAGTTCCGTTTGCGTTGTTCTGAAGCAGTGAATCCTTTTCTGGAACATCTGTGCACCATGTTAACTAAAGAGCCCATTTTTCCTGTCTCGTTATTTGGGGAAAGCGGTATTCAGTGCCAGGATGATATGCACTTTGCTTAGTTTCTATATAATTTGCTTTGAGCGCAAATGTTTTACTAACCACCCCCCACTCTTTTAATAGCCCAAGAGACACTTTTTCCAGTGAGTCATGCACAACCAGGAAAACTTGCTCTCTGGTTCCAGGTTAGCTTTCATACTGGGAATGTCTTAGAACCGGGAGGTAGGAAATGAGCTGGAATGTGGAAACTGTTTTTAATGCGGTAGAAACAGAGGGAATGAGGCTCTCAGGGGGTGGCCCCCTGCTGAGAGGAGGGTGCGGCCCGGTTTTCCTGAGCTGGAGTCCCAGGGCTCCTCCTCACTATCATTAGCTTTTCCATTCCTCTTGAACCTACGCTGGTTGCCTCTTGACCTCACACCTCCCACACCTGGCATTTCCCAAGCCCCCGATGCTACATTGTTCCTTGTTGGAAACCATTTGTGAGTTTCCCTTTGGTCCCAGTATCTTCTACTGGGGGGCCCCGTGTTCTCTGACTGCAGCACAGCGGGGGACTCCCAGCAGCCTGTGCGCCTGCCTTCCCTCCCGCTTCCCCGCCAGCAAGCTTGGTGCCCCAGGGAGAACAGACAGATGGTCTGGGCCTCGGGGCTCTTCCCCTGCAGCTGTCCAGGCGCACCCCCGACTCTGAGGACCACGTGCCCATTTTTAGGATTGTGGGCGACTCTCCTCTCATCCCAGCTCGCTCTTCTGCCCTAGAACAGTGGCACCTTTAAGGTGTTCCCTCATCCATGGCCTCCGCCTCCCAAATGTGTGTCCCCTGAGCCTCCAGACTCAGCCTAGGGATCAGCACTTGCTTCTCCTGCTAATGTAACTCCCACCCGTTCTGCCCCCGCTGCCAGTCTGTCCACGGTGGGGCCTCCCCTGAGAGCCTCTCTGACCCCTGAGAGCCTGACGACCACTGATGTCCCCCGGGGACATCATGAGCAGCTTCAAGGAAGGGTCTGTGGGCCTTTATCACACCCCTAGCTTGTCTGGCACCGTGCTGTGCATGGAAGAGCTTCTGAAGGATGAGTTTCCAGCAATCGCTTTTTTTTTTTTTTTTAACATGTATTTATTATTGAGAGACAGAGCATGAGCATGGGAGGGGCAGAGAGAGAGGGGGACACAGAATCCGAAGCAGGCTCCAGGCTCCGAGCTGTCGGCACAGAGCCCGACCTGGGGCTCGAACTCACAGACCACGAGATCATGACCTGAGCTGAAGTCGGAGGCCCAACCGACTGAGCCACCCAGGCGCCCCCAGCAATCGCTTTGTGTGGCTTGGTTCCCCTCACGGAAGCGGGTTGTAATATGCTGATGCAAAATTCAGAGAACACTTTGTCTGTAACAGGGTCTGTAGCCAGATGACTGATGGCGGGTGCCTGCTTGGTGTTCTAGACAAGGAAGGGTTCCAAGGCTTTCTGTAGGCTCGGGGAGAAATAACGTCTCGGTTGGTTAGTGATGTCTACCCCGGACATGGCACTGGGTACTGGGTGCCTTGCTCCGTGTTTACTGTCCCTTCCTGCGGATCCCCGGGGCTGCCCCGCAGCAGGGCAGGGTCTTGGGGCTGCTGGCCCAGAGGAGCTGGTGGCCTGAAGGCTGGAGCTGCGAGAAGGCACTTCTGCTCTTAGTGGAGGAGGGAGGCTGCCGGGAGTCACAGCCAGCGTGGGCCAGAGTCGGGTCACCAGGGGAGCTGACCTTCACGGCTCAATGAGGCACCGAGGGGAACAGCTGGTCAGGTCTCTGTGGCCACGGGACATGCCAGGGACGCTAAAAGATGAGGCAGAGGAGTAGACCCCCTGGGAGACAGTTCATAGGCTTCGGAACGAGGATCAAGGAAGCTGAGTCTTTGGCCCGGTTTTTAAAGTTACGTGTATTGATGAAAGAGTGTAAATGACAGAGTGATCTATGAGGGATCTCCCAGTGGTCAGAGTGGACATCTTGAGGCCACCACAATATGGGGACTTCCCAAATGGGACCATACTTTTGTAACGTGCAGCAGTGGGACAAGTGGCCCGAACACAAGCTAGTGGAGCCCTGTGAGCCACTGGAAACAAGGCCACGCTGCAGCCGTGCCTGTGGCCTTGGCCGGCCTGGCGCCCGCATCGGAGGGTTTGGAACGGTAATTGAGTAAAAGTAGGGGCGCTTTTACTCAAAGTGGGTAAAAGTCGGGTGGCTCAGTCGGCTTGCATCCAGCTCTTGATTTCAGCTCAGGTCATGAACTCACGGTTTCGAAAGCTCGAGCCCTGCATCAGGCTCTGCCCTCACAGCAAGGAGCCGGCTCGGGATTCTCCCTCTGTCTCTGCCCCTCCCTTGCTCGAGCTCTCTGTCTCTCTCAAGATAAATAAATAAACTTAAAAAAAATTTTTTAAATAGATCAGATGCCCCTTTTCTTACCTGTCTTAGCCAGGTCTGGAAGGCACACTAGGAGTGAAGGTATTTGAACAGTCGACCCCAGTACCAGCAATGCCTGCAAATAAAGACATATGTCCAAGCCTTGTTTATTCTCCCAGGTTCTTTCATTCTTTGATTTTTTTTTTCAAGTTTTTATTCATTCTACCGGTAGTTATAGAACATGCACTCTATGCCAGAGACCCTGACAGAAAGCTGAAGGGGAAGTTTCTCTACCTAGCCAGACACGTACAAACACTTTGCAACTTATTTTCATGGCTGAGTATAACGGCATAGGAGGGGAGCATTCATACACACACACACACACACACACACACACGCACACACACACACGCACACGCCCCTTGGCCCCCACAGTCTGTTTTCTGGCAGTGGTTAATTTAGAAAAACAAATAGACCGGCCAGAATTAAATTTAACATTTCCTTGTAGGAAAAACAAAAAATGTAAGCAAAGCTTACACAGATCCACAGAGGAGAAGTCATCCTTTCTTTCCACTTAGCAGTCTGAGAAGTCCAGGAAAACTGTAAAAACTCATCAATTGGAGTAGGGCCAGAGGCAGGCAAGTTTTTCACTTTTTTAAAACTGCATTTTTTTTTAAGTTTATGTATTTATTTTGAGCGAGAAGGTGGGGAGCAGAGAGAGGGAGACAGCAGGTTCCCAGCCGTTAGCACATAGCCGGAGGGGGCGCTCAATCCCGCGACCTGTGAGATCATGACCTGAGCGGAAATCAAGAGTCAGACACTTAACCGACTGAACCACCCAGGCGCCCCAAAGGTACATTTTTAACCAAAGTATAAAATACATACAGAAAAGTGCACAGACCTTAAGTGGATTTCCGCAAAGCTCACACATCTGTGTCAGCAGGGCCCAGACTGAGGGACAGACTCGACCAGTCACCTAAAGTGTCTTATCTCAGTCCCCACCTTTCCCAGAAAAAGGAAAACAACATCCAGGCTTCCTTTACTTTCCAGATGTCTTGGCTGCTTTTGAACTTTGCGTAAACAGAATCTTACAATATACACTTCTTAATGTCTGCCTTCCCTTTCACTCAATAACGTATCTATAAAATCCGTCCAGGGAGGAACAGCCAGGGAAGGCAAGGGACTTGCTCAGGGTCCTTCTGCAATGAATTGGCAGAGGGTCTTCTAGATCTTTGGACACGTCCTTTTATTCTATTTTTTTAAGTCCGTTTATTTATTTTGAGAGAGAGAGACAACATGAGTGGGGAAGGGGCAGAAGAGAGGGAGAGAGAGAGAATCTCAAACAGGCTCCACGCTGCCAGCACAGAGCTCAATGTGGGGCTCGAACCCATGAAACTGTGAGATCATGACCTGAGCTGAAACCAAGAAATGGACACTTAACCGACTGAGCTACCCAGGCACCCCCACATCCCTTTCTTTTAAGATTCTCCAGATTGTAATTCTGGCCCTTAACTGATTTGTTAATCACTAAGTGGGTCCTTCTTAGACACAAGGATGGGTCCCAGCAATGGGCTTACAACCTTTCCTGAAGGAGGTCACTGAAAACGGTCAGTGAAGCCATTTTCCGCATGATCCCAACGCCTGGATTTCCCTGGCCGCTGCTGCTGAGTCTCCCCTCCTTCCTGGGGCCTATCCAAATCTGATCCAACCTTGACAGCACTAGCCGAGGACTCCTCCGGGAAACCTTCCCAGATCTCACTTGCGTACAGGACAGATTCCTCCTCTGAGCTCCTCTGTGTAGAGGGAACGAGCGCATGTGCTGACTGGGTGGGTGGGCACTGACCTGACAAACCCAGCTCCATGTTCCCCCCAGACCCTGAGGGGGGAGCCTTGGAGGAGAGCCACCATGCCACGGCCTGCGCCCCTGACCCCTGAGCCTGCTGATGTCTCCAGGGAGACGCTCTGTGATCCTATGTGCTGGGGCGGCCAGAAGCCACGCATCTACTGTGATTAATTAGTGGCATTTGAAATGTGGCAACAGAGTCATCATGAAACTGGGCACCCCTGGTGTGAGAACTCTCATCTCTTAACCGGAACATTCATTTTGAAATATCCCATGAGTCACGGACATGAGCGCCATTAAATTGGTCTCAGATTAGCCAAGCCCTATAGAGGGGGGTAGGTATATTTGGGGACAACGGGGTTTCCCGTCGCTGGACTTTGGTGTTTCTTGCCTTTTTTAAATTTCTTCTTTTGCTCTGACCACATTGCCTCTGCTCCGCTAGAGTCTGGCTTTCTGGAAGCTGAATCTCCTTTCTTTTCAAGGTCCCTAAATATTACCCCCATTCCTTACTAACTTTTCACTTCGGTCACATGGCTTCTTGGCTTGCCACCCAAATGGGGCGGACCCAGTGTGTCATCTTCAATGAGAGTAGAGACGTGGAAGGAGCCCAAGAAGTGTAGAGCGTCCAATGCAAGAGGTCCCTCCAGAGGGCAGCTAAGGTTCTCGTTACACAGGATTTCTAGACCCAGTTCTGCCGTTGGGCAAAGGTTAGGACGGACTTTCTTGTCAAGATGACATCGAACTGGGTCTCAATGAATGTCTAGTAGGACTTGACCCAGCAAATAAGCGTGGCAACAGCAAGGGGGCCCATAGCACAGGAAACCCAACCTGGAGCAGTCTGGTCTGTGTGCACACGTGTGTGCGTGTGTGTGTGTGTGTGTGCATGTGTGCACGTGTGCGTGCATGTGCTGGGGCGGGACAGCTGGCGTTCCTTGAACAGACACATGGGCGCATGGAGGGAGGGGATGGCAGGACGGAGGCTGCTGAGTTGGCGGGATCGACTCCTCATCCAATTCATTCACTCAACAAATTGCAAGCCGGCTGAGCGCCAGGCCCTGCGAGAGGCGCCGAGAGGACAAGAGCAAACAGAACAGATGCCAAGCCCCAGCTTCGCGGCGTTTACGACCTCGGAAGCAGAGACAGACAATACGTTCAGTGAATAAGATGCATGTTAGCAGATGGTGGCCCTGAGTCTGGGTCCCGCTCCTGTCACAAGCCGGCTGGAAGTCTTTGGACGAGAACCTGACCTTTCTGCAGGGACATTAGCAAGACCCATGTATCAGGCGCAAGTTTGTTCGGACTCGAAGAAAAGGCCCTTGGCGGGAGGCGCTGAAAGGCAGTGACATCTGATAGGTGACAGTGGGAGCGGCCATCAGAAGTGTTTCACTTACCGCACCGTGGGGTTAAGAGGCTAGAGGATGGGCTCGTGGTTGCTGGCTTTCTGAAGGCACCCAGGTCTATACTGAGGGACGGCTGGAAAAAAGCCGTGTGCCCTTCTCATCACGAGGTATTGCCTCAAAGAGTGCAGTTTTTTTTTTCACGCTTCACCTTAAAATTTAAAACTACTATTTCAAATATTTTTTCACAGAAATGAAGTAATGTTTTAATCCTAGTTCTTTTTTATGATAGTAAAGTATTAAGATAAAATTGGCCTTGTTAGGGGCGCCGGGTGGCTCTGTCCGTCGGTTAAGCCGCCGACTTTGGCTCAGGTCATGATCTCGCAGTTCGTGAGTTCGAGCCCCACGTCGGGCTCTGTGCTGACAACTCAGAGGCTGGAGCCTGCTTCCGATTCTGTGTCTCCCTCTCTCTCTGCCCCTCCCCCACTGGCACTCTCTCTCTCAAAAAAAAATAAATAAACATTAAAATTTTTTTAATTAAAAAAAAAGATAAAATTTGCCATTTTAACTACTTTTATGTGTGTCATTGAGTGGCAATTAAGTACATTCACACTGTGGTGCAACCATCCCTGCCTTCCATCTCCAGAACGTTTTTATCTTTCCAAACTGAAACTTTATCCGTTGAACAATTAACGGATCTCCATTCCCCTGTCCCCCTGCCCCTGGCAAGCACAGTACTCCTTCTGCTTCCATAAATTCAACTCCTCTAGGAACCTCACGTAAGTGCAATCACATAGAATTTGTTCTTCCGTGTTGGGCTTATGTCCCTGACCGTAAAGTCTCCAAGGCTCATCCATGGAATATCATGTGTCAGAATTCCAAAGTGGATATTTTAAGGCTAAAATTTGAGGTGCTGGGGTCATGGGGCCCTGAGTCAGACACACAGGAAGGATAAATGACGCCGACGGATGACAGGATGGGGGAAGTGAGAAGGTTGTGGCTAAAAGCAGCTCTAAAATTACGACTGGTGCCAGTCAGAGGGACACTTGTCCTGGGCATTGCCTTTCAGGAAGTCTGGAGGGGGGGGGGGCGTTGTCCCCGGGGCCCTTGAAAGCAGGACCCAGAGCCAACCTGGGCATGTCTTTCAGTCTCAGGGACCTATGAACTGTCCTCCCCAAAGGGGTCATGCCCCAAGCGTTTCTTGAAGACCTGTAGGAGGCAGACACTATGGCCTGACGTTTGTTCCAGAAAAGTCAGTGCTAAACCCACAGGGATCTTTGCCCGGATGGCATTGAGTGCCAGGGGAAGCCAGGCCAGCATTTGATCCCACCAACAGAGCCGGGCAAAGAGGCCCCCCAGCTTTGTGTTAGCTTCCTGTCACATTGGGTTGGGGTAATGAGCCCATCATCGGGCCAGAGAGTAGAGGATGCCTCTGCCTTCAGACGGTGGAGAGGAGCCGGGTTCGATGGAAAACGCACTGAGCTGTTCTCAGGAGGCCTAGGTAGAGTCCTGGCTCTGCAACAGTCGGCCTCACCCATCTCCAAGGGCAGGGCTGTGTGCATCGGTTCAAGGTGCTGGACCACATTCCTCCAATGCTTTCAGATTTTAGAAAATCAACAGCTGAAGCCACTGTCTTCTTCCTCTGAGATGGCCCAAGGCTTGGGCAATTCAGAGGCTGGCAGTGACAATGAATGCCACCAAAAACAACTCCATGCCCTTGGACAGCTTGAGTCCAGGTCACTTTCCCAGGGACGAGAGGACAGTGGTGGTAATCACGAGGTACGGAGTGCTTGTGGGGCATCGGAAGCTGTGCCCAGCACCATCACCTTTACTCTTCCTTGATACCCATGGAGACACACGTGGCCGTTGTCCCCACTTGACAGAGAAGGAGATTGGAGCTCAGGGAGGCTCAGTCACGTGACTGATGGCCAGCTGGTCCAGGACCGGAAGCTAGTCCAAGCTCACGGAAGCATGATTAGACAACAGATGAGCAGACTCATGACCTCGTAAGTCAGCCACCACCGGTGCCACTTTCCTGTGACCCAGAGGGATCTTAAAGTCCAATCACCTGTCTCCACAAAGCTCTTTCCCGAATCCTCTGGGAAGGGAGGTCTGTCGGGAGAGTTCCTGGCTGATGGGCTGTCGGGTCCGAGCGCCTCTTCCAGGGAGACTCTGCGGCTTGGCTTCCTGTACCCTCCCAGCAGCCGTCCCACAAAGCTGCAGAGTTGGTGCCTGGGGGCTTCTGAGTCGCAGGGGACGTGCTGTCCTCAACCGTTCAGCTTTCTGGGCTGAAAGTGTCTCTAACCAGCAGCTCCAGCAAGTGCTCCCTTCTTAGGGCAGTACCAGAACGTAGGTGCCCTTGCCGGGGACGCAGGCTCATTCCCTAGAGCACTCGGCTGGAGGGGACTGTGCCAGCTCGGCCCCTTCTTCCCTCCGTGACACCTACACCCAGTATGATGTCACCTAGCTTGTTCCTCCGTTAAATGGTGAGAGAGAGGCAGGAAAGGGAACAAGCGAGTCTTATCCGTCCACTTGCTTCGTGATGAAGACATCACGTTCTCTGGGTACCGGCCCGGCCTACACTAGCCCAGCTACATGTGCGCAGGCTGACGGAGGGCGGGTTCCGGGATCAGTAGAACTGTACTGTGCCTGAAAGCATCAGCATTCCTTTATTTACGCCTGATCTGTCTACCACCAGAGACTGGCACCCAGTGGCATCTAACAAATAATCACTGAATTGAATCAACTCATTTGTCTTTGTGCCCCTCTCCCACCCCATGCGCCTCAGCATCCCTAAACTAGCTCCTGGGACCGCGGACACGGAGGGTCCCAGAAATTCCTAGGACTTCTGAAAGCAAATGGTCCTTAGCAGGCTGGCGGGCACCTCCAGCAGGACACGGGGCCAATGGTGCATTCAGTCTGGCTGAGACAGGGTGTGATTTGAACATCACTCTTGATTCATGGAAAAATAATCTGCGGGCGCCCTTGGCTGGTCTCATACGGATCTGCCTTGAGGGAATGACTTTGCGTTTCCAAAGGGACTCAGAAAAATTACTCCCGTTGTCCCCATTGATGAAACGTGACGAAACAAGTTGTTGCAAAACAAGAATGGTGAATGTGTGTCTGCGTGTATGCGTGTTCGCAAAGGGAATCTGATCTCAACCCAGCCCTGACCTTCAGCACGGATGGAAATTAACTGGAGCTTAGTACCGACGGTAACTGCAGAACAGCTACTGAAATTCGTCACCCCGCTTTCCTTCTTTTTAACCCTACCAGAAGGCACTTTTGAAGGACCTAAGTTGGTCACTATTGAAAGGGCAGCTTGTGTAGAGGAGGAGTACAAAGTCCTGCGTTCAAGTCCTAATTGAGCCTTTGTTTTTTCATCCGTAAAATGGAGCCCATGACACCTGCCCTGTCTGGCCCGCAAGAAGTTTGTGAGGCTCAAGTGAGAAAATGTATCTCGAAACCCTCCATAAAGTAACATATGTTACCGCCAGTCACTTACTTCATCAGTATGTGCTGTGTACCTGCTCTGTACATAGTGTGGCAATGGATGGCAAGGGACTAGGACCAGTGTCTCGTTATCACCTGTGGGGTCAGCCTTCACCCAGCCTGTCCCAGCTGCCCTCTGCTTCCGCACGCCTCACCCATCCAGAGAGAACCAAGCACATCTACCCCTGACGGGTGAAACCACTAGTCTCTTTGACACGACTCTCGTTAGCCCTCGCCAATTCCAGAAAGGAGGTTTAATGACAGTCTCTTGTTCCTCTTTGCACCTCTGCTCAGCTTCTCCAGGAAGAATTCCTTTCTGGATCAGGACACGGGACAGAGCTTGGTGCCACTTTTCCTTTGCCTGCGCCTGCACGGCATCATCAAAGGTAAGCCCTGCCTGAGTGAGTGCATCTGGGAAGGCCCTTGGGGACCCGCCCCACCCTCAGCAACTCCCAGGAAATACCCCACAGGCCTTTCCAAAGGAATCAGCTGGGATATGGCATGGTCACCTCCAAGTTGTGTGACTTTGGGAAAGTCACATAACTGCCTGGTCTCAGTGTCCCAGTCTGTAAAATGGGGGATAGTCAGAGCTTCCGTGAAATATGATATTGGATGAAGGGACTTATGGATTGTGAAAGTATGTGCAGCCTCCAAGGGCTGTGTTATTGTCATCTAGCCACGTGCCCTGCATCTTAGAGCGGCGTCCCCTCCAGGTCACTTGCTCCGTGGCTGGGGAGGAGACTCCGGGTCTGTGCGCCAGACCTGGCTTTCTCAGCCTCCTGCGCTGGGCCTGGGGGAAGGCATCTGTGACTTGGAAAGAGGAGGAAGCCCCCTGGGGAGTGTGTTTTGGGGCTGCCCGGGTGCCCCCCCTCCCAGACCTTTGTGAATAAAAGCACATTTGGGAAAGTTTTCAAAGCCATTTCCAATTATCCAGATAAAACGCATAGCTTTAAAACCCAGGAATGGTTGATGGACCCCAGGTAGTTTTGTCCAAGTTGCTTCTAGAGGCTCCCAAAGACACTGATGATCCGAACTCAGCCCTCCCTTCCTGGGCAGGATTTCGGCCAGGGGGCCTTGAACACCCTGGGGGAAAGTGCTCTGTGCCGGTCCACTTGGGCTCCATGCACCTTGTGACCCCCGGGGGGCCCTGGCCAGGCCCTCTAATCCTCAACCCTTGACTTCCTCCTTTTTCTCTCTGCAAATCAGACTTCTGCGGCTCTGTTATGAATAAATCTATAAAAATGTTCTCTTTGTGTTTCTTCCAAGGCAAAAATCTGGAGGAGTTAAGGCACATTAACTTCTTCCCGGAGTCCTGGCTGATCCGGGTTACAGCCAACCATTACCACGCAGTGAGTTGCCAGCTCAGCAAGGAAACAATTATTGCAATTTATTGCTTTTCTGACCTGGCTTTCTCTGGAGACGTGTTTTGCATTTGAAACCTCTGAGCCTTTGAGGTCGGGATGTTTCTGGCTCCTCCTTCAGGGGAGTGGAGAGATTCAAGCCTGGCGGGGAGGGGGGGGGGGGAGGGAGGGAGGAGGCTTGGGCGGAGCCAGGTGCTTCGGGCATGTGCACTGTTGACCTGGAGAGTGAGGGGGGGTCTGGGACTACTGGCTGCCCCGCCCTCCTGGCCCAGCCCCGCCCCCCCCATGGACACATACGTAACCTGTGCTTGTTACTGAAATTTTTTTTATTAATTTTATTTTTTTTAAATTTACATCCAAATTAGTTAGCATCCAGTGCAACAATGACTTCAGGAGTAGATTCCTTAGTGCCCCTGACCCATGTAGCCCCTCCCCCCTCTCACCCTCCCTCCAGTAACCCTCAGTTTGTTCTCCATATTTGTGAGTCTCTTATGCTTTGTCCCCCTCCCCGTTTTTATATTCTTTTTGTTTCCCTTCCCTTATGTTCATCTGTCTTGTCTCTTAAAGTCCTCATACGAGTGAAGTCATATGATTTTTGTCTTTCTCTGACTAATTTCGCTTAGCATAATACCCTCCAGTTCCATCCACGTAGTTGCAAATGGCAAGATTTCATTCTTTTTGATTGCCGAGTAATACTCCATTGTGTGTATAAATCACATCCTCTTTATCCATTCATCCATCGTTGGACATTTGGGCTCTTTCCATACTTTGGCTGTTGTTGATAGTGCTGCTATAAACATGGGGGTGCATGTGTCCCTTCGAAAGAGCACACCTGTATCCCGTGGATAAATGCCTAGTAGTGCTATTGCTGGGTCGTAGGGTAGTTCTCTTTTTAGTTTTTTGAGGAACCTCCATACCGTTTTCCAGAGTGGCTTCACCAGCTTGCATTCCCATGACATTTTTTAAATGCAGAGAAACTGAATGAAAGAAAAGACATACCCCTCAGACCCATCACCCAAAGACAACCTACAACCACTACTAAGATCTCGTTGTGTTTTACTGGCCGCAAACTCTTCCACCAAGAACATCTGCTATATAAACAACACTACTTTGCCTCTCTTTTAGTGCAGAAAATTTGCCACGCTCCTATTTGTTAACTATTAGACATGGCTGTAGGCTGAACATATTTGCACGTGATGGTTTATTTTACTATCCTTAGAATTACTTTCTTGCAGGAGATTGTCAAGAACAGAAAATACTGGCCCAAAAAAGGAATGTTCATTTTTGTTCTTGATATGTAGTAACAGTTTGGGACCAAAACGCTCTTCCCCCCGTAATGAATGAGTTTGCTTCACTTCGTACATGCTCAGCAAATTGGGCGTTTTTATCTCAGATCCCTTTTGTCAAATGAGAGGCAAACAACGAAATCTCATTTCTCAATATGCATTCCCTTTATTACTAGGAAATATGGATATTTTTCCAAGTGGCATTTCCCCCTTTGTGAATTGTCCTATGCCAACTGTTGCAGTTCTTGTGTTTCCAATTGTGCATTTTTAGAGATGAAGTGGGGCAGTGTTTGAGTTCCGAAGATTTATGAGTCACTAGTTAAAATTCAATTCAGCCCAACAAATACCTATTGTAATGTGCAAACCACAGCGCTCAGTGCCCCTGCACAACAGATAATGACTCCATGGAACCGAGCCTCTCTGGGACGTAACTCAGAACTGTGCTCTAACAGAGCACAGTGGAGGCGGGAGACAGTCCTTGGGGCTGGACACCTCAGGAAGTTCCCCTCCCCCCACACACACCCTCTTCATGTTCTTCTGACCTGGCCCACCTCCTTCCTTTTGCCCCTTGTGGGATCCCGCCATGTCATGGAGCCTGCCATGTGGGATCACGCTTGTGACTTTATGGGCGTGATCATTCTCTGCATCACAATCAGGCTATTTATGTGCACATTTTATTTACCCGGGGAAAATTCTCAGGAATTTTTCTTGTTCTCATCTCTCGTTCTCTGAAAGCATTAAGCACAGTACCTGGCACATAGTCGGCGTCGACAAATACTGCAGACTGGATCCATGGCCAAGTGTGGGATCCAGAGACAGAGCTATCTATCAAGCATGGTGGGGGTTGTGGGATCAATGAACTGATGCAGAGATGGGGAGAGATGCTCGTGTCCCAGGGTCAGATTGCCAGTGAACTGTGTGCACCTGTCTTTCAGCTGGAGAGTGGGGGTGACATGGCCCATGTTAAAGATCTTACCACCCAGGCCGTGAGATTCGGGATGCTCTTTAACCAGGTACAGACCCCTGGGCCCAAGCAAGGGGAAGGACTGTTTTCTCCCAGGCTTGGCTAAGGACATTTGTATAATCACTTCTTACCTCTGTTAGGAAGGCCAGGGAAGAAAAGAAAATAGTCATGTCTCTTCTGCATGTTCCCACCACACCCTGGGAAAAACAATTCGCAAGACAGGGGCCTGGGACAGGCCATTCATTTATCTGATGTGCACATCCAAAATTTCTCCTTGAGGGGGACCAACTGTCCTCGTTTTTCGGGGATGGAGGAGTTTCCCTGGGAAACAGGACTTTCAGTTCTGAAACCAGGAAAGGCCTGGGCAAGCGGGGATGAATTGGTCGTTCTCTTCCCCGCAAACATCAAGACTTGCCAACAGTTCCGGGAGAGATTCCACTCCAAGCCTGTGTTGGCAGTTACAAAGGGGAAGCTATTCTGGGCGGGTATTTTCATGGGTCCCCCAAATCAAAGCAGAGTGGGTCAGGGAACCTGGCTGCAAGGTATGTGGGCACTCAGCCACCAGGGGTGTATGCAGGGCTAGTGGCTGCATTCTGTCTTGGGTTCCCTGGGATGGGCACAGTTCTCCAAGCCATTGCTGTACTCAGTTGTTGAAAGCCACTCCAGTAGTGATCTCAAAAGAAGTTGTGTTTCAGGGACTCGGGGCTCTGAATCTATCATCAAAGACTCCCCTTTGGGTCAGGCCTGGATGGGCTGAGTCTACACCTCGCTTGCCTACACCTGCCTAAGTGGACAGACCGCACACCGCGGGGGCCAGGAGGACACCTTGCAATACCATGAATATGGAATATCTTTTAGGCCCATCCAAATTGGAGCAAATGCTTTGCTTCACAGGTCCGCAGGCCACAGATTATCTAAGAACATGCCCAACTCATCCTTCTCCCCACTAGACGATGTGCAGAGCAGTTAAGATCATCACTGAGTACAACCCATGGGGTTTGTGAAGTCACTACAGTTTGTTCGGCCCTTCCTGAGCTAAAATTGCTGTTGTGTTTTAATTAGTCACTTTTGTGTGTCAAATTAGTCGCTTCTGTTTCAACTAGAATTTGTTTTTTCTGTGTCCTCTTGCCTTTGAATACAGAAGGTTTCTTTCCCTGTCACTTTGTTGTTTGTTTATCCTTCCCAACTTAGGAGTATACAACTCATTCGGAAGTGATTGCCATATACGGATTCTTCTTTGAGATAAAGGGAGTCAGACATGATACTACCTCTTACAGTTTTTACATGCAGGTAAGAAGGACAGCGCACAGGAAAGTTGTGTCTCTGAAACAGTCTTTTAGACCCAGAGTCAATTCATACGAAATTAATAATAATTGATCAATCATTAGCTAATGATGAATACGAAACGTGTTATAAGCCTACTGCTAATTATGTTCATACCTGTGAGGCCATTTGATTTTTACAACCTTGGGAGGTTTGAGGGTCCATATGGCCCCTATTGGCAAAGATGGTGTTCCGTTCTAGACTCCGACTCTACGTTTGGGGCCCAGTTCGTCTTCTGTTCCTGCGTGATGGGCGATGCTTTACAGATGATCATTCTTCAGTGGAGGGAAGAGGGAACGGTCTTGTTTAGAGAGGCAAAGCAGGGCGGTGGACAGGACACCGGTGAATTCAGGAGGACAGAGGGATTCGCCTCAGTGCTCTTGCTACAGGCTTTTGGAGGAGTGCTGTGTTTTAGAGCAGAGTCGAAGTCAAGCTGCCTGGTGAGCCCCATGATGTTGACAAGCCCGTGAGCCTCCCCATGTCCGGCTTCCTGAGCCTTGAGATGGGGAAGGTAATAGGACCTACCTGACTTGGTTGTGGGCAGTATTACTGTGTTCATTTGTGCAAAGCATGTGGAACAGGGACTGACGCATAAGGCACTATATGATGACGCCGACAATGACAGTGACCACTATCATCAGGGACCGCTATGTTCCCCTTGGGATTTGCCTTGTAAGTCTCTAAGGCATCAAGCTCCTTGAGAAACCGTATCTCATTAGTCTTTTTATTATCACCACTAATCACAGTACCCGGAACACGGGGAGGTACGTTTGTATTGTGAGCAGGTAAATGGATACATGCACGCCTGCAGAAACCTGAGCTTCAGCCCCAGCTTCGCCGCTACCTCCTTCCATGCCCTTGAGTGAGTCACATCTCTTCCTTGGGTCAGTTCTTGTCTTCAGTGACTCAGGCATTTCCCTACATGATGGAATTTACTGGATGCAGGAGATGAATTATGTAACAACACCCCTCGAAATACCCGTGTGCACGCTCCATTGGTTTTTAAATCCTGGCAAGGCGATAGTGAAGACCTTCCAATTCGGTACAGCCTGACTTAGTGGCATTTTTCTGGGCTCGCCAGACCCCAGTCTGTCTGCCGGTGGTTTTGGGGGGGGGGGGGGGGTCAGATGCGAGCTGATTCAGCAACGGCAGCCGTTGTCAGGAGGTGGGGCTGCGGGGAGTACCCCCTTGCTCTCCGCACACCTTACACGGGAGAGTCGACGGACCACATTTTGCTAACTCTGGGTCACCCCAGTTTCAGTTCCACCTAAGGTGGGTCACCCTCCTTGCAGAGAGTGAGGCACAGTGACGTGGTCTGCGAGCACGGCCCCGTCAGCCTGCGGGCGGAACGCCTGGTGAAGTACGAGATCAGAGCCCAGACCCTGGTGGACGGCCAGTGGCAGGAGTTCAGGACCAACCAGATCACCCAGAAGTTTGGGTTCTCCAAGCCATCCTGCAGAAGCCACGTGAGTGTTTGCCTTTGACTTCTTCTCTTTTATGTCTTTTTTTTTGCACTTTCTCTCCACCACTCCTTTTTTTGGGCGATCACTGGCTTTCCATCTCCAGTGGTCCACAGGGGAAGCTTGCTCGCTTTCTTAATAGACGGTCACAGCTCCACGTCACGCTCAAGAGAAACCTAGAATAAAAAGCTGAGGGTGTGGAAAGCTATCACTATCACGCCAGATCCAGTTTGTAAATGTCAAAGGGTCCTGTTTTGGGAGGAGGGGAGGTTTGGTGGAGTGTGCCTGCCACCATCGCCTCCACTGTTGCCTGGACATCCCCCTGTGACGTGCCCCAAGATCCATGGCCTGGCCCACCTGCCTCAGTGGCCGGCGCGAGCATCCGGGCGGATTCTGTACCTGGCCTGGCTCCTGAAGGGTAAAATCCAAAGTCTGCCAGAGAGCCTGTCTGTAGTCCTAGGAGGAACTCTGAGCGTGAATTTCAGGAGGTCCAGGGGCCGCCCTGGGTGCCCGGCAGGGAGTGGGACTCAGCTTTAAGCCAGGGGGTCCTTCCCCATCCCGGCTGCGCATCAGAAATCAGCACGCTGGGCTGCTGGCGAGGTCCACGGGCCTGCGCGCCACCCAGCTCCTGAGGCGATGTATTCCACAGCGGGGCCCGACATCCGTGTTGTTTAAAGCTTCCCAAGTTATTCTCTGTGATGTCAGAAATCAGAACCGCGATTTCCCCTTGTGGAGGTGGGGGCAGGGAGGGGGGGGGGGGCACCAGGATATTGGCCAGGAGGGAACGTGTGACGGTTTCGGGGGGTGCCTGAAATGTTCTCTGTGGTGATCGGCGTGGCAGTCACCCAGGTGTACTCCCTCGTGAAAATTCACCGAGCCAAACCCTTAAGATGTGTGCACTTTACTGTATCTAAGTCATACTTAAATGTTTTAAAGTTTGCTTTACAGACCTTCCCTAGGCGGTTCCAATGTGCAGCCAGAGTTGGGAACGGCTGCTTACACCACTGTTAAGCCCCTCCCCCCCCCCCCCCCAGGAGAGCAATCGTGTTCATCCTAAAAGCCCCATTTGCTTTCTTCCGTTTCATCTTCTAGGCCTTGAAAATCCACACCGCGGGCCTTCCAATCTATGCAAGTTTTTCATTCATCTTCCCAATGTCTTGACAGTTTCCAGAAGAACCTGTGGGATTTTTCTTTCTTTCGCCAGTGTCTACATAAAAGAAAATAAAACGGCGTTAAAGGGACTGCTCAAGCATTCAGGTGACTTTCCTAGTGGACAGCGAGGGTTCTCAGCAGAACTTGGGCCCCCTGTCGGGCTGCTGTGACAGAGAACCGCAGGCGGGGGGGGGGGGGGGCTCACAAACAGCAGACGTTTACTGAACACAGTTCTGCGGGGTGTGCAACATCAAGATGCTGGCACATTCAGGGTGGGGGCCGGTGATAACTTGCTTCCTGGTTCACAGACGGCTGCCTCCTCGCTGGGCCCTCACATGGTGGAAGGGGCGAGGGGGCCTCTGGAGCCACGTTTTTGTTTTTGTTTTTTTTTAATTTATTTCTTTATTTTGAGAGAGAGAGGATAGAGAATCCCAAGCAGGCTCTGCACTGTCAGCACAGAGCCGCATGTGGGGCTCAAACTCACAAAGCATGAGATCGTGACCTGAGCAAGACTCAGATGCTTAACCGACTGAGCCCCTCAGGAGCCCCGTGGGGTCACTTTATAATGGTTAGAATGGGGCCATCACAACCTACTCACTTTCCAAATACCCATCACTTTTGGGGGTTAAGATTCAACATAGGGGTTCTGGGGAGACCTTCAAACCAGAGCACCATATTTGTATCATTTGTGGATGGAAAGTACCAGACATGAGTCCATTCACCATCCTTGACCTCAGAGCAGCCGGAGGTCAGCCCTAACTTGCTGCTTGAGCTGGAACACTGCGACGGGCGCATCAGCAGTGACACCGAACTCCAGTTGGGAGCACTGGTGCGTCTCTGCCTGCTACACAGCACACACCAGACCACTGTCCTTGCAGCTTTGGTTCAGCCAGAACAGGCAGCAGGAAGGGACCGGAGCCGTTACAAGGTACAGAGTGACTTATTTCCCATCTGCCTTTTCAAATGGTGCTCACTGGTTTGGAGAAAGTGAGGTAGAGAGCCTTTCTCCCCACTTTGCGGATTCGTTTTCTGTTGCAGCGTAACAAAGGACCACAAATTCAGTGGCTAAAAACAACACACAGATATTGTTTGACAACTGCTGTGGGTCAGGAGTCCAGGCAGCTTTGCTGGGTCCCCTGCTCAGGGTCTCACAAGTCTGCAGTCTAGTGGCAGCTGGGCTGTGTTCTCATCTGAAGACATGACCGGGGGAGAGCCCACGTCCAAGTTCATGATGGTGTTGGCAGATTTATTTTCTTGTAGCTGCATCACTGAGGGCCTGGCTGTTCACTGGCTGTTGGGAGAAGGTCACCCAGGTCCTGGCGGCCCCCCTGCAGTCCCCTGCTGGGAGTCTTTCTCTATAGACATTTCAAAGCATGGCTGCTTGTCCTTCAAGGCCAGCAGGAGAGTGTTGCTTGTGCCAGTCTGTTAAGACAGAGTCTTATACCAAGGTAATCTTGGGAGTGACATCCGACCATCTTACCCATTTTGTCTGGACTAGAAGTGAGTTACATGTTCCACCCACATTCAAGGGAAGCGGGTTACACAAGGAGTCATCTCAAGTGTGCCCACTGCAGCATGTTATCCAGTGTCTTTGGGAAAGTGACGGAGCATCCTTGATGCTGTGCAGATACCAAGGTGGGCAAATTTTGTCTAATGATCACCTCAGTATCAGACATGGGCCGAAGGGACCCCCTTCCCAGCAGAGGACTGATGCCCCGTGCAGAGTGACCTAGGAGGGAGGGAGGGAGGCTGGTGGGAAGGTGGGAGATTTGGAGCAGAGAACTGGGAGTTGGATCCATTTTCCAGGGGTATCCCTGCTCCCCGTCTGCAAGTCCTGGCCCGTCTCCCTCACCAGCTTGCTTCTGGCCAAGTCCCGCCCATGGGAAGTAGTGACAGAGGCTTGAAGGACAAGAGACTAGGAGAAGCCAGGCGTTTTCCAGCAGCAGCTGTGTCTCTTTCGCGGCTTCTGCCTGCCTCCTGCCATGGTCCCAGCGTCCATGAAATGGCCCTGCTTCTGGTTCTGTGTCCCTTCAGGCCAAGAGGCCACAGTGCACGCTTCCTTCTGCTGCGAGTCTCTGGGTTATCTCATCCTCTGTTTGCCTTCTTAGTTCTTCCTTCATCCCCATAATCAGTTCTCTGTATTATATTCATTCTGTTTGAAATCCCTGGAGTACTGTGTGCTTTCCAGACAAGCCCCTGATAGGAAAGCTTTTGATTAGTTGGTAAGTGTGCCCCAGTGGGGTAGGTGGTTGGAAAACCCCATATGGATAATTCTTCCCATCCCTGCAGGGCTGGGGCAAGGGTGAGGCTCCCCTCGCACCCAAGTACTCAGTAATTCAGATAAATAATATTTTAATGCAATATTTAAAATTTTTAACATTTATTATGGAGAGACAGAGACAGAGAGGAGCAGGGGAGGGGCAGCGAGAGGGGGAGACACAGAATCTGAAGCAGGCTCCAGGCTCTGATCTGTCAGCACAGAGCCCGACGCGGGGCTCGAACTCACAAACTGCGAGATCATGACCTGAGCCGCAGTCAGACGCTCAACTGAATGAGCCACCCAGGCGCCCTTCTGATGTGATATTTGAAAAAAAAAATAAAAAATCAATGCTAAAAATCTATGATGCAGTTTGATGAATTACATACGGTGAGCACGCACATGTAACCAGCTCCGAGATCAAAACCCAAAAGAGCATCATCCACACCCCAGACACCCCCACCCCTGCTCACTACCCTCCCAGTCACTACGCCTCGAAAGTAAACACTGCCCCAACTGTCACCATTAATTAGTTTGGCCATTTAGTTGCAATATTCAATCAACAGTATCACACAGTGCACTCTCTCCTGTGCCTGCGTTCTTGTGTTCAACATCTTAAGAGATTCACTTATGTTTTCATAGGGAGGTACGGTTTGTCTTCAAATAAGCCTGATAGTTTCAGTTTTCTTTTTTTAGAACAGGAAATGTTATTTCTAATAATATAGGCTTGTCGAAGAAAAAGAAGAAAATACCAAGAAGAAAATAAAGTCCGCTGGGATTTTATTATGTTTATTATAAAGTTATTTATTTATTATAAAATGTTATTTATTGTAAAATTATTATATAACTTATTATTGTATTAGATTTTATTTTTTGTTATCTCCATCACTCACAAGTCTGGCAGGCAACCTTTTGGAATCAGTTGTAGGTGCACTTACAGTTTTTGTGGGGTTTTTTTTCCCCATTCAAAATGGGACTATGCCGTGCTTCTTCCTTAGAACCTTGATTTTATTCTTAAGGATGAAACAGAATGATTTCCTTAACCAAGGAGCGAGTATTTGGGGAAGAAGACAGCAAATGGTGTCATCTGCGTCACCTCCAAACTAATTGTGCCGAGTTGTACAAGTCGCCTGTCACTTTAAAAGTCACCTGTCACTTACCCTCAGTGAGCATTGCCGGTTCCTCTTGGGACCCCGCGAGCCTGTGCCATTGCTGCGTGTGACAGCCCCTTTACTGCCGGGCGGCCCCTGTGCAGCCGTGTGGGGGCGTGATGATAATGGCTCTAGAGAAAGAGCGGCCTCCTGGCGCTTTTCCAGAGTCCTATGGGATAACAGCGAACGTGAGAACTAAAACCTTCTGAAAAGCGAGTGTGAGTCTGCAGATGTCCAAGAGAGAAGAGGCTGTTTGGAAACACTGCTGAGACAGGGATGATCGCCCACCATCTAAACGATGCAATGGTGCCAGCTTAGCCCTGCGGAAGGTGCAAACTCGTGATCCCGGACCCCACAGGAGTTCGAGAAACTCGCAAAGCAGCAATGCCAAAACTATCTCCCTGAGGTGCATAGCCAAGCCGTGAGGGTCCAAAAGCCCGGGATGTAGGAGGAAGGCAGCCCCCCAAAGAAAGGGTAGGAATCTCCTGCCTCCAGGACCAACAACGGAAGGGCAGGAGGAAGAAGCACTTGACTGGCAACGAGAGGGGCCCTTGGATGTCATTTCTACCTGCTCATTGTACAGTGGGGGAAACCGAGGCCCAGGGAGCTGGAGGGACAGTTCTGGTTGGCAGATGCTTACCAAGCACCTCTGACCCATTAGGCACTTGCCACCCACCTTCTCATCGAATTCTCCTAACCTTTCACGAGTTAGCTGTACCTTCCACATCTGGCAAGAGTGGAAGCTGAGCCCCAGAGAGTAAGGCACTTAGGGGTCCAAAGCTCCTCAGAGTGACAGAGCTGGGGGCCACTCAGGGCTGGCCACAGGGCCGATGTGTTTCCACTTCCCTCCATGACCAATGAGAAGAGGCGAAATGTTTTAGGGTACTTTATTCAAGTATTGAATGAACGCCTACCTTATTCTCAACAAAACTGTGCCCTGAACATCCGGGGCATGCAGGACCATGCCGCGTAGGGCCGTGTCCCATGTGAAAGGCCATGTGATTCTGACCGGGGCTTTGGGACGGGGTGAGGGTGATCGCACTGAGAAGGTAGCACATACATGGGCCTTGGAGGGCGGGCAGTATCCTTGCAGGTGGAGGACGGGGCGGGGGGGGGGGGGGGGGGGGAGGCAGCCCACTGGTGGGAGCAGGCGGGTCTCCCGGTCCAGGGCTCTTGGATGGAAGGCCTCACCTGAATCCCCTGGGAGCTGGTACAAGAGGAGGTGGCCAGGCCCCAGCCGCAGAGGCTGACGTTGCAGTCCAGGGGACGCCTAGGAACCTGCGTTTTAAGAGGCTTCTTGGGAGGTCCAAACGCAGGACGTCTGCCCCCCCCCCTCCCGCGCACGCCCCCCCCCCTCCCGCGCACGCCCCCCGCTCCCGCGCCCAGAGACTCCACCCTGAGGGTGTCCTTCCCACCACAGGGTTCCCCGCGGCACCACACACACAACCGACTGCCTTCCTTGCCCGGTGGGGAAAATCTGACGGCTCCACCAGACCTGTGAATCTATTTCGCCACGCTGATTTTAATTTCACAACCAAATTTCCTGTCCTATGAAAGAAACAACTTTTCAGGAGGCGCCACCCCTTTCCACTAGGGGGCGAGGTCTGCCTCCAAAAGGGGAACCGGGATTTTCGCCGCAGAAATTCGCACCCCAAAACTTCACCTTGCGGAGTCCCCCTTGCTTAGTGGCTGAAAGTGAACTTTTGCACAGCCTACGTCAGGCGCTGGTCCTTTGAACGTCTACAGTGTTCACGTCAGAAAAATCTCTGAACTTGGGGAGCGTGGGTCTTGAGCCAAAAAAAATTTTTGAGATGATCTTACAAGCTCGTCTCTTCATGAGAACTTCTTAGGCCAGAATTTTATTTTATTTATTTTTTTTAATTTAATTTTATTTTTTTAATTTATTTAGTTTTGAGACAGAGAGCGACAGAGCATGAACGGGGGAGGGTCAGAGAGAGAAGGAGACACAGAATCCGAAACAGGCTCCAGGCTCCGAGCGGTCAGCACAGAGCCCGACACGGGGCTTGAACTCACGGACCGTGAGATCATGACCTGAGCTGAAGTCGGACGCTTAACCGACTGAGCCACCCAGGCGCCCCTAGACCAGAATTTTAAAACTCACAGTCATATGTCCACAGCAGTGACCGTGAGTGCTGGTCAACATAACCTGTTGTGTGCCAGGGCCGTGAACTCCTCTCTGCTTCTGTCATCACCCACCAGCTGGCTCACCTCCCCAGACCTTGCGTCCAAGAGGGATGGACAGAAGCCGCTCTGCGTGCAGCAACACCTTGAAGCCTTAAAGTCGTGAGTTTGGGTCCTAGCTCTGCCCTTTACTTTCAGTGTAGCCTTAGGCAAATCACCTAACCTCCCTGAGCCTCAGAGCCTAATCTGAAGTTGGCAAGTAATCCCGTGGTAAGTGTTAAATAAATCGATGTGTGATTTACAAAGCCCCCAACGCATAGCAGGAGCTTAATACGATTTATTCTTGCTTTTCCCTCATCGCTTGAGGTCATTTGGTACCTGTTGAAGGTTAAGAAGGACACTGTGTGATCTCCGGCAGATTCCTTTCCTTTCTCTGGGCCTGCTTTCCCTTATACAAAATGACAAGGTGAAAGTAGGTGCCCTGGGTGGACCTTTCCAGCCGCAATCTTTTGAGTCCTCTGATTCCCCGGGTGGAGGAGAACCCAAGTGGATGGATGAACCTAGGAGCCAGGAGAAGGAGGGCCTGGGGAAGAAATGAACTGCCTTCCCTTTCCACAGGCTCATCAGATGGAGGACCAATCAGAAAGAGTAAGAGCTACTTTTTTTTTTCCTGTCTCCTCTTTGGAGGGTTTTGCATCCTGGAGACTGGTGTGTCTGTGGGAGCGGACAGGGGAGAGGAAGTTTTTGTTCTTGCGAGCCTAGGCCGGGCAGGGGAAGTGCGGGGGGCTGCTGAGCTGCCGGGAGTGGGTGGGCTTCCGAGGGACTGGGTGGGGGAAGTCCCAAGCTGCATTTGCACGCCGGGTGTTGGTGTAGGAGGTGGTGGGGGCTGGTCCACAGACCCTGAGCCCTGGAGAAACCGGGCAGGGACGGCAGATTCTCTTGAAGGAGACGGAGACGGAGAAACCTCTGTGAGGGAATCCTCGGGGCAGTGCTGTCCACTGAACTTTCTGCCATCATGGAAATGCCCTATATCCACCCTGTCCAGTATGGTAGCCACTAGCCCCCTGTGGCCACGGAGCACTTGAAATACGGCCAGTGGGACTGAGAAATTGAGTTTTAATTTTAGGTCATTTTAATGTATTTAAATGGCCACAAGTGCAAGTAGGAGAGAAGTGACAGTTGCACCCACCGAGGAGGGACCCCCAGGTCCTTCCTGCTTCTGGAAATCCTCCAGGGTACTGAGCCTCCTGGCCTCTCCCGGAGGCCCCAGGAGTGTAACTTCAGCCTGGGCACCACCACCCCCCCCAAACATTTACAGACCGCTGGGTGAAGTCTACCTTTGGGGGGGGGGGGCGGGGGCGGGGGGCAGGAAGAAGCCAAGCCGGAGGGAAAGAAAGGCTCTCATGCCAGGAAAGCAAATTCAGCTCTGTGTGGGGGGTACATACAACGATGGTACCCCCCCACTTCTTCTACCAACACTGACGGTCATTTAAATTCAGATAAGTTAAAACGAAATAAAATTAACCACTGAATGTCTCCATCCAACGGGCCCCATCCCAAGCGCTCAGTGGCCACACGTGGCTAGGGGCTACCCTGCCGGGCAGGGTGGATACAGGACGCAAGGCTCCTACGGGCTCCGCTTGGTGACCTTGAATGAGTCATGTGCTCTTTGTGCTTTCATTCCCTGACTCATTCGTTCATTCCACAGACTGCTAGTGGCTGCTGCCGTGGGTCAGGCTTGGGTCAGGGTTTCAAAGGTGAACAGCGCAGGCCCTACCCTCACGGAGCCTGCAGGGTGGGGGGAGACGGTGGGGATGGGTGCCTTAGGGCCCTGAGGAGAGGGAGCCCAGTCCTGTGAATGCAGAAAGCAGAGAAAGCCGACAGAGACCCCAGGAGGGGGAGTGAGGCCCGTGAAGGACCCTCCCCAGGGAAGTGACACTTAGGCTGAGAGCAGAATAGGAATGGAGTTAGAACAGTTTGCCAGAGACACCTGAACAGAGACAGAAAGTACATTAGCGGGTGCTTGAGGCTGGGGGGATGCGGGGAGACTGCTAAGGGGCACAGGATTTCTTTTATCTTTTTATAAAAAAATTGTTTTAGGGGCGCCTGGGTGGCGCAGTCGGTTAAGCGTCCGACTTCAGCCAGGTCACGATCTCGCGGTCCGTGAGTTCAAGCCCCGCGTCAGGCTCTGGGCTGATGGCTCGGAGCCTGGAGCCTGTTTCCGATTCTGTGTCTCCCTCTCTCTCTGCCCCTCCCCCGTTCATGCTCTGTCTCTCTCTGTCCCAAAAATAAATTAAAAACGTTGAAAAAAAAAAATTAAAAAAAAAAAAATTGTTTTAATGTGTATTTATTTTTGAGAGAGAGAGAGAAAGTCAGCGGCGGGGAAGGGCAGAGAGAGAGGGAGACACAGAATCTGACGCAGGCTCCAGGCTCTGAGCCCGACGCGGGGCTCGAACTCACAGACCGTGAGATCACGACCTGAGCCGAAGTTGGACGCTCAACCAGCTGAGCCACCCAGGCGCCCCAGGGGCACAGGATTTCTCTTTGGGGTGATGCAGATGTTCTAAAATGGACTGATGGTGTTCATCCACAGCTCTGTGAATATGCTATGAATCGTTGACCACTGCCTGTACCTGGGTAAATTGTGTAATACGCGATATATCTCGATAAAGCTGTTAAAAAATGCAAAGAGGAAAAAAAATTAAAAAAAAAAAAAAAGGGGGCTCCTGGGTGGCTCAGTCAGTTAAGCGGCCGACTTCGACTCAGGTCACGATCTCGCGGTCTGTGAGTTCGAGCCCCGCGTCGGGCTCTGGGCTGACAGCTCGGAGCCTGAAGCCTGTTTCAGATTCTGTGTCTCCCTCTCTCTGACCCTCCCCCGTTCATGCTCTGTCTCTCTCTGTCTCAAAACTAAATAAACGTTAAAAAAAAAAATTAAAAAAAAAAATGCAAAGAGGAGGAGTTGGGGGCTTGGGAAAAGTCTCAAGCCCAGACGAGACAACATGTGCAGGGGAGCCTGGCGCCTCCAGAAGACACAGAGTCAGCGGAGCAAGTGAGTCGGACCTGGAAGCCACATGAGGGATTCTGGTCTTTTCTCAGACAGCAGCCAGGAGCATTGGAGAGTTTTTAAGCCTGGGCTTGACCTGATGAAATTCACATTCTGAAAACAGTGTCATTCTGGATCATATATGGCAGAAGGAGTGGGGGTGGGGGCACAGCAGGACGGAGCACACTTAAGAGGCTTTGGTGGTGGGTGACCCGAGGAGAGGGGAGGGGGCGTGGGCAGGGATGACAGCCGTGGGGATGGTGCCCCAAGGACAGGCTGGGAGAGAGGCTGAGCTCACCCCCCCGCTCTGTGCAAAGGGAATGACCATCCCTTAACTGCCCTGCATGAATGTCGACCGTGGGCCACGTCCCTGGCACCACCCAGGGGTGTGACTGTGGCCACTTGGGACAGACATTGTGTGCACTCTTTTAGAAGCGGGTGCACAGGTGCAACAGTTTGTTTAAAAATAACTATTCACGGGGGCGCCTGGGTGGCGCAGTCGGTTAAGCGTCCGACTTCAGCCAGGTCACGATCTCGCGGTCCGTGAGTTCGAGCCCCGCGTCAGGCTCTGGGCCGATGGCTTGGAGCCTGGAGCCTGTTTCCGATTCTGTGTCTCCCTCTCTCTCTGCCCCTCCCCCATTCATGCTCTGTCTCTCTCTGTCCCAAAAATAAATTAAAAACGTTCAAAAAAAAAAATTAAAAAAATAACTATTCACGGGGAGCGAATGGTAGCGGGGAGTCAGTTTAGCCTCCGACCTGAGCTGAGGTCATGATCTCACAGTTTGTGAGTTCAAGCCCCGCATTGGGCTCTGTGCTGACAGCTCAGAGCCTGGAGCCCTGGAGCCTGCTTCTGATTCTGGGTCTCCCTCTCTCTCTGCCCCTCCCCCACTCATGCTCACGACCGTGTGCACGCTCTCTCTCTCTCTCTCTCTCATAAAATAAACATTAAAAGAAAGAAAGAGAGAGAGAGAAAGGAAGGAAGGGAGAGAGGAAGGAAGGAAGGAAGGAAGGAAGGGAGGGAGGGAGGAAGGAGGGAGGGAGGAAGGAAGGAAGAGTGAGCCTAGGAGGTAAACTTCTGTGGTAGATCATCATTATAATGGCCCCAGTAAATCCCACCTCCCCATGTTCCTGCCCCTTGGCAGGCTCTATCCATCAAGAGATGATGCCTGTTTCTCCGCCCTCTTGGAGCTGGGCTAGCCTCAGGGTTTTCTTTGGCCAACAGAATATGGAAGAAGGAACATCGTGTGTGTTCGGAAGTCTGGACACGAGGGGCCTTGCGGCTTCCACTCTTGCCTCGTGGGAACCCTGAGACCAGACCGTGCAGCAGCCCAGACCGGCCTGCTGGAGGCCTCTTGAGAGACCAAGTGGAAGAGAATCAAGGGCCCCAGCCCACTGCCAGCACCATCTGCCAGACATGGGAACTTCTGGCCCAGTGGACCCTCCAATCAGTGACCTCAAAGGGGGATCACACTGCAAAGGATTTGTCCAGCCAACCCTCAGAATCACAAGAAATAATTCACTATTATTTGAAGCCACTACATTTTGGGGCACTTTCTAACCTCACAATAGATACTGAAATACCCACCCTTCTGATGAAACAAATCCACTTTAGGTATTTATACCAGTAAAAACAAAATCAGAAAACTAGCCAATGGTTTAGCTACAGAGGTGTTCCTTGAAGCATTGTTTATGATACAAAACCTCGGCATGATCTTAGATTATCCAAAAGCAGGAATTAGATAGAATGTGGTACATCTGTATGTTATGGAATCATTAAAAAGTTATTGTTGAGGTAGGCGAGTGGCAAGATTTACAGAATTACAGCTAGTTGGAAAACAAGACAAGTAGAATATGCAGATTTTTTAAATTTTTTAAATTTAATGTTTATTTATTTTGAAAGAGGGAGAGACAGAGCGCAAGCAGAGGAGGGGCAGAGAGAGAGAGGGAGACACAGAATCCGAAGCAGGTTCCAGGCTCTGAGCTGTCAGCACAGAGCCTGATGCGGGGCTCGAACTCATGAGCCGTGAGGTCATGACCTGAGCCGAAGCGAGACGCTCAGTGGACTGAGCTCCCCAGGTGCCCCAAGAATATGCATATTTTAATTACATTTTAAGGTAAAATTGATGGGTCCAAAGGCAAGGGCTATTTCTATTTGATATCGGTGAACTGCTCTCTAAGCTGGACGTCACTATTTATCTTCCCACCAGCAGTGATGAGCCTTTCTGCTTCTCCACGTCCCAGTCACGTCCCCCCAGCCACCTGCTGACATTTGCCAGGCAGGTCAGTTCACTCTCAGAGCTGATGTGAGTTACAGCAAAGGTAGCTTCAACCTTTATTTCACTGAACAGGATTTCCTGGTTTTTTGGCCACCCAGAGACACCTTCCCCTGACCCATTTCTCACCCAAACAAAGGGGTCTGATTTACTCCTGGACTCCCTTTGAGAAAAGGAACGTTTCAGGTGCATGGTGAAAACCCAGCAGGAAGCCAGGCGTCACACCAGTGCCAGTCGGATGGGACTGCGGCTGGCAGCAGGGGAATTGTCATGTGTCAACCCGGCACAGCAGAAGAGGCTCGGTGAGTCTCAAACACAGTGATTAACTTCTCTTTAATCTCTGCATCGCTGAGCAGCACAGCCCTACTGCACGGCTTCCCCAGCAAGCTCTGCATGAGTCACTGATGTCTGACTGCGGATGTCCTACTGTGGCCTGAGCGTGTTTCATTTCAGGCGGGTGTGACTGGTCCTTGATGTGCCCTTGAGATGCCCAGGGAGTGAGTGATGCCTGCTGTCCCCCTCCGACAGCAACCACAATGCCTTATTTAAGACAAAATAATATTGCTCTCGAGTCTTTTTTCTGCTCCATTTCTTTCCTTTTTTTCCTGGCTGTTGAACCAAGGCTGAAGGTCCCTGGGATATGGGGCATCTCCTTAAGTAATAGGAAGTTTATTGACTCATGGGTTAATTGAGAAAATCATTTACCAAACCATATGTGGGCAGGCTGTGCCAGCAACCCTTGAACTGCCATAAAGACGGAGACCCAGCTGTGGCCTGCTTAGCTCTTTCTTCTAATGTGGGTCACTCCTTGAACTAGGACAGTCTGCAGGTGTCCCTTTGTGCTTAGACAGATACTCAACTCTTAACCCTTGAAAGAAAGAAGTAGGAACAAAGGCCTGCCTGGGCATGTCGGGGCACAGGAATCAGGGAGAGAAAAGCAGAACCTTTTTCACATTGCAGATGCCTTGTACTCCTCTGACTTTATTACATAAACTGTTCAGTTCAACTAGACTCACAGGAACCTCCCCTTGCCTACAACTTTCTTGCTGTGTGACTTTCAGCAAATCACCCCACCTTCCTGAGCCTGTTTCTCAACCTCACGGAGCCATTGTAAAGATGAAATGGAGTGATGGATGGGGACGTGTGGTAGGCAGAATAATGGCCCCAGTCCCCGGAACCTGTGAATGTTGCTTTATATGGCACGAGGGACTTTGCAGGTGTGATTAAGAATTTTGAGTTGGGGGGGGATTATCCTGGATTCTCTGAATGGGCCCAGGATAATCACAGGGATCCTTATAAGAGGGAGGCAGCAGGTCAGAAAGGCAGAGAGATGAGACCATAGAAGCAGAGACTGGAATGATGTGGCCGTGAGCCAGGGAATGCCAGCAGTCTCCGGAAGCTACAGGAGGCAAGGGGCAGATTCTCTCCCTGGGCCCCCCAGAAGGAACCAGTCTTGCCGATACCTTGAATCTAGCCCAGTGAGACCGGTTTCAGACTCCTGGCTTCCGTAACCGTAAGAGAACAAATGTCTGTTTCAGGCCACTAGGTTCGTGGTAATTGTTACAGCAGCCACAGGAAACTAATATGGGATGATCTGGAAATACAAAATCCTGCACCAGCAGGGAGATTTGCTGTAAGGTAGCCAGACCCACGTGAGGCCGAGTGTGGCGGGAGTGCTTCATCAGGCCAGCAAGGTGTCAACCTGCAGGCGTCTGTTTTGCATGAGCTTATTTGCAGGGAGGGTAAGTGCCTCCCCCAGGGCCGTGAGTGGCTGTGTGGCTGGAGTGACGTCTGCTATCTACTCCAACCTGGTCACCCAGATGTAAGCCCCAGTCCAGTGGGGAGACGCTCTGGACAGAGCTGAAGGGACTCTGACAGCCTCATGGGTGGAAGCTGAGTCTCCGTGATGCCCAGTGACAAGGCAGGACACAGCGGGAGCAGGGATCATTTGCCCCATTTCTACATTCAGTAGCATCTCAATACTGCCGGGCCTGTTCTGGCCCCCAATACTGCATCTCAAGACCATTGGCCCACGTCAGCCTTGACCCGGGACAGTAGGGAAACACCACTCTTGGGACTTTGCAGGCAGGCAGCAAGTGTCACCAAGAGATTCGAGCCAAAGACCTAAAGTTTCCCCTGAAATTCCCCCAAAGAAATATGCAATAAGTCATTGTGGAGGATAAACACAAGAAATATGCAATAAGTCATTGTGGGGGATAAACTAACGTGCGATGGTGCCCACCTGCCGACGAGGCCTTGGGACCCTCAGGCCATCGCAAGGACCACCTGTGGGCATCCATCACCGTTCCTCTCGAGGACAGCTGCTCCCTACATGACCCGCTGAGCTGTTTCACAGCGGCCCCTGCACTCTGTGCAGGGTGTGACCACACCTCACCTATGGGAACGTGACCTGTTCACTGGAACTCAGGTGTGGTTCTCTCGAATTCCTCCTCCCCTGTGTCACGTGTATTCTGAGTCCACCGGACATGCTGGATGTCACAGTGCCTCTCACGCTGCAGGTGGCTCTGAGAGTTTAGTTAACCCAGCGGCACTACAGCTCGTGGCAAGGGCGCCTGTGACCTGGGAGCTGGACCAACGGGTGGGATTCCCTCTGCCTGAGGATGCGGTGGCCAGATCCCGAGCAGATGGGCCTTGGGCCTCATCCATCGCGAGTGAACACTCACCCGCTTGGCTGGACCCCTCAGCGACCAGCCTGGGCACGCGCCTTTTCTCCCTTCTGATCTGCTGCAATCCCAACTCTCCTGCCACGCCACCGCCCACGATCTACGCGGCAGGCCGACCCACCCAAACAGGGAACAAATCACACCGGGTCACCCCTCCATCGCTTTAAAACCCTCCACTGCATCCCAAATAGGACTCGGAAATAGACTCAGCAACAAAATCACTAGATGCCCGGTTAAATTTGAATTCTGGATAAACCGGGCATAATTCTGTTAGTGTAATGTGTCCCAAAACGATCTGAAATTCAGATTGAACTGGACATCCTGTATTTTATGCAGCAACCCCTAACTGAATACAATGACTGCAGTCTCAACACCTTGCCTTGATGGACAGGAGCCTGGGGAGCCCCACTTTTGCCTGCCTTGTAGACCTCAGATTCCACCCTCATTTGCTCCACAGGCTTCACTACATTAGGTTTGTGGTTGCTGCTTAATTGCATTAAAGCCTTTCCCCACTGAGCCTTTATACATTGTCTTGAGGCACCTGGGTGGCTCAGTCGGTTAAGCGTCTGACTTTGCAGTTTGTGAGTTCGAGCCCTGCATCCAGCTCACTGCTGTCGGCGCAGAACCTGCTCTGGATCTTCTGTCCCCTCCCCCCACATCCCGTTCTCTGCCCCTTCCCCACTTGTGCTCTAAATAAATCTTCGTACACTCTCTTCCTCTGCAGAGTCCTCCCCAGATCCTCATGCAGAAGGCCTCTGAGTATCACTCAGGTCTCAGCTCCCGGTCACCCGCTCGGGGTGGCTTCCCCGACCCCGTCCAGGGGCTCTCTTGCCTCCTACTTTCTTCCTGTCGTACACCCAAGTTCACTGCTCACTGGGCTGGAAAATCTCAGAAGCTAGCCAAGTGGAAAAGGCATGGGAAGCCCATGAAGTGATTTTCCATCGGGATGGACTGAGTGAGGGTCCGTGGAAAGCTCGGGAAGTCCACCTGGTTCCCCTGCTATTTCCGTCTACTCCCTTCTGAGGGTGCTGGAGAGACCGGGGTGGGAGAGGGAGGAAGGAGCCAAAGCTGCTTCACCTCTGGGGCCTGTCTCCCCACCTACTTTCTCCTCCCTGGCCTTGTGTTGTAGCGTCATTAACAGACTGCGTTTTTCTGTCTTCCCCTCTGCCCTGACCGTGTTCTCTTCGCGAGCTTGGTTCCTCCGGCCAAGTGTCAAGGATACTTAGGAAAGTTCCTCCTGATCACCTGGTGTTCAAGAAAAACCTCACAAAAGGGTCTTAGCATTGCTGTAAGCCTACTCCTGGACACCTTTCTCAGAGCAGGATGTCTCTGGGTCATTCTAGAATTTCAAAATCCGTAGTACCGTGACAGGGGAGGGGAGCCAGAGAAACTCTTTGTTTCAGCACGTCCTCTCCTTCTGGAAGTCAACAGACCGTCCTCAAAATCCCAAATGCCCTTGATGTCTGAGTCTCTCCAAGGCCTTCAGAGGCAATGCGTGCCTGTAGTAGAATCCGTTTTCTTTTTATGCCCCAATCCACCTTAGACTGACACTCCTATAAAATACACTAAAAAATGAAGCCCTAGAAAAACAGGCTTACGAAATACAACCTTCCTGACTCCCTGACTTTGTGTATTGCAATGTCAAAATGCTACACGCACTTCTAAACGCTGACTCTTGCTTCGGCACGTAACCCACTGAGGGCAGACAATAAACGTTGGCGCGCTGTACCGGTCCACGGAGCGCGCTCAGAGTACGCAGTTCTGAGACGGTAAGGATGGGCCCTGTCTACCTCCCTGTCCTGGCAGGGAAGGGAAGCTGGCTGGAAGAAAGGAGTCTCCAAGCCACGTTTGCTCTGAGGCTCAGTCGGGATGATTGCTGTGGCCATGACTTCAAAGTCATGACCTCCCTTATAAGAAAAGCCAGTGGGCGTAAACCTTAATTTACAAAATGGTTATTGGTAGGTAGGATGGCTCATGTGTTTACTCTGTGGCAGGCACCTTGCAGAGAGCTCTCGAGGGCTTAGCCCCGTGACCCTATCAGGTTCTTTCCATTGGCATAACGGTCACTTTACAGAAAAGGATCTGGCTTCAAGGAGCCAGAGTGCCGTGCCCAGGAGGTGCAGCTGGTGAATGGCCCAGCTGGGATTTGAACACAGACCTTCTGGTTTCAAAGCGCCCTTACCCGCCGCATCATGACACCTTCCAGATCCATTAAAAGGGCTATTTACGACATTTTGGGAAAGGATTTCCTGGCACAGGGCTCCCCAGAGTCAAAGGTAACTTCCGTGCCTGACACTGGGATGCTAGAAGAACAGAGTTCCACAGATGACCTCATTTTGAGCAGCGGTTCTCAAACTTGAGTGTGCCCGCCTCACCACATTCACCCAGAGGCCCGCCTCTGCCACAGACTGCTGGGGCGGGACTCAGGCAGTGAGTGCCTGGGGAGAATGAGAGAATTTCCGTTTCTAACAAGTGTCAGGTGATGCTGAGGCTGCCGGTTCAGACCGCACTCTGAGAACCACTGGCTGGCGGAGAGGCAGGTAGGACTGAGTGCTGCTGAGATGGTCTCTTAGTTGGGGAGTTGCTCCCTGGGTGAGGCCGACCCGAGAGCTGGGAGGCTGGTGATATCTCTTGTGTCCACTCCAGGGGGCTTCCTCCTCTCTTCTTGAGGACTTGCGGTTTGTTCTAAAGCAAGCACCAGGCGTTCTAATTCAGCACAGTCGTAACAGTGAACTTGGGGGCACCGTGGCTCAAGAACAGGTGGTCCCCTACCTCCTCCGACTATGGTGCCCAGCCCAGGTGTTTGCTAAAGGCCCAGGTAGATTCTCCCCAGTTAACTAATCCTGTGAATTCCAGCTTATTGCCTTGGCGGGGAGGAAGAACCCGTGATACTTTTCCCTGCTCCCCATGACCTTGCTTAAGGATCTTCAGGATTGGAGATGGACTGACCCGGCCCAGAAATGACAAGGGAAGGAAATCAGAAAATGGGATTCCAGGGGCGCCTGGGTGGCTCAGTCAGTTAAGCCTCCAACTTCAGCTCAGGTGATGATCTCACGGTGGTTCCGGTTCGTGAGTTTGAGCCCCACGTGGGGCTCTGTGCTGACAGTGGGGAGCCTGCTTTGGATTCTCTGTCCCCCTCTTCTCTCTTCCCCTCCCCCGCTCGCTCATGCACACACACACACCCTCTCTCAAAAACAAATAAAAAAAGAAAAAGAAAATGAGATTCCAAATGGAAATGAAAATTTTGTGCAAGGAAATCGGGAAGCCGACTCGACACCCCTTCAGCTCCGAGAGGCAGTCGCTGTGCTGGAATCAGTTCTGCACAGAGTGGGTGAACACTGTGTTTTGTCCGCAACTAACTCGGGCTAGCCCAAGATGTGACCTGCTTCTGTGGGATGATGTCAACACGCCAGGTGGGTGGGCAGGGCTGTTTTAAGACCGTCTTGGGCCCAGTCTCGTTTTCAGAGGCTCTGCTCCCAGTCACGTCAAACATAGGAAAACAGCCCATTCCTCGTTCAAGAGAATCCATTTTGCTATAAATTTCGAAGGGGCTTTTGTAAGTTCTCCCGGGAAATTACTTGGCTCTACGAAATATTTAATGTCTGATAGTTGTCTATAATTTCTTAGCCATCACGTATATCTGGAAACTTTCCGTGAAATTTCAATGTCGTGAAATTCGAACTCTCCATTTCACAGATAAGGGAGTTGACAAAATGTTACATTTCAGGTGGACATTTGATTAAACGTTACTAACAATATGGTCATTTTCTTATTTTAGAGATAATAGTTTTGGGGGTTTTTTTGTGCCTGGTTTTAATCATTTTCAAAGACCCTTGGGTCCAGATGCTGTCTTTTTCGCACCTAAAGCTTCAAAAAGGCCATCGCACAGGCGCCTGGGAGGCCCTTCCCCCCAGCAACCCTGTCTGGGCGCCTCTTCCCTACAGCTCATTCATTGACCTGCTCCAAGTGCGCGCACGCACACGTGACCTCTGTGAGACCAGCCCTGACCACACCCTCCCCTCCTTGGCATCACTAATCCCTTTTACTTGATGTGACTTTGTCGTCTCCAAATGTACCGTATAATTTACTCAGTTATTACGTCTACTGTTCATTATCTGTCCCTCCCACCCCACCTCCACCTGCCCCACCTAGATGGGACATAAACCTTAGAAGAACTAGGACTGGATCCTCCGGGGTTTTTTCGCTGATGTACCCCAGGTATCTAGAAGAGTGCCTGGCACTCGGTAAATACTTGTTGAATAAAAGTATGCCACAAATGTAGCTGGAGGTCAGGATAACGAGTTGGGGCTTTTTGTTTTAGGACTGGAACCCTGGAAGGGGACAAGACCCCCTTTTGCATTATAATACCTCGGAGATCAGCTCGCCTAAGCTTCGCCTCCAGGGGCCGGAAAGGTCTGAATGGTAAGTTTCCCACCCGGAGTGCAGGTCTTTGTGAGGGCCCGTCCCCCTCATGCCCTGCCCCCCAGAATCCAACAGAACGGGTTCTGCCTGATCCGGAGGCAGGACCCAGGAGAGGGAGGGAGGGTGAGAAGGAGTCCAAGAGACTCCAGAGAGGAGACAGGAAGAGAACGCAGGAGGGAGGAGAGGGCCTCTGCCACTCAGAAGCAGCGACCTGGGCCCAAACCAAGGCCCTGTGACGAGGACAGAGGCTAAGAGGAGTTGCGGAGGCTAGAGAACCCCTCGCAAACCTGGCACCTGCGAATCCTCTGGAACGTGTCCTAGAGCCAGAGGTCAAGGGCAGAGCGGACACCTGCCAGGACTCCCAGGAGTTTGTTTGCCACGGTGACACTCAGATCCCACGGCTGTGGACTGACCTACCTGCCTCCTCCACCATGAGAAGCTGCCAGAGCTGTGGACACCAGATTGTGACAGGAGCTCTGCCGGGCCCCGGATACTGCCGGGGGTGGCCGGTGGGGGCTGCTTGGACCTACAGGAAGGGAGGGATGGATGGACCTCCCCGACAGGAGAAGGAAGGGTAGTAGCCTCAGCCTCCTCCTTTCTGGGCATGCTCCTCGGTCGACTATTGTTTGCCCACCAACATCTTACAAAAACGTCCACGAATATGTGCAGCGTCTCATTTGCGCAAGGTGGGACCTTGAGGCTCCAACATGCGCCAGTCAGACAAGAGGCCTGCGTCACTTCCCCGGAGTCCCTTGAGGATTACAGAGCAGGGCTTCCCGTTACGCCCTGGCTTCCTGGGCTCGAGGGTTCCAAGGAGAAGGGCAAAGGGGATTGGAAACTCAATCCTGTGCGGCAAAGTTAAAGGGGCAAGGGATTGTCAGTCTTGGGGAAGTGGGCTGAGGGGGCCGGTGCCTGTCAATACTGGATGGTTTTGTTTTGTTTAGCATGTGAGTGAAAGGTGTTAGTTTGGGGAATCAATTATCTTCCATTTCGACTCAGGACCCAGCAGACTTCCTGGAGTTTAAAGACCAGTGAAAGGACTCTGAATTCGAGGCAGGACTACACTTCTTTCTGTTGTTGATCAGCAGAGCTTGCTGCTGGAAGTCAGAGCAAAACGAAAAATTCAAAAACAACGATAGTTGACTCCATCCTCAAAGGTGCATAGAATTACGTGTTTGAAAGTCCTTTCCACATGATACATAGCTCACATTTTTAAAACTAGGTTGTCCTTATCAGTAAGGCCCTACAAGCACGCGAGTGTTGGAAGTTGGATCCCATGGGGGTGGGGGATGTTCCCGTTTGGTATTCAGGTACTAAGGCAAAGTATGTGGAGAACCCTCTCATTCTACTTTTTGAGAAGGCCCAGAAATGGGCACTTTCCACATATAGGAAGCCTCTGCACCCTGCAGTATTATCTGAAGCCTGCTTGCTTTTTCCTCTGAATGTCTCCATCTCAAGCAATGCATCTGTGGAGGCCAGCCACCCCTGTGCATTTGGGGTTCAAGGTCGTCCCAGGCGATTCACCACCCACCCAGCAGGTGTGGACACCTGAACCAGGTTGCCATGAGGAGCAAGGGGGCCTGGAAGAGGAGAAGGGGGCTTTGAAGGGGGAAAGAGGTAACTGCAGGGTTAGTGTAATCTTCAAAGGCAGTGGGAGAGGAAGACCCAGAGCTGGTCCAGGTGGGGGATATGGACCCTTTGGGCCTCGTGTCAATTCAAAATCTTTCTAAAAAAATCGAAAGCCTTCAGAATTTGCTCACCTTTTGGTTGGTATTCCACCATGTACAATTTATTATTAGGATAAAGCACACACAAAGATATATAAATATGATTTGTCAGCAGAGCATTATTTCTTAGGAAAAGCTGGGAAATAATCAAATTGCCCCTTCATGGGGGATCGCACAAGCAAATTACAGGACCTCCAGGCAACAGACCCTGATGGGTTGGGTCTGCTCTTGCCATCATGGGAAAAGAGGAACAGGTGCTGTTGCTGAGTTGAAAAAGAAAACAAGGGGCGCCTGGGTGGCTCAGTCGGTTGAGCTTCCAACTTCGGCTCAAGTCATGATCTCGCAGTCTGTGAGTTCGAGCCCCGCGTCGGGTTCTGTGCTGCCAGCTCAGAGCCTGGAGCCTGTTCCGGATTCTGTGTCTCCCTCTCTCTCTCTGACACTCCCCATTCATGCTCTGTCTCTCTCTGTCTCAAAAATAAACATTAAAAGAAAAAAATTTTAAAAAAACCAAAAGGATATAGACATGCTTCTCTGTTTCCCTCTCACTAAGCACAGAAAAGAACCCTGAATATTATATACAAAATGAACACGAGAAGACTTTGTATAGTGGAGAGAAGACAAACGGGCTAGAGTAGATCTAGCCCGACACGGGGCTAGATCTCACGAAACATAAGATGGTGACCTGGGCCGAAATGAAGAGTCAGACACTTAACTGGCTGAGAGACCCAGGAGCCCCTATTATTTTTTTTTTACGTTTATTTATTTATTTATTTTGAGAGAGAGCGCGCGAGTGAGTGAAGGAAGGGCAGAGAGAGAGAATCCCAAGCAGGCTCCACACTGTCGGCACAGAGCCTGATGTGAGGTCCGAACCCACGAACCATGAGACCGTGACCTGAGCTGTAGTTGCTTAGCCAACTGAGCCACCCAGCGCCCCTATTATTATTAGTAGTAGTAGTATTACATTATATTTTATTTTTAAGTAATCTTTATACCCAACATGGGGCTCAAACTTATAACCCTGAGACAGAGAGTCACATGCTCTACCGACCGAGCCATCCAGGCACCCTGTTTTATTTGTTTGTTTTTGTTTTTTTGCCTCCCATATTCCAGTCGGCATACTGGAAAGGCTGGCAACTCAGAAACACGGATGGGCGCGGACAGAACAAGGCCTATGAGAAGCCTGTGCTGTCCACCCAAAGAACCAGGAGAGGGGGCGCAGCCCGGCAAAACAGAAACCTCGTGGACAATGACCGCTCCCACGGCCAGGGCGGCGTCAGCTGAGACCCAGCGGACAGCTAGAGCGTCCAGCCCTGGCAATTACAAGGACGCCTCCCACCCTGGTGTCAGTGAGACTAAGTGGAGAGCCTGGAATTTCATCCCTACCCAGAAGTGACAAGGTGGCATCTTGCCACCTGCCAGAGGGTGTCACAGGAGACCTCCTAAAACACCAGAGTCAAAGATACTCCAGAATCTCATCTCATACCCGCACGTCCAGGTTTTAAATATCACTCATCCTACGGAGAACTAGGACGTCTCACTTGGAAGGAAAGAGGACAACCAACAGACAGCAACACTGCGATGACACACGTCTAGAACGATCTGACAAAGATCTGAGAGCAGCCATCATAAAAGTGCTTCAGTAGGCAATTGTGAACTTGCTCAAAGCAAGTGAAAAATGCAAATTCTCAGTAAAAATGGGTCTCAGCAAATACATTGAAGATTAAAGAAGAGTCCTGTGGAAATTTTATTATTTGTATTTTGTTAATGTTTATTTTTTGAGAGAGAGGGAGGGAGGGAGGGAGCAGGGGAGGGGCAGAGAGAGAGAGAGAGAGAGAGACTCCCAAGCAGGCTCTGTACTATCATCGAGGAGCCTGACCAGGGGCTTGAACTCATGAATCCTGAGATCACAACCTGAGCCAAACTGAGTCCGACGCTTAAGCGACTAAGCCACCGGGGTACCCTGAGTCCAGTGGAAATTTTAGACCTGAAAAGTACAGTAACCAAAATTAAAGCTCTGTGGTTGTTGGGGCTAGACACATATTGTACCAACAATGTCAATGTCATCGGTTTGATATTATACCTAATTGTGTGAATGTACCCATTGGGGAAAACCGGATAAAGGTTATAGGGGACCTCCTTGAACTATCCTTGCAACTCCCTAAGAACCTATAAGTATGTCAAAATAAAAGTTTGGAAAAAAGGTATGTTGAGCATGATGTCATCTTATAAAATTGTTTAGCTTTATCTATAGGGAAAGTATCTGTGTAGAAAGGTATCTGTAAGGATGTTCACCAAATTTGTGAGTGACTGATTCTTGAAAGATGGCATCTGGGAGTGATTTTCACTTTGTTCTTTCTATTCTAAATATTGTGTGACTTATCTTTATTTTATTTAAAAAAATTTTTTAACATTTATTTATCTTTGAGAGACAGAGCATGAGTAGGGGAGGGGCAGAGAGAGAGGGAGAGACACAGAATCTGGAGCAGGTTCCAGGCTCCCAGCTGTCAGCACAGAGTCCGACGCGGGGCTCGAACTCACAAACCATGAGATCATGACCCGAGCCGAAGTCGGACGCTCAACCGACCGAACCACCCAGGCGCCCCTGTGTGACTTATTTTTAATTTAAAGACTAAAATAAATTAAAGGGCACTGATGGTTGCTGGAAAGAGAAAGGGAAAGTAGAAAGGTCACATCCATTTGGCCTTGGCAATGGGTGGTTGTGGTAGAATGTCCTGTGGCTACGGGACCGATCCGTGGCCCAGGTCTTTAGCAGCGGGAGGATACTTGCCACCTTCCCTGTCATGGCAGTCCCTCTGAGGAGCTCAATACGCAGCAGTTGCCTCTCTGATCACAAATTAGAGGCCTGGCCAATCACTCTACCTCGCTCTCCACACTCCTTTTCGCCATGCCCTTGAGAATGCTTGTAACTCAGTTCATTTCAAAGTCTCACTTCAACTGGACGTTTCTAACTTTCATTTTAACTCCAGGTAGAAAACAAACCATAGAGATCTTGCTGTTTCTATGAACTGATGCATATTAAATATTGAAACCAACGACAACAACGGGGATACGGTAGTCATTTTTTGAGCCCCAGTGTGCTAAAGAATATCACTGACTCTTTTTTTTTAATTATTTATTTGGGGGGGGGGGGTGGGAGAAGAGCAGAGAGAGAGAGAGAGAGAGAGAGAGAGAGAGAATCTCAAGTAAGCTCCATGCTCAGTGTTGAGCCTGATGCAGGGCTTGATCCCACAACCCTGAGATCATGACCTGAGCCAAAAATCAAGAGTCAGATGCTCAGCCGGGTGAGCCACCCAGGTGCCCTGTCAACCCTTAATATACCCTAGAAGGTCCCGTTTCATGCAGGTAATTTAGATAAATACGTGCAGATTCCATGACATTTTTCTTGGTTCTGATGAGCAAAGCTTTTTTTTTTCTTTAATTTTTTTTTTTAACGTTTATTTAGAGACAGAGAAAGACAGAGCATCAACGGGGGTCAGAGAGGGAGGGAGACACAGAATCTGAAACAGGCTCCAGGCTGTGAGCTGTCAACACAGAGCCCGACGTGGGGCTCAAACTCACGGACCGCGAGATCATGACCTGAGCCGAAGTCAGAGGCTTAACCGACTGAGCCTTCCCAGGCTCCCCTGATGAGCAAAGCTTTGTTTGGGTCTTTCCACTGGGGAGTTTGTGCGTGCAGGGTGATGATAGGAAAATGCACTGGAGTGTGTATTTCCACGGAGCTCAGCACTCTTGTGTGTCTGTTAACACAGACGTTGTTGGTGTGGCTAGAAGCACAAGGCCTTGGGTCCTGGTTCTTCTACCTCCTACGTGCATGAGCTCCAGTGCCCTCACCTGAAAAATGGGGGAAATACACGACAGGGCTGTTGCAAGCCCTAAACGCGAACATAAAACGTGGGTAAAAAGGATAACGTCATAAAACAGGGTCTGGCCCACAATGTTGTTCACTTTGGTCCGCTCACCGATGTGTCCATTAGCAAAAGAGGGGTTGAAAAGTCTATGGCTTTTTCATTGCCTTAAAGAAGTGGTAAGAGGCTCCAGCCCAAAAGGTCTTGAGGGGGGAATCGGGCAATAGGTAGACGGCCAGCTGGCAGACCTGACTGATTTCTGCAAGATATTAAATGAGATTGTTATTTTAACCGAAAGTGGATCTCAGCTTTACACTGAAAGGCCTATAGAGAAGGGTGGGGAGTATCCAGAGACTTTGGGCTTTTTCCTGCTCTGCCTTCTGCTCTTCCCATCATACCCTGGGCAAGACTCTTTCCCTATCTGGGCCTCTTTATCTGTAATGGGCTGACAGAGTCAAGCACTGCCTGGCTGCCTCCGAGCCTGGTTGCAAGAACGGGGCCAGCACTGTGAATGGTTCCTCAGTCAGGGGGCCTTTGCAGATGGGTCTTTGTTCCTCGCCCCAAGGGTGATGCCGTGACTGACGGAGCCGTCTCCTGACCCACAGGCTCACAATCCACAGGGTAGGGGCCGCGCCCCACCGCTCTCCAGATCCCCTCTTTCTGGGATTCTAACCCCCTCCCCTGGCTTGCTTATGCCAGTTGCATCATCTCTAGCGAGGCAAACCGTGTCGCCCTTCGGAGGCAGGAGGTCCGTGACTGCTGAGGATACAGCGCCACACCAGGAGAGCACCTGGCCTGAGCTTGCCCACCGGCTGCTCAGGGCGGGTACTTTCTCGAGTCCCGGGTGCATTCATCCTTCCCATCCATCCCTCCATCCCTCCACCCACCTCCCGTCCACCCCTTTATTTGGTGGGTCAGTAATGAAATTAGCCAGGCCATCCATAGACACATATGTACTCCCATGTCCAAACAACTATTGTGCTTTGCAGAGCATTAACATCCAGTGCCAGGCTACTATGCCCTAGGCACGGTGCCAGTCTTTTAACATGCTTGATCTTCGCATTAATCCCAGAGGCAGGTACGAAGCTCCCCACATACGGAAGAAGAGAGTAAGCCCAGGGAGACGGGCTGATCTGTCTAGAGACAATCGGTGAATAGGAGACAGACCTCACAAGTCCCATCCTGGGTCTTTCAGTCTCGGCAGCCCACACCTTTTTTCAAGTTTTTGTTTCACATCGCTGTTTAGAGTGTCTCTACATTCCCCGGATACTCACCATAATCCGGGGAGACGCATCAGACTGCCCCGTTGTGCAAATGGCAAAGTGTGGCTCAGAGGAGTTGAGTGAGAGGCCAAAGACCACAAGTTGCTAAGGACGGACTCTGAACTTGAACTCGGGCTTTCTGACCACAAAGTTCTGTTGTTGCTACATGATGTGTCCTCCAACAATTAGCCCCATGGGGCAGCAAGTTCTGAGTGGCTCTGGCCACTGGGTATTGAGGAAAGAACCCTGGCTTCTGGGAAGGGAACAGTGAACATGTGTCCGGGGCAGAGAAGGATCTCTGGACGGGTAATAATGAAGCCAGGCCTTGAGGGATGGGGGAAATGTCACCCAGTGGAGAGCACTCCAATGTGACAAAGGTGCAGACAGTCTGTTTCAGAGTTTGGCTAGAGCAGAAAATTTGTGACAGGCCAAGGAAAGAGATGAGGCTGGAACACAGGGGTTGGGGTCTTCTCTTCCACCAAGACCCCTCAAAGAGTCCAGAGGGACTTCTCTAGCCCACAAATCTGATCGTGCCCGCTCTCATTTGAAAGCCTTCAATGCCCGCTCTCCATTTCCCCCACGATCAAGCCTACACCTTGTGCCTGGCTTACAAGCCCTCTGTCCCCCATCACTCTGCCCGTGCACCCACCCTACCCCCAGCAGTCCTGCTCGCAGGGCATCCTACCTCTGACATGCCCGTCCGTGTGGGTGCTTGGATTTGCTAGCTTCTCCCAGCAATGACTCAGGGAGCAACTTTTGTTTCAAGGAACCGCATGGGCAGGGCTGCCACGCCCTGGCTGGCCTCTTGCATCCAAAACAAACAGTCTGGCGGGCAGCGTGTGGGCACCAGAATGAAGTGGGGGAGGGCATTTCAGGATAACCAGGAGAGCTTCCAGAGACAAGCCTGTTTGTTGTTAGAAAATAAAGACGATGAATCCTGGAATGGGGCTGGACGTGGGGGGAGCGTGTACCTTCTCCAATGGCCCAGCAGATGCGGTCATGAGCACCCACTCTGCACTAAGGCCCATCCTCACAATCTCTGTGCAGCAGAGGGATCACTTAGCCAATGAGGAAACTGAAGCTCAGAACACTAGAGTGAGTGGTTCAAAGTTGCCCAGCCAGCAAGCAGTAGACTTGAACTCAGACCCGTCTGGCACCAACAGCATCCCCTTGCTACAGCATCATGGGTCAAAAAACTTAAATCACAGAGATGTGATCTTTTGGGTGTTTGTGAAAGCGGCTTTTGTAAACAGTGCCGATCATGTTTCCACAACAAAGAGCCTGAACTGATAAAGGGCTGTTGATGCAGAGACTGAGGCTGAGTAGGCTGTTGGTTTGCCATACTGGGTACAGAACTATATCGATTGGCATTTGATTGAGTTACGTGAAAGAGGAGAAAGAAAGCAGAGAAAAGGAATCCTGCCACAGGAAATACAATGAATACTGCTGGCCTCCTCGGACCAGCTTCCTGGACCGATCCAAGTGCCCCAGTGGAAAGGGGGTGACAACCATGAGGGACTAGGGCCATGCGGCAGTGGTCACGATGGTAGTCTAGAGAGAGCTAGACTCTCATAGCTGGGTCCCCTGACACCCGCCCTAATGGCTCCATTCTCCCAGGTGCCTGAGCCCATTTCTACAGGTGCTATGTTGGGCTTAGCATCCGGAGCTAAGCCTGGGGGCTTGGAATCGAGTCAGTAGGAGCTGCTACCAGGAGCGAGTCCTGGACAGTTGCACACCACGCTCATGCCCCGTCTGTCCCCACTGGACTTCCCGATGGTCTCAAGGCCCTTTCCAGGCCTGGAACCTGCCCTCCCTTCCCAAAGCCCCCAAGCATACCTGCCCTCCCTGGCAGGGTGCTTGCCTCCCAGAAACACTGCACTGTTTCTTGACCCTCCTTTCTCCAGGGGCTGAGACTACAGGGGTAATTAAGACATGGTCCTTGCCCTGAGGAAATCATGGTCTCCTGGTACAGACACAGCTATAATTTATTTTATTTTTTTAAAGATTTTTTTAATGTTTATTTTTGAGAGACAGAATGTGAGTGGGGGAGGAGCAGAGAGAGAGGGAGACACAGAATGCAAAGCAGGCTCCATCCAGGCTCTGAGCTGTCAGCACAGAGCCCGATGTGGGGCTCGAACTCACGAACCACGAGATCAGGACCTGAGCCAAGTCAGACACTTAACCGACTAAGCCACCCAGGCGCCCCCAGACACCCCTATAATTTAAACATGGGAATAATAGGGTCACAGAAGAGAGAGGCTCACTCCTCTCTGCAAGCCCAGGAAGATTCCAAGAGGTGATGAGTTTTTATTGGGGTATTAATGCTTGCCTCTCAGGGTAGGTAGGTTTTATCTGTGGGAGATCAGGGAGGGTGGGATGGGGCCCAAGGGAAATGCCACTCTGGGCAGAGGAAACAACATGAGCTAAGAAACAGAAGGGGAACAAAACCAAAATGTCTATCAACAGAATAGATAAATTGTGTTTCATTCATAAAATATTACACAGCGATAAAAAGAACAAACCTATTACCGCACTCACAGACGTAGGTAAATCCTACAGATGCAATGTTGAACAAAAGAAGTTCGATGCCAAAGGGTACATGACATAGTGTATACTTACAATTACATCAAGTTCAAGAATAGGGCAAACTAACCTATAGTGATAGAAATCAGACTAGTGGTGATCTCCTGCTGCCATAAGAAGCCTTTTGGGGTGTTAGAAATGGATCTTTTATTTATTTATTTATTTTTTAATTTATTTTTGGGACAGAGAGAGACAGAGCATGAACGGGGGAGGGGCAGAGAGAGAGGGAGACACAGAATCGGAAACAGGCTCCAGGCTCCGAGCCATCAGCCCAGAGCCCGACGCGGGGCTCGAACTCGCGGACCGAGAGATCGTGACCTGGCTGAAGTCGGACGCTTAACCGACTGCGCCACCCAGGCGCCCTGAAATGGATCTTCATCTGAATGGTGGTTACACCACTTATTGGGCTTTAAACTTAAGAGTTGTAGATTGGGGGGCACCTGGGTGGCTCAGTCAGTTGACTGTCCAAATCTTTTTTCTTTTTTTTTTTTTTTAATGTTTATTGAGAGACAGAGACCGAGCATGAGCATGGGAGGGGCAGAGAGAGGAAGAGACACAGAATCAGAAGCAGGCTCCAGGCTCTGGGCTGTCAGCACAGAGCCCGACGTGGGGCTCGAACTCACAAACCGGGAGATCGTGACCTGAGCTGAAGTTGGATGCTTAACTGGGTGAGCCACCCAGGCGCCCCTCTTTGTTCAGTGTCCAACTCTTGATTTTGGCTTGGGTCATGATCTCGAGGTTCGTGGGTTTAAGCCCCACATTGGGCTCTGCACTGACAGTGTGGCACTTGCCCGGGATTCTCTCTCTCTCCCTCTCTCCTCTCTCTGCCCCCTCCCCTGCTCGAGTGCTTGTGCTCTTTCTCTCAAAATAAACACTAAAATAAATTTCCTTAAAAAAAAAAAAAGAGTTGTAGATTTTGCTATATGTATTAGTCAGTTTGAGCTGCTATAACAAAATACCACAGACTGAGTGGCTTAAATGGAAGTGTATTTCTCACAGTTCTGGAGGCTGGAAAGTCCAATTTTTCCGACTAGGAAATGTGATTCAGCCCCTGGTGAAGGTTCTCTTCCTGGCTGGCAGATGGCTGCCTTCTCCCCAGGTCTTCACATTGCTGGCAGGAGTGGGAACAGTGAGCTCTCTGCTGTCTCTTCTTACAGGGACACTAATCCCCTTGGGTCAGCCCCCGCCCTTAAGACCTCATTTAATTGCAATAACTTCCATAAAGGCCTATCTCCAAATACAGTCACACTGGGGGGAGGGCTTCAATATATTAATTTAGGAAGGGACGCAATTCAGCCATAACTCCATCTTTAAGTTATACTTCAAAACAAAGCCAAAACAGAGAAGGGAAATAGTAATACCAATGTCAACTCCTCATTGGCAGAGATTCTAATCTCAATTGGCCTGGCGTGGGGTCTCGTCCTAAGAATTTTTTTTAAAGCACTCCCAATGATCCTGCCATGGCAGCGGGGCTTGGGACTCACTGTAGGCCCCCTGAAAGACCTGTCTCCCTCGTTCCAGGACCTGAACCTGGCAGGAGAAGTCAGCCGCTGGGCTTATCCTGGGACGCACAGACTGCCGCGCCGGCTAAGGAAATCAGTGCAAAGCCCTCTTTTATCTGCAGGAAGTCGTGCATGAAGTGCGGGTGCAGAGGTGGCTGTTGAGGTCTCCAGCCTCGGGGCGGTCTGGCTCGTCGCGAGCCACTGCGCAGGCTTCTCCGCGCCGGCCCCCCGAGCGCACACCTGCACCGGCTGCCCTTGGCGTTGGGGGGTGGGGGTGGGGGTGGGGGCGGGCTTAGCCTCCCTTTTCAGCCTCTCCGCAGCCCCGCTGAGGAGGCAGGAAAGCCGTGATTGGAATAAGCCGCGGAGGGAACTAGGTGAATAATTGTGAATGGAATTCGTGCTGGAGACTTCTGGTTCTCACAGCTGCGGGTGCGGGCGGGAGGGGGGGGACCACCATGGGAATTCGGAGTATTGTTCAGCGCTGGCTGCACCTTCCATTGTTCGGCTCTAATTACAGCTTTTGTTTCAGCATAAAGTACAGTTATTAAATGCTGGCCGGAACAAAGATGTATTTACGCGCCAGGGGTGGGGTGGGGTGGGGGTGAGGGGGGTGCGGGGAAGGCTCGCTATTTTTAGAGCTACCCCTGCTGTTAGCTGCGATGGGGGAGGGGCTGGAGAGGGGGGTAGCCTCCAGCTTTTAGGTGAAAGCGACAAGTTTCTGAGGGAGGCGGGCGGGATTGAAAATGAACAAGGAGCCATCGCGGTCCTGCTCTAGTCCGCCTAAGTCTGTTTATTTACTTTTGTAGCCAGAAGGGGTGTAGGGTACACTTGGGAAAGCAAACTCAAGTCCCCCTGTGTTATTAGTCAAGGTTTTCCAGAGAAACAGACTACTTAGGACTTACGGAGATAGATATAGAAAGATATAGGGGCGTCTGGGTGGCTCAGGCGGTTAGGCGTCCGACTTCAGCTCAGGTCATGATCTCGCGGTCCGTGAGTTCGAGCCCCGCGTCGGGCTCTGTGCTGACAGCTCAGAGCCTGGAGCCTGCTTCCAACTCTGTGTCTCCCTCTCTCTCTGACCCTCCCCCGCTCATGCTCTGTCTCTCTCTGTCTCAAAAATAAACATTAAAAAAAAAAAAAAAAACTTAAAAAAAAGAAAGATATAGATAGATGGACATAAAGATAGATAGATATATGAGAAAGGAGACTTCTGTAGTTTCCTCGGCAATGGAGGCCGAGAAGTCCCACAGTCTGCTGCCTGGGCTGGTGGTGGCTTTGGGTTTGAGCCCAGGGGCGCGGAGGTCTGAAGGGCAGGAGAAGAGGTGTGCCTCCTCAGCTCAGGCAGCCATGCCTTTTTGTTCTGTTCAGGCCCTAAATGGATCGGACGATGATGCCCATCACATTGGGGAGGGAGATCTTCACTCAGTCCACCGATTCGAATGTTAATCTCTTCCAGAGACAGCTTCACAGACACATGCAGAAATCACGTTTTAGCAGCTATCTGAGCCTCAGTCAAGCTGACACATATAGTTGGCCATCACATCCTCCTTAGGCTGGCGTCCTGGGTCCTTATGCAGGAGCCCTCCCCCACCTCTCCCCCCCCCGCCCCCCAGCGCCATATCCACGCAGCCCTGCTTTCCAGCAGTACCAAACTCCCCAAGATCCTAGACCACAATTACTTCCATCGCAGGCACCCCAGATAGGCGTGAGGTTCACAGCCATCAGAGTCGTTCCAGAACCTACCCACCGTCGTCCATCTTGGTCAGGCGAGCTCGGAAATTGGGCTAAACTGAAAAATACAATCGTGGATATTGGTGGAGCCATCAATATGTGCCAGACGCTTTGCTAAGAGTATGTCTTCGCTAATATGCGTTATTTCATTTAAGACTCATCATGAGCTGTAAAGTGGGAATTACTATTGACTCCATCTTACGGATGAGGAAATGTTGAGGCTCAGAGAAGTAATGAGCCCAAGGTCATAGTAGTCAGGGCAGATGGACTTCAGAGCCGTAGCTCCTTGCTATCCTATCCTTTCCTGGGATGGGACCCATGATGTCCACAGGGCTCCCGGTGGAAGCTGTGACTTCTTGTCTTCCTCTGGGGGTCGGAGCACGGCAGCCCTCCCAAACACCTGACACGTTGGTTCTTGTTATTGAATGTACGTACACTCTTCCGACAAATGACAAGAAGGACGAGAGAAACCAGCGGCCTTAAACTCAAGGAGGAGCTTGGCCAGAGTGGGGCAGGTGAATTGCAGGGTCTGAGGAGGAATTCCCACAGGCCGAGGGATGTGTGAAGCCCAAAATGGATTCATTCCCAGATCTTCTCCCATCTCTGTCTGGGAGAAAGAGCTCTTTACTTTCTAGAATGTTCCTCCACTTAGCTCCCCAGCCGTGGTCCTGGACACACACTTTGGCTTCAGAAAAACCTTCCTTTTCACATTTTCATGCTACCCTGGAGCAAGAGTCCACATGTTTGGACGAGAGCAGGCATTCTGTGCTCCACGACTTTAGGGCTTACCAGCATCCCAGACCTGCCACATGCGGTCAAGAGAATTAAAGTATGACCTAACTGGGGTGTGTGATGGGGCTGGAGCCTCACCAGACCCCAGAGATCACAGTGGGTGCTGAGGACTTTTAGGGGTCCCGTGGAATTAGGCAATAAATACTCTGCATCAGGTTCCATTCCTTATTGCCTGATGATTCCAAGACAGAACATACCTGGTTCTGCTCCCTAAAAATCCCGGAGGCAATTATCTCCCCTGATCCCCCTTTTTTTTCTTGTTGAGCCTGGAGTTTGGGTTGGTTGCTGACCTGTTCTGAAATCCTGTTCTCACATCTCTGCGAGCACGACTTGGTGAGCAGTCCTTCATAGTTCCTTCCTGATTGCCCTCCAGCCTTGGGACACAAGAGTGAGCTCCAGAAGGAGCATCCAGTCACCTGATCTGTATTCTGGGTAGGTCACTTAATCCGCCCCACCCTGGGTAATTACTGAGACTCATCCTTCATATCGCTTGGCTGAGGCTCAGTACGTGGGAAGGCTGGGAGGGCCAGCCTTCTGCCTCCTCAACCAGGACAGCAACCCCACTGACGGCTACAGGTTTCATTTTTATTTTTTATTTTATTTTTTTAACTTAAAAAAATATTTATTTTTGACAGAGAGAGAGAGAGAGAGAGAGAGACTGAGCACAAGTGAGCAGGGGAAGGGCAGAGTGAGGGGGACAGAGGATCCAAAGCGGCCTCCACGATGACAGCAGAGAGTCTGATGTGGGGCTTAAACTCATGGAACTGTGAGATCATGACCTGAGCCCAAGTTGGACGCTTAATCGACTGAGCCACCCGGGCGCCACACGGGTTTCATTTTTAAACTGAAAATTAGGGAGGAGCTGTTTTTCACTCTCTGCTACTCAGTTTCTGGAGGAGACATGACAGGAACAAAGCTGGGTTCCCAGAGCGTTTGGTTCATGTTCAATTCTTGTACCACATTGGTTCTGGTTTGTAGCGAGAATAAGGGTTTACTTCTGGAGTTGCCTCTTCGGTTAACTTCTGATTCTGACTGTGAAGTTGGCTGGTGGCCTTCACCATGGAACAAATATTTCTGTTCTAGGCACTGAAGATACAGTGATGAACAAAACAGCTAAAATCCTGATGAACAAAACAGATAAAAACTACAGGTCACACTCTAGTGCAACATGCAGAAAATAAACAAGATAAATAAGTAAAATATAAAATGCATAGGAAAGGGATCATTGCTAAGGAGAAAAATATAAAGCAAGGAAGGAAGGGGCGCCTGGGTGGCTCAATGGGTTAAGTGTCTGACTTCGGCTCAGGTCATGATCTCACGGTTTGTGAGTTTGAGCCCTACATCAGGCTCTGTGCTGCTGACAGCTTAGAGCCTGGAGCCTACCTGAGATTCTGTGTCTCCCTCTCTCTCTGCCCCTCCCCAGCTCACTCTCTGTCTCCTCTCTGTCAAAAATAAACATTAAAAAAATAAAATAAAATAAAATAAAGCAAGGAAGGGAGATGTGAGGTGTCTGTGAGGGGAGAGAGGTCCAATATTTCAGAGGCGACAAGTGCTCAGTAACTTTCTGTGTGATTTTGGATCAGTCATGTGACTTGTCTACACTGATCTTTGTGTCGTCGAAGGAGTTAATTCTATGTGGAGGATCCTCCACATAAGCGTATGGAAGGGACTCAGTGGATATTTTTGAATGGAATATCAAATGTTTTACACACTCAAGGCATAAAGAGGAGGAGAGTGATGTTTTAAAGGTAAATTGCAGATTCTTGAATTCAGACTCCTCCTCTCCCTTTTCTTCAGATGACAAGTAGCCATGGAATATTCCAGCATTCCTCACTGCTGTCTGTGGGTCCCGAATGTTCTTGGTTTGTTCTCAGACTGTAATTTCAACAGGGGAATATTCCACATACTTCTTCTTTTTTAAATAACACTGAGAGCACTGTTATGTAATAAACCTCTCTATCTCCCCCAAAAAAAAGGCTGGAGGAAAAGGAGAGGGAAGAATATTATTATGGTTATTATTATTATTATTGCGGCCACTGCATTTACTGGCTGATCCTGACCCTTCCATACAGAAGGGTGTTAACAGGTGTGCTAGTTACACCCCAAACTCACAGTACCCCTGGCATTACTTGGTTGTGCGTCCTTAGGTAATTGAGTCACTTTTCCGGCTTTCCTCATTGCCTAATACACGTGGCTGTCAATATCAAACAAACTTTGGGACTTATTAGGCAAAAAGAACAAGGGAATAATTTAAAAGCATGCAGTCAATAATGTCATATGGTACTAACAATAAAGAGAAAGTTTCCCTCTGGGTCCTGTCCAGAGGGGGTGAGAAGCTCTCTGCTTCAATGGTCTGATCTCTGGGCGAGGGTTTCCAGATCAAATACATGTTAAATTTGAATCTGAATTTCAAATAAACATGATTTTGTTTTATTTTGTTTTGTTTAAGGATGTCCCAAATATCCCCACTTAGAATCTTCTAAGATTCCAGAGCTATAGACCCCCTCCAGACCATCTGGCCAGGGAAGGCAATCTCAAATATCCAGAGGAATCAGAAAGGTGACATCTGGATTTTTATATGAAATCTATTTTTATGCATTTTTTTATTAAAAAAATTTTTAATGTTTATTTAAGAGAGACGAGAGAGAGAGAGAGAGAGAGAGAGAGAGAGAGAGAGAGAGAAAACATGAGTGGGGGAGGGGCAGAAAGAGAGGAAGATACAGAATCCGAAGCAGGCTCCAGGCTCTGAGCTGTCAGCACACAGCCCGATGCGGGGCTCGAACTCATGAACTGTGAGATCATGACCTGAGCTGAAGTTGGATGCTTAACTGGGTGAGCCACCCAGGCGCCCTGAAATCGTCCTATTTTTAAATGTTTGCCACACATTCAGTTAAAAAAAACAAAAACAAAAACCCACTGCATGAACCAAAGGAAATAGTGCTCTGGCCAGTTTATAAACTATGATGATGCCAAACCCTTTCAACCATTATACAGATGAGGAAGTAAAGCCTCAAGAAGACAGGGGTCGGTGAAGCTACACAGCTAAGGCTTCTCAAAAAGTAACAGAACAATCATCTTGGGACTGTTGAAGAAAGAGCCAGGACTGGAGCTTTCCATGGAAGGTGAAGTCACCTCCATCAGCTTATGGGACTCTGAGAACATTCTTCAAGTTTAGCAGTTGAAATGGCTGAGACTCAAGAAAGATCAAAGCGTCACCCTCTGCCTAAAGTCACACAGGTATGTCTCCACAGGTGAGTTGAGGGCTGTTTTTCACTTCTCCTTTGATTTAGATGACATAATACCCAAACTCCCTTTAGGATCCTAGTAAAGATAAACTCCAAATCCAATTTTCTGCCTCATAAACAGAATGGAGTCAGGAGGCCAGGCTGAGTGCCCAGACTTTTAACCCGGCTCACAAATACAGAAGGGATGTACATCTTCACATGGGAAAGATGTTCTAAAAGGCCTGGACAAAGATTTTGAAGGGATAAGGATGTGATCTAAAGCTGTGCAGGAAGGAAAGGAAGGACACAGACATAAATATTTACGAGAGCCTAGTGTGTGCCATGCACAGCAAGAGTGTGGCACAGAACTTTTTCCCTGATCTTGGCACGTCTGAATAATTCTCATTTTTCAGGTTTCAGCTCAAGCATCACTTCCTCCGAGAGTACCCCTCCATCTCTTTAACTTACTCCGTTTCTCCACCTAAGTAAAATCTAAAGTGATGTTGCTTAAGGATATCTCCCTTC